>NC_133204.1:36639195-36844195 GCF_958299795.1 Porites lutea
AAAGTTGAGCGAGGTTCAACTTTAACGTTTGCGCGTGACCTTCCATTTATTGCATCTATTTCATTTACGTGCGTACGCACGTAAAATTTACGGAACAGTGAAAATCCAATCTCGACCCCAGTGCAACCCGTAAGCACTGGGGTCGAGAATGGCGAAAATCCACTTCAAGGCCGGATTAAAATGAGTAGACGCCTGAAAGAATGCGAATTCACGTTCCCCAGCCTACAAGCAAGCTCTACAGCCTTTACAACGAGCAAGACTCCACTAGCGACTTGCAAAACGTGAGTCGTTGGAGAAAACGAGAAGAAGGCTAGTTAAAAGGTTATACCTTTCATTCGATGCTAATACGAACTAACCATAACAAACGGCTAACATTTAGAGGGTAACATCAATTGTGACAAACTAGACTATTGAACTCGGACAAGTGGAACCCATCATTTCACTGATACAGCGTACCAGACGTGCTTCAATAACATCTAATGATAAGATGATAAGATCATCAAAGTATTTTACTCTAACCAGCCTGCAATCGTCCTCTCTAGTCTAAGGAACAGTCAGGGCTAGAGTGATGAATGAGCTGGTAAGGGAGTAAGCAAACAAAAGCGAACGACTACACTACAAGCGATAAAGGCATTCAGTTCTACCAGTCACCTGTCCCTAAGACGGAGACGGCTGAAATCAGCTACAAGTGTCCGCCTTTTAGAGACGGAGTTATCCGCCTATAGAATGTGAAAAAAAATACGGAAGAATGCCATGGGCTATCTCTTAGTGTCCGTTTTAGGGAGATGTCGGTCTTATACAGTGGCTGATCCGAGTGAAGGGCCCGGGGCACCCCCCCCCCCCCCATATTCTTAGACCAAACTGAGGTCCGAAGGGCCGAAAAAAAATTCTGAGACCGCCCCCGCCCCCCCCCCCCCTCCACTTATCTCAGGGTCCGGATGACCGCCCCCCCCCTCCCCCCACCTTATCTGAAGGTCTGGACCCGCCACCGTATATATAATATTTCCACTACGACGTTTACTTTCAAAGTGTGGACTGTAGTCTGACAATTTACGCAGAATTTGAGGAATACGCATAGCCTTAGCACTATTTATTAACCCTTAGCTCAAACCGTCAACTATGGAGACACAGTCTTTGAACGGTTTTACTTCCCTTGATGCAACCATTCAAAGGAAACCTCTTGGAGAGTGCTATCCCAAGGTACCATTCGTTTCTTAGCTTTTTCCAAAACAAACTTTGGAACTGTTTTTGCAAATCGTTATGACTGTGGAAACTCTTGAGATTGAAAGGGTTGAATAAATCGAAAAGGAAAGGAGCACAGTGAAAGAAAATGAAATATTATTATCTCTAAAGGACCAGAAAAACTGTAGAAATCTCCAACGTCTGTTTTCCTTGGGATATCATCCAACATACACCTTAAATTTCTGATCTCTAAAAATTCTAAACCCTTTATGGCCAACCCCCTCCTTGATGCAGAAACCTTGCTGCAAAATTGCGGATAGAAATGAATACAAATTACTGCAAATAACTGCCACTACTTCTGACTGAAACTATTGGGGACAACAAATCAGGCGCCCAAGGTAAGGTGTCAGCCATTGCGGGAAATAACCATCGTTATCAAGAGCGAACACTCCGTCATTCGATCTTAAAATTGTCGAAGACTGACATAAAGTACGGCTGTGAGACCGTTAACGTTGAACTTGGGATCTGGGAGTGTGAAAAAGAGCGCAACTGGAAGCCAATAAAATGGCTAACTGCTCTTAACATTTATACAATGAATTCTTAAATTGTAAAGTAAAAAAATTATTGTCTGAATCACAAAAAATATTCTCTATTGAATTTCCGCCTACATCATCTTTTCTTGTCCGATACCTTCCTACTTCTTGGGGTTCCAGGCCCCTTTGACGCTACCGAGCTTTTTGTTGGTTGCATGTAGCCTGGCACCGACCTATTACTGCTGGAGGGCGAGTCACGTGCTCTGGATGGGCTATGGGCATCACGTGCACCGGGTGATGAAGGCATCATTTGATTGGTTGTGTTTCCACGGCGAGAGGGGGTCTGATTTGACTACGAGCCAATAAACAGATTAGAAACATAATTGGATAAATTGCCGTGTTAAATAAATAATCTGCGAGCAGGCGCTTGTGTTGGGGTTTCGCGCCGTGTTTTACGTCTAAAAGGCGTCCTCACAAGTTACTACATTGTACTTGTACACCATGTACACATACATTTGCATTTGCATTTGTATTTTCGAAGTTGACGAAAAAGCATTTGTGCTGTGAATTCCTTGGTGATGATTTTTCTCACACTTGCAGGAGTGGAGACCGAGTTCAAACCTCGGGGGGCTTATATGATGAAGAAAGCCAAATATATGGGAGGAGCTATAACTCAAGCCCCATTCACACCGAAACTCAAAACACGGTTTGAATTTTCTTTCCTTCAGAAAAGCTGCTAACTGTCTTAAAGTGATTGCAAATTTAGTGCAAAATCACAAAACTTGTTGAATTTCATTTGAATCCTGTGTGAAACCCTGTGTTCCAGTTTTCCATGTCTGTTTTTCATCTTTTTTAAAAAAACTGGTTTAATAACATACATGTTACGATTTCCCGTGTCTCTTATATCTTAGCTATACTACTGTACAGTTTTGCCCCACGGTAGGTGAAAGTCTTGGCCAGTGGACAGCCTATGCCGATGCAACGTAAGGTCATTATTCTGTCTAGTGTCTCCTTGAACACGTTTAGTTTGCGTGAATGGGGCATTAGTTACAAAAACAGATGGAAATGATATCATACATACCGATTTCCTGTTACTTGATTGAATGGACTTCCTAGGAGTGGAGCCAGCTTTTCCAGAGTTACTAGAGTTACTCGGTTTCCTGTCAAGATCCTGCAGATCAATTCAAAAACTCACTTAAAATTACTGAAGATAATAAAAAGAGATTCTTGTTCCGACAAAATATTGTAACAATAGGAGACTACAGGAACGTGTTTGCAGCCGCTTATTAAACTCGCAGCTCATGCTATATCAAAGTAAGAAAAAAATCCGGATTAATATTTGTTCACGATTCAGCGTTATTTGGCTTTCGTATTTAAGCAATAGACCACACTTTCTATGGGTTTACCGGCGTGATAACCCACGCGGGATGTTGGGAGAACACGAGAAAAGCTTGTAAATCACAAACCGAAGCAGAAGGCTTTGATAAAATAACTTAGAGTAAAACTGAGTTTTCTATCAGTTTACCGGCACAATAAATCATAGGTTTTTAACCAATCACAACGCGCGTACTATCTTAGAGATTTTATACACTGAACTAAGCCCTGCATTCCCTCCACTAACCTCATCTTTGAAACTCGTCACATTGAGTACGCAAATATAAACCCGTTGGTGTATACACATACTTTGTAATATCAAAAAAGGCTGGTTTCCATACCATCGTAACAAAATCTTTCATGGCAGGAAATAAAGGTTCAGCGACTGAAGCAAACATTTAGAGACGACACTTCTGTAGTCGTATCCAACCCCGCCCAGTCATGGGTGGGACAGAGATCGCTGACATAGACATCAATTATTGTTCATGATCGCTAATACTAGGCCTTTCAAAGAAATGAAGCTATTGCTCAGTACGATGGATATGGGAATTCCTTAACAGTGACCATTATTTCGAACCTTTTAACTTAACTTGATAAAGAAAAGTTTCTTTGACACGAGAAAGACCGTCGCAGTTAAGTACACAACTAAAGCAACTGCGAAAAGAAAGCCTGAAAAACGTTCTAGCTTGAACGGGATTCGAACCCACAACCTACGCGATACCGGTGCAGTGGTCTACTACTGAGCTACGAAGTCAACTCAGAGCTGGTTACTTTGAGTGAGTTCGTAATACACGTATACCCGCATACAAATTCTATCCCCCCTCTCCCCGCCACTCCTCCCCTCCCTCTTCCGATGCTGCACTATGCTTTCTTTAGAAACCGAATCCCCTCTTCCCCCTTCCAACACTACTGGTCTGCTTAGGTTCCCTACCTCTTTAGGACTGTCAGAAGAAGCCCCTGGAGATGGGGCTAGGCCATCTTCCATTTCACTAATATTATTATTGGCCTCCTGTTCTTGATTTTCCGATCCCTGTAATAAAGGTAAAAGGTGACTTAAACCAACCATAATTTACGTCGATAACTCGTGACAGAAATAAGTGCGTGATAAACTTGAGGTAGACTGTGCGCTCATTTTACCCCCCCCCCCCCCTTCTCCATCAATGCTCCGTTTCAAGAGTATTATTTCAAAGCTTGTCAAAGCTACACAAAAAGGAGAGAAGTTGAGACAAGGATGTGATGCTACGAGGGATCAAACTCGGGACCTCGCGCACTAACCAACTCTGCCACTTCTTGCTCCGTAATGGCATATAATGATAAACTCTAGATTATTAAGAGACCATTAGCAAGGGCAGAAATCCTCAAGGAGTTGTAAAACTTTCAAACAGAGGTCACTTGAATTTAAACTGCTTAAAACCGGCAAAAAATAATACACCAAAAATGTAATATAAACCAATAATAATGGTCAGTTGAGCAGTATGCTTACTTGTCTGAGTTCCTCTCTGTACATTTTCATTAATTCAAGAACATTTGACGTTTCAGAGGCTTCGGAATCACCCTAAAAATAGACCAATTGAAAACGAAAAGAGTTAATCTATTACGTTGATCTACTGTCCACTGTAAAGGCATTCAAGAGAAGATATCTTCAAAACTAACCAAAGCCATTTGTAAGAGAAATTCAGCGTTGAAACTGTTACAAAAATACTTTCAGTATTCAGCAGTACGGTGTTCTTGATTCAAACTGCAACTTGCTAATCCTTTAGGCACACAGTTCTACACTGACTGGGATATCCAAAAAATTAGAGCTAAAAACAACTCTTTCAAAACAGTCTTGGATTTCGGGTACAAAGGCATACTAGATGTGTTTTAGCACAATTAATAGATATTTCAAACAGCATCAAAAGAAAATTAAAATAGTTTGATGGAGTATGGTAAAGTACTTACAGTTATAATAGTCGAGATCGTTAAGAAGCTATAATAAAGGTTATAATATGATCAAGGTCTCTTCATAGATAAGATAGATAATCTCAGAGTAATGTATTTAAATAGAGCCTCAACTATATGAGTAAGTATTGCGAAGACAAGGCATTGTTCAATTATTTTGCCTGTTTGTAAGAAATGTTTTATGAGGCATTTGAAGGTATAAAAGCTTGAAGCGGCTTTGATTTCAATCTGTAGGGAGTTCCGTATTTTAGGTCCTTCAAAAAGTATAGAAAATTTATTCTCATTAGTTCTAAAAGGATGAGATCGATAGGATTCAGAGAAAATTTATTCTCATTAGTTCTAAAAGGATGAGATCGATAGGATTCAGAGTTTCTTGTTGAGTATTGATTCATTTAAGATTGTGTCAAGCGAACCAAGTGTTGAGTGTTAAGGACTCAAGTGATGACACTCACTCCACGTTTTCTTTGAACCAGAAGAGAGAAAATCTACAAGACAACTATGATCTGCTATAAACCACCTTAAACAAAAACAGATGAAGAGCAACACAAATTAGTTGAGTACTACTGTACTTACTGTAATCCAGGGATGGTTCAAGATTTCTTTTGCTGTGCGCCTGTATGCTGGATCAACTTTAAGCATTCCAAGAAGAAAGTTCTTAGCTGTGAATTTAACAATTCAAAACTCAACAACTGAAGAATTCAAGGAAATACCAGTCTTGACATGTTTTCAAATGAAAATCAATCTTATGGTTTATCATATGACTCCATGCCTACAATAATCTTACCAGACTCTTGAATGTTTTCCCAACAAGGGTCAGAAAAATCCACTTCTCCCTTTTTAATTAACTCATAGAGCTTTTCTTCAGTTTCTGCCACAAATGGTGGTCTCCCTGTTAAACTGTGGACGAGAAAAGAAGTGAGAAATAGAACCACTGATCACTAAAACATGATACTACATACTGGGTTGTTGAAAGATTATTGTTGTTACACCATCACTTAACAACCCTCCAAGTTAAAGTTTTAGCTCGCTTGCCATTTGGCCACCAACTCTTTTGGTTTAGGGAGACTTTTTTACAAATCAAGATGCCAGCTTCAAAATTTTAGGCACCATGCCAACCAAAATGGTTGCAACTTGGAGGGTTGCTTAAATGAAAGACACCATTATTCTTCAAGAGGTGTCTGCCAAATTAAACATTCTCCGTCTTGCAGCTTTTGGTTTGGGATGAGGAACTGGAGTATCAGATCTGGAATCTGCCATGCGGGACTACAAGGGCTAGGAGACTGGTAGAGAGTGTGGCAAGCCAAAGGACGATGATGATAAAAGCACAATAGGCCCTTTGCAGCTCACAGTCACATGAAAATTATGGGATACAACTCAAGGGTGGATCTAGGGGGAGGGTGCAGGGGGTGCGCACACCCCCCCCCCCCCCCCCGAGATGACCTGCGGTTTTCTAATACAACTGGTATTCTTCAAAAAAAAAACTTAGTGGTTTATTGGTGTTGAAGAAGAGCAAGAGACGAGTGCACCCCCTCCTAAAAAAAATCCTGAATCCGCCCCTGCAACTAACATGTAAACAATACCAGAGATATAAAGGAGCAAGAGCAAATTTGCTAGAAAGCCAATTTTGAGTAGATTAACCAAAAGGACTAAGATTTCATGGACCGTGTTAGAATGTAAGTTCTATTAAAAAATTTGTGATCTGTTTACCCACGAAGCACTTTGGAGTTCTTGAGAACTCACTGAAATGTATCCGTGTGTTCCAGATCGAATTAGAATTTGGAAGAGTTGGTTTTTGAAAAGAGGGAAAAACCAGAGTACCTGGAGAAAAACCTCTCTGAGCAAAGGAGAGAACAAACAAACAAACTCAACCCACATGTCTGCAAAATTAAAAAGGTTAGTATGGAAAAAATGCTACAGTGCACATTTTCCACTAATGCATTATAACATTTTCTTAGTTACTTAAATCATCAACATCATAAAATTGCACTGTGAAGAGTATGAAACCTAAAAATTGGCAGACCCACTATTTGTTTTGTTCTTTCTTCTTTCTTCTTTCAGTCTCTGGTATAAGTATTGTTAGGGTTGTATCCCGTAATTTTGGCATGAGACAGGTACATGACCCTGAGCTGCAAAGGCACTATGACAAAGGAAGAGATGGGAACAACTCTAAGGGGCTGTTTTAATGGAGGACGATCCTAGTACTATGAAGATCCTAGAAGGCAGAACAGCTTTATGTTGGGTTTACAAGCAGAAATTTTGGTCCGTGTCATGCCCAAGTAGAGAAGGCTCAAGAAGAAATTAAAAAATGGTGAGTGTCAAAAACAAAAATGCAATTTGGGCCCTTCTGCTCTCTAAGTACCTTTCAGCTCAATTATCACAATAATCAGCTTGTGGTAAGGTGGCCTTCATTGTTGTGATTAGCCACTGAACAACCCACTGCCATTTTTGTCACATTTGTCCCTAATACTAGGAAAGAGTACAACCCTTTGCAAGAAAATCAAATTCAGAAAACATGTGGCACTAGGATGATCCACCTTCTAGGATCATCCTAGTGATAGCTAAGGATCTTCCTCCCCTCGTGTAAACAGCTCTAAATAATCCAGGGAGGGACATATCTGTCAAATAGATGGTACATTAAGAGAGAGTTGACTGTAAAAATAGTGTAAATCTGGAAGCTCAGACAAACAAACTTACAGAGTATACATTATTACACCTAAACTCCAAATATCACACTGTTGACTGTAACCGAGGTCATCTATCACCTCTGGAGCTATGACACAAGAAAAAAAAGGATAAGTAACACACTTAGATAAAACAAATCTCAGCACCCAATAGTCTAAGGGGTAGTTATTGCTTATCTTGCTTATCGTTTACCTTCAATCTTATGAAAGTGCACAAAATTGGAATTCATGAATAAACAAATTGAACAGATTGAAACCATTATGACTAAACATGCTGAGAGAGTGTGTATAAAGAGAAAGAAAACCAAACTGGAACAGGTTTTAAGCAATTTTTTTTTTTCAAGTGATGCAAGAAGAAATGGAGAACAAGAGTATACAATGAATGAAGAAGAGTCAATTTTGCTTTATTGCCTACCCATATAAATTGGAGTGCCACAAACACTTTGCATCATGGAGTCACTACCAACACCACCTCTCACATATGAAAGGCCAAAATCGGTGAGCTGTTCAAGAAAGTAATGATGTACAAACAGATTAAAACACTTTTAGTAACAAATTGTTGTCAATATCACATCAATTCTAAGACTCTGAATCTCCTTTGTCTAAAAAGCCAGCAAACTGTCTGGGTCTTGATTCATTTTGTAAGTGTTTAACCATTCTTATCTTAGGTGTCCATGACTAAAGTAGTACTGAATGACATATGTCTTCAAAAAAACATGTCATATACACTGACTAGCCTAACTGATTATATAATGGACTGATAAGACATCAAAATAAATCTAACCATATACGTTTTTGCTTTTCTCTATTTCAGGAGATGTATGTATAGCCTAACAGTAACAATTTTTTTAATATCCTCACCTTAATATTGAGCAGTTCATTTCCAACAGGTTGACTGAGAAGAATATTTTCCAATTTTAAATCTCTGTGAACTATATCTAAAAGATGTTTTAAACAAACAACAGTTATATGTATACTTGGACACACTCCCTTTTCTCGCGCAAGTTGCATGCACTCTCTGAATTCAACACAGTTTTTTCAATGTTGTGACTGTTGTGATGTTACATGTGCATGTAAGTGTGCTATTATTTCCTTTTTCGTGGGGTTTAGTCATAAAGACAAGTGTTAAGTTAGAAGCAGGTACAAAAGTCGGACCGGATCAACTCGGACCACCAGTCCAGGTCGGATCAACTTGGATCCAAGTCCACTTTTATTTTATTTTAATTTTTTTATTCGATCCGAGTCGATCAGAGTTGATCCGACCCGGACAGGCGGTCCAAGTTGATCTGGTCTGACTTTTGTACCTGCCTGTTTAGTTAGTGGGGCATAAAATGGTCTATGCCATAATAAAAAAGCTAAATCATAAGATGAGTGATGTTAAATTACATTAACACCAAGAACCTGGTTGGTAACCAACAATTACCAGAATCATGAAGGTATGCCACAGCATGTGCCAACTGTTTTATCACTGTCCAAGTTTCCTGAAATTTAAACAGTGATATCATTAGAAAATTAGTATGTAGAAGTTTGAAAATGTAACTATTGCTAATAATAAAATTTAAAACAATAAAAGTTTTCAAACTTGCTTTTAAACTGTTGAAACTTTATGAACAACATTAGCTAGAGCCACACTTAACATAACAAGCTGAAACAAACAAAAAAAACACAGATTTGAAAGAGTGATTATCCTTGGTGTGAATTTTTTTTTTCTTCTATTTTGGGGGAGTATGGTAATGTACTGGTCATGAGTTAGAAAGCAAAAATATTCCTCTAAATTTTAAACAAGGATAAAATTGAACAACAACATACATGTAACCTCAGTGTTACATGTAATCAATTATTAGTTAAGAATACAAACCTTTTCTGAAAACTGTTTCTTTTGTTCTAAGAGCTTTTGCACACCACCAGCATCACAAAGTTCCATTACCAAATACATACGCTGAAAGTGTAAACAAATGTATGCCTATAAATAAGAACTTTAAAAGTATACTGCATGGAACACCATACACATTAGCAGAGTATGATGTCATGTGGCTTCATAATATGTACCATTTAAACCATTTAATGAACTTAAATTTATTTCCATTTTACTATGACCTAATAATGAAAATCACCCAAAAGTCTTAACAAAAGTGGCAACATCAAAATAATTGCCATCAACTTCTGATCAGTGCTTTCCAAACAAACTTTGGATACTATTCAGATCAGGCCAAAATTTACATACTCTACTAGACAAACTGTATTCTTAACATGGCAATAATATTATTTGATTTTTTTTACAAAGTTACAACAGGATTACTACTTACCTTTGACGTTTCATAGATCTCTTCTAAATGAATTAAATGCTCATGGTCAATCTTTTTCATAATTAAAACTTCTCTCTCTAAGAGTCTAACTGCAGAGGTACCAGCCTAAGAAAGGAATGAGCAAAATCAAGTTCAATATTCAGGCACAGATCTAGGATAAATACTGACCAATTTCCTAAATGAGCACAAACTTCTAGTGGGGGCCGCGGGCATGCTCTTCTGGGAAATTTTTTAGATTTTAACTCCCTAAAATCCCCTTTCTTAGGTTGACAGCTAATGCCTGGAATTGGGAGACAAAAGGAAAAAAACATGTCTCCAAAAATTTTCCAGATTTCAACTTGGAAAGTTTTTTTTACTAAAAATATATTATTATAAAAAATCTGACCGATTTCCATAAAATGGTGGAAAGTGTGGATCCGCACCTGATAGTATTATTTTAACTCAACTTTCCACACAGGATATTAAATGTTCACACTTACAGATGACATAACTTAACAATGTTTCACAAGGCAATGATTAGCTGCTTAATACCGCTTCTGTCTAACGTGATTTGCTGATACTGTTGTCCACTGGGAATCTGGCAAGCTGATCACTTAATGATTGCTAAGGACTATGAAAGTTGCCTATGAAAGGTTTGAAGGAAGTAATCAATTCTTTGTTGATAAAGCTCCTGTCATAGGATTCTTTGCGGACATGAATTCTGCATACTGCATACTGCTACATACTACTTAGTCATTTATAAGGATAAATACAGTGAAGCCTCTACCAAGCAGCCCTCTGTTAAGTGGCCACTTATCAATAGACCAACTCCCATATATTAAAATTCATACTTGGCTGTGAGGCTTGGGGGAATAAAACAGAAGAAATCATCTTGACGTTTACTAATGAATAAATAAATACATTTCTTTTGTTTTATTCCCCCAAGCCTCCGACCCAAGTATGGATTTTAATATATCGAAAATGGTCTATTTCCCACGATGTGCTTCCCAAATTAACTGTAAAAATGATGACTATTGACCAGTCACTTCTATTACGCATTTAATTACCCGTAAAAATGATGACTATTGACCAGTCACTTCTGTTAGGCATATGCAGTTACCCTGTAGACTGGCTTATTTTATTGTATTTTGCCTCTTATTGTACATCACTTGGTTAGATAATGGTGTGAGGTCTTGACACAACAGTAAACAATGGATGCCCAGGCTCATAAAACACAAATAGTCAATGAACGAAGGCTACAATGTATATTGGACAGATATGCCTACAACGCTCTGAGGCAGTTGGTGACCACAGTGCAAGTTAGGGCTCTTTAGAATGGTTATGATAGAGGTTAAAGAGATCAACCTCTATTAAGCAGACACCTGACTATTTGCCAAGGGTAACCACCAAATAGAGGGTTGACTATGTTTGTCTGGTGCAAATGGTAGGAAAAAATCCATGCTAACCACCTTATTACATTTTAATGTTTCAAAGGAACTTTCACCCAAGTAAAACAAACAGCATATTATTTGACCTAACTAAAAATCCCATAAATGAAAATTTCAATATTGACATTAATATTATTAGTAAGAATGGACATGAAGATCAGCCTACAGGGGGTATGTGGCATTTTTCCCTTGTGCCATCCATTATAATCATTACTAATACAATTTGACAGTCTATCAAATACTGCCTTAGCAACAAGGAAACTGGGAGTTCGCAAAAAAGAGATGGATAATTTTAGAACTGTTTAGTCACTGAAACAATGCCCGATATATACAATACAATTCTTAATAGTTACAACGGATATCTACTGAATACTACCTTGACTACAAGTAATCAGGAAGCTTCTAGTATGTGAGCCAAAAGAAAGAGATAGTAAATTAATAACAGTTCTGTCTCTATGGCAATGCACCATTAATATTAATCATTTTAACCATTATAAACTGGTCTTGACTAAGGTACAGACTTCTACTCCCTTCTAAAACAAATTTTTATCAGTAACATGCCAAGGAGTAAAGAAAAATCACAGTAGGAAGTTCAAAACAAAGAACATATTGAAAAGATTCTTGCACAGTTCAAGTCAAGTGTTAACAATAAAGACCTCTTTTTAGGGTCGATAACTACGATGATAAATTACTAGATGACGTAAGTGTAATTATGAGTTTAAAAAAGGTGAAAGCTAAAATAATTTTCAGCTGTGATACCACATGCATTCACACTAAAAATAGCTGCTGAGCTTGGAAAAATAGGTGATTATCAAAATTGGGTTAACTAATATATCACTTGTTACTTGGCTTAAGAAATATGGCATAGTTCAATTTGTCAGCCTTACCAGCACAAATATCACATTTTATTAATTCACGAACTGGACGCATATAGCGGAAACCTAAGTGCCAAACAGCATTACCTAAAGAGCTTAAAAACAATACCCTTGATATGAAGCCATGATTAAGATATTGGAGACTTGACAGACAGCTTTAATATTTAATGTCTTCCAAGTTCTACAGACTTTTAAGAATCAACCAAATACATTCTTACAGAATTTTCGACTTAAAAAAAAACAATTTCTCGTTCAACTCAATGGTTGCTTTTCAACAAGCTTAAGTTCGGCCGCACTTGATGTTAAGTTCAAACGATATCAATTTCTTACCTTTTCCTTGTTCACGGCTTTGATGGCCCATCTACGACCCGTTGCTCTGTTGGTGGCTTCCTTAACAACGCCAAAGCTTCCTTTACCAAGAATTTCTCCAAATTCGTAAATGTCCTCTATCTGTCTTTCGTCCTCAATTCTTGTATGTGGAATAGTTCTTCCGGAGGCCGAGCCGTCTTTTCGAGGATATTGAGACATGATTCTCGTCCGCCTAACACGAATCCAGCTTTATTTTTGCATGGAGTACGGATGTTATGCCTAGAAGCAGATATGAAAATAAAATCAAGCTGCAATGATAACCGTATAAGGTTCTCAGCATATTGCCCAAGAACACACAGTCTGTGGTTTATTACAAATACATAATTAACGTTAAGGATCAATGTTGATTTGGAGCGACTTTCACGCTGTTTTCTTTACAATATCAATTGTTATTATTCAATTCAAAACTTTTCACCAAAAACGAAAAGCTTCGGAATAAAAGCATCGCTCAATTAGTTCTGACTGCAAAAATCGGTACCAAACGCCAGTTGTTTCAGCAGCCATCACGCGCATGCAAAGTTTTCAAACTATTGCAGCTCGGTTTGCTTCGCGAAAATAAAATACTAGTATGCTCAATGCGAAGCTCAACAGGAGACCGGCTTCTTGCACAAGTTAAAATCCAACAAAACGAAGTCAACAGTTAAACCTTCAGTATGTAACGAGAGCAAATGGGCCCTGAAAATTTGAAAATGTAACTGAGCTCAATATTGGCTTAGATTCCACCGTACTAGGTCATGTCCCAAATCCAGTCTTGAGTACAAGTCTACCGAGTTAATGGCCGCGCCGGGGAGAAAAGTCAGGGGAAGGATGCGATGAAATTAACAACTTTCTCCTGCGCGCTAATTATGGCTGAAACCCGCTAACCCTCAAAGTGATCCTACGGATGCTTGTCTATTAATATTTCAAAGCTTTCATCAAGATGAACAAAAACACTGCCAGGTTGGCAAGCACAACGTAGACCTTCGTCTCCGTCTCAAACTTTCCTCCTATCGAACCGGTTGACAGGACATACCTTGACAACGTTCCTCCCTCAAGGAGAAAGAAGCAGCTAAACTTTTCATTCCTCCAACTGCTTCTAAACTTTTCTCCATAAAATCTTCCCTAAAACTGCATCTAAATTCATAAGGAAGGCTGTAAACTCAAGAGTAACTTTGACAGCACAACCGCAACTCTTTAACGCATTTAGGACTGGAACCCGAATGAGAGGGTCTTTAGACACCAGTTCCTTTATCCGGGAAGTTACTGGGACTGCCCTGTTTCAGATGCTGCAGATAATTTGCCACTGAGATAATTTTTTTTTTCTCGCACAACTCCAGTAAGGTATAAGAGTACTAGATTTCGTTCAAAAGTTTAGAACAAAACATGTGAAATGCAGGGCAAGTGCAACAGTTATAACGGGTCATAAATGGGGGCGCAAAGTTTTCTCGAGCTGAGAAGAAGAGTGAGGGAAGTTTTGCGTTGGCAGGGTGAAGGAGGTGTTGCCTTCTGATTAACCAACCAGGCGACAAAAGGAAGGAATGAACTTCTCTTATCTAATGACCAGCTATCCTGAACTCAAGCGTTATCAAACGTGATGGACACTTTGCTGTGCATATTAAACGATTACACGTTTCGCAACCAGTACGTGTGTAAGTCGTTCAGAACACACAAAGTCGAAAAGTCGGTCAGTCTCCTTTGTCTCTCTCTCTCTCTCCCTCTCTCACTTGGAAGAGGAAGGTTCTAGAAGTAGCTAGCTGGTTAGGCTAAGTGCAGTTTCTGTCATTTTCTTAGTGCGTCGAGCGAAACGCAAGAGACACGAAAATGACCATGCGCATGACTGAAAGCGCGCCCTGGTTGCCGCCCTCGTTTCGCGCGGTTGCCCTCCATTCACAAGTGAGACTGCTTGCAGGCTACTGGCTGATTACTATTTGAATACATTGTAGGTCATTCCCGAGTTGCCTAAAACCTCTGTTTGAAAGAGAGGCTAAGTGCGTAGCCATTGATATGAAAGTGATCTTTTATTCTCATGCAAATGAAACTCACTATTGCAAGAAAGGTTGAAAGTCGGTGTCTTTGGAACTCGGAAATGGCCCATTCAAGACGGGGGAAAAACAAATCCAGCTAGTGATCTGAACTGGACTCGCACCAAGTACCACCAGATTGTGAGTCCGACGCACTGATCACTCGACCACGCGATCGCGCTGCTGCCTCCCCCGGCTCGAACTAGGACGCTTCACCGTAGTTGGAGCCAAAGCGTACCGAATTACACTTCTCCTTAGCAAAAAGGACTCAAGAATACACACACGTTACTATTGCTAAAAGACTCTTTTTAATGATATTCGCTATATCACATCTCGAATGGCTTTTTACAAATATTCCGTGTATTTAAGACGACCATTGTTACATGGAGAAGTAAAAGTTAGAAGTTAAAAAAGAACGAGAGACCAACGCATACCCTGGAGAACGACAGTTTTCTGTACAATGGCATTGCGACAGTTCCACCTCAAACCAAAAAGAGTACAACAGATATCTGGACAGAAAGCGGTAGTTCTCGCCAAAAGAAGAGGGAAGATACGGCGCGAAATGCATCTCCGGGTACATAACCTCACACTTGAAAGAGGTTGCAGTGCACAAAAATATCAGAGAATTACATTTTTGAATAGTAAAAGTTAAACAAGTAAATTTACTTGCAGACTCAGATCTGGAAAATATACGGTAGTAGTGGGCTGTAACTTTCAAGGCTCAAGTGTTAGATAGCCCACACATCTCAAATCACAATACAATCTTTAGGTGCACTCCTATAGTTATCTGGGATCAATTAAATATAACTTTTACAAGTGTAGTCACTGTTTTACTTGTAGATTACACTTCTAAAAGTTTTATTAAATTGACCCCAGGAAACTAGCATGTTCTAGGGTCTCTGTTAGTCCGGACCTGCGAAAAGAAAAGTAGGCGCGAGAAAAAGAGGCAGGGAGGGGGAGGAGAGGGGAAATCAGGGGCGCCGTATCATCCTCTCCCCCCCTCCCTCACCCCTCTGTCATTTCTTATTCGCCCTTACTTCTCTTTTCACCTGTCTCGAGTTACTAAGAGCTTGATACACGCTAGAAAGTAACAGCCTTAAAAATCAAAATTCTTCCAAAATTATTTTACGTTGTATTCTCATAACAATGTCATTTCAGCGCCATATCCGTACCATCTCTTGTTGACGCTAAAAACCGCGATCTGACCAATTGTAGAATGAAATTTATTGCGCTGACACGTGTTGCAGTGTAGGTTTGTCTTCAAGCTTGTCGTACTCCAAGTGAAATTCCTTAGCCACCTTTCTCCACGAACTACAGTCGAAGAAGTAGTATGTTCCACGTTCATACGAGCTTGTTTTCAGTTGAGGTTCCACGCCCGGAGCTCGCGTAAGCCATAGTCTCTCGTCTTTGTGGTACCGCCAGTCACGAGCGTATCTATAAAGCACAGCCAGTCAGTTTCGCACTGAACACGGTTAACGCGCTTGGTAAAATCCAACTAGTGGTCTATTGTCAATGATGCGTTCTGATTGGTTGAGCTACTTCTAGGCTATATGTTATAGCCCACTAGTAGCGAAAAGCGCCGGTTTTGAAAACCAAAACAATGGCGGCTAAATCGCGTTTTGGTAGCTTAAGTTGTTTTGTCTCGATATTTTTGACTAACTAGTTGGATTTTAATAAAACAATTATTTCTCTCGCCCTCATGGCCCCTGAGTCAATAGCCCATGAGGCCGAAGGCACCAATAAGCCGTTTTCATGATGACATTTGACTACAACTACCAGAATTCATTTCGCTTTTGCTTTCTTGTTTAAATTGTCAAACCACGCTGAGGTTTAAAAAGCAACAACCATAATTTGCACGCACTCACAAAAAAAAACAATAAAATGAAGGATTCCGGTGGCTGTAGTACAATGACGTCATCCTGCAATTGCCCTATTTTAAAGTGGATCTGAAGAATTGTCTGACTATCCATAAACTTCAAGGAAAATGGGTACTACCTTCTGGACTAAGGATTTCTACGATCGTTTGGGTAGGCAATGATTGGTTACTGGTTACCTTCGGATACCATAAACCAGTCATAACTAAAGCCTGTCTGCTCAAACGATCCCATGAGAAGATATTACACAGAACGCGTATGCCCAACTAATTAATTCATTTTCACAAAATTAGTTATCTCTGAAAATTTGAGGCCGATAGTATACCGAATAGTTTTGGACTAATTCTCTTCCAAAACATCGAAAGTTTACAAAGAGTATATGAGCTCATTAGCGTTTTTGCCAACCAGCAATTTTGCAGTTTTTGATTGAAGCTATTTCCTTTGTTATTGATTGCAAAAAGCTGAAAGGTACAATAACTCGCCAAAATAACCAGTTCTTTCAACTTTTAAATCTAGTTTGTACATATGATGACGCTTTTTAAAAGCTAATTCGTACGCTAATGAGCAAAAATCTAAACAGTGACGCAAATTGACCAGGGTGCATATTATTACTTACAGTTCAGCAGCAGCAGCTAACTGAAGAATATCTCCTCCATTGGTGTAGTACAGATAAAACAGCAAATCCTCACTGTAACGACTAAGTTTTATAGGAGCCAACTGCAAACACAAGCACAAAACACATGGATAAAAAAACAAAATCCTCGTTGTGATGGCTTAGTTTATGGGCGCCAACTGCAAACGCACAAAAAAACACAAAGAAAAAAAAATCCCCGCTCTAACGACTTAGTTTTAGAGACGTCAATTACAAACACTCACAGAATTGCGTTTAGTTTGTTGGGCCGGTAAAAAAGATGTTACCTTATCTCTGATAAACGTGTTTATCCGGTACTCTGATGGTACGTGATAATCTGTAGAGAAAGAACACAAAAAGGTGTGAACGACGTGTATTTATACGGGCTTAACATTCGACATGCTAAAATTGAAAACGATTAATCAATGATTTAAAAGAAATGCTAAGAAGTTAACTAACTACCCATGTCAAAACTGTTACGAAGTACTCAACTGTGATACCAGGGTCATTTATACGAGGAAAACTAGGCGCGTCCTCAATAAGACGCAAACTGTCCCGTTCAAACAGGACATTTCGTCTAAAAGAAGGCCCGACTTAGCTAAGACGCGTCTTATCAAAGAACAGGTGTTAAAGCGCCCTATTTTAGACGAAATGTTCCGTTTAAACGGGACAGTGTGCGTCTTATTTAGGACGCGTCTAGTTTTCCTGGTATAAATGGCCCTTCTGTTCCTTGTGCAACACAAAGTAATGTAAAACACAAACCTAAGAATTTACTTTTTTCTGTTCTAAGATTAAAGTTTTATGGTGTAAGAGATTCTCTGTCAGTGCTCGAGTCTGTGGCATAGTTTACCGAATGATACTGTATATATACAGCTATTTCGACAATCCCGAAAGGTATTGCGACAATCCCGAAAGGTATTGTGGGTGGTTTTGAGTTCACTGTTGTTCAAAGAAATTTGAAAGAATGGTACGAGAGGCTATGGATATATGTTTGCGAGTGCTAAAGGAAAGCAACAAAAGTAGGTTCGACGGCTACCGTGTCAGGAACAGTGTATTGATCATGTTACCTTTCGGGATTGTCGCGTGTACATTTTTTCCCACAACCTTTCTCGAAATAGTTGTATACGAAAACCTTTACAAACCTATTTTTTACCATCCAATTGTTTTTATTTGATTTGCATATAAACAGTTAAACCCTAGATCCTACCTATTTCGTGCGGTCTACAAGGGCTGTCTGCAAACGGAGAACCAAACGTGTGATAAAGACTCCTAAAATATATAAACAGTTGCAGTCTACTATAAGCGGCAATAAATAGAGGGTTCTTTAGAACATCCAACAACAGAACATCGAGCTCCCATTGACACAACTGCCCATTACGCATGTTAAAATCAGACGAGCAAATTTCACCACCACGCCTGGTTTGTGAACAAAATTCTTCACAATTTCACTCTTTGTGCATGAGTACTCTTTTCGGGAATTCGTTAGAGCGATTTTCGTATGACCTGGAAATAAAAGAGCACGAACAAAACAGAAACAACAAACGAACGGAAATAGAGCAATTTGATTGGTTTATCGAACGGATACAAACGCGCGTGGCTTTTGGTTGGTTAAGCGAACGCTCGGGTGAAAAATCTTCATGCCCGAGAACTTTCTAGAAGTCAATTGATACTTCACTTTGACGTCGTTTGTTGTCCAATCAAACAACGCCTTCTCCATATTGAGGTTTTCTTTGGCGGGAAAACGAAGAGGCCATAAGTTGATCTTTTCGTCCATTGGCTGATAAAACAATTAACGAACACTTACCGAAACCATTTTTAAAGGTCATACGAAAATCGCTCTAATGCAAAACTTCTCAACTTAACAATTTCAAAACGAGGCTTGGTGGTGAAATATCAACAGGCATCAGGACAATTTCCAGTAGGAGAAAAATGCTTCAAGAACTCCAACAACATTAACCACATCACGAACAAGGACAGTAACATAGTAACCTGGCTTACTATCAAGCCTTCCAAAGGTGTTAGGGGAGGGGAGATTTAAACGACGAAGGGAGCAGGGAATAGAGAGAGAGTTTTTCCTCTCCCCGCTCAGTCGATTTGCCCTTTGCTCTCCTCCTCCCCCTCCCCCCACCCCTCCGTCTCAGAAAAAGCCTGATGCCCCGAACAGTAACAGCAAAGTAAACACAAAGGTTTTATTACTTACTCTGGGGAATTAAGGTTAAGTCCTAACGTTGTAAGATCACTGCAGAATTAAAAGATACAATATCAATGATGTTGAAGTCATTTGAAATGTTATTAAGATATAAAAACGAAATTGCACGATAAAACTAACATAAAGAAATTGAAATCGCACAAACTTTTCAATGTGCAAGTGGCATATTGTATTAACCACCAACATGGCCGCCTTGTCACGTGGCTGCAAACCAAGAATTACCCTGTGCAGACCAGGGTGTCTGAAATGTACATACTTCTTTACATACACCAGTATTTCCAGACAATAGAGAAGTGGATAGTCTAACTGACCTTCCAAGCGCTAGCGTGACAAGATTTGGTTCTGTTTCCGCTGCCCTGATGAATGTTAAAAGTCCTATCATTCCAAACTGATCTGTGACCATGCCTTTTGGAATATTGGAGATCATGCCTAAAAATAAACATAACCAGAATTAAGATTGCTTTTTAGTCCCCAGAGACCGTCATCGCCACTCGTTCGTTACAAATTAAGAGCCTGTTTACAAGGCCAGTAGAAGTGGGAGATCCCAAGTAGGTGGGGTGACCTGCATGTCCATATAATCACTCATTTTAATTTGATCATTTTTACATGACAGGTGGGGTGACCATATGAGAGATTTTATAGACAGGCGGGTTACCCCACCTAAGTGGGTTACCTGACCTACCTGGGGTCCCTCACCTTCATGTAAACAGGTCCTAAGCCGTGTGGCTTTGGGGATCAGAATGAGTGGCAGCCTGTTACCTCACAATATTCAGTGGGTTGTTCGAAATAAATCTCGATTGTTTGGTCTCCATGAACGTGTTTTAGCCCTTGGAACGAACTATTCAACTTGTGGAAAATCTACATTTCAATTGGTGCCATTTCAGTCTGTCTTTCAAACAGAAAAGGAAGTTTAATTTCCGTACCTGAAGGTGACGTTTGAATTCCTCGTGGTGGTTGCTTGGTGTTTGACGAACTTGACTTGGATTCTCCTGTCGCAAATCTAAATACAATTAAAATCTGTAATCAGTATAATAATCAGTACAAATACAAAACCCTGGGGGTACTCCCTAAAATAAACCATACAGGGAGAATCCACCCGAAAGGGGTACCTTTTTTCGGCTTCAGGTATATGAAAGGGTAGGGATTTCACTCGTTGAAGTATAAGAAAGGGAATGGAAACCTGTCATTGCGGTCTGTGATAGGACCTAACAGGTGCATTTTATGGCTGTAAGAAAGACAAGAAAACTTACTGGTTTAGTGTGATTTGTTTTTTTATTCTAAAGGACGGTGCATATATATACAGCAATTAAAGGGTTGCGGAGTTCTAAACTAGTATAAGAAAGGGGTACCATTTGTCAATAAAAGACTAATAAAAGGTATAAAAAGGGGACCTTTTCTGTCAAAAATGGTTGGAACCCGGGGGCAGAGCCTCCCTGTATAAAATTTTGTTTAATACCCCCTCCCCCCCAAAATACAAATCCTCTTTGTCACGGAAGTAACAAAGATAACGTAGAGAACAGCGGCAAAAGGCCATACCTCGAATCTTTCGCAACATCTTTCAACGCTTGTTCATACGACGAAACTCCTCTTAGATCTATCGATAATGAAAAGAAACCAAGAGTAAAGAAGCGTGTAAGTTAAAAATTCAGTGAACTTAACCTGCGATCAAGCTCTCTATTCCGCCCCAACCCTTTCGAGGGCGGCGCTCCCTTGACTTTTTTCGACAAAAACGTCATAATAAATCGAATTCACTTCAATACAAGCTAGAGTGGAGAAGGTGGGGGGGCGGGGGGGGGGGCTTATAATCGGATGTATGTTTTTGTTGGATCAATTAAGGTTTCTGGGAAACTGCCCACCTACCCCTCCCCTAACCCAACATTTTGCCCCAAGTGAGACACAAATGTCAACGTTGAGTTAGGGGAGGGGTAGGAGAGTAGTTTCCAAGAAACCTAAATTGATCCTTTTTGTTTCCAGGTGAATAGGCTTATAACTGAGGCGGGAAGAGGTGTGGGGTGGGGGGGGGGGGGGGGGCTTACGGTACTGCCTTTTATTCAAATTTAAAAATTAAAACAAACTGCAAATCAATACCTGTTCCAGGAAACACACCGGCGCTTGTACTGATGACCTGCCAAAGAAAACGAAAAATGCAAATTGAAAAAAAAAAACAAAGAAAAACTAACATTCGCACATTTTGGTTGAAGTGTGCAGAAGAAACACCAACAGTCCAACCCAAGGTTTCCGAACCTCCCGATAATTCGAAACAAGACTTACTTCCCTTCCCCAGTCGAACGAGTTAACACTACACTTTTCGACGCCCGCTACGCAGGCTAACTCATTGTGTTTAAAAGCAATGGTAATTGCGCATTTCCAGGGTAAGTCCAATTTGGGGGGTCATAGGCTCGAAACAGGCACGATGACATCTTTTTACTACCAAGACCAGAATTCACTTCCTTTTTCTTTTATATTTAGTTTTGATAATCCCAGTGAGGGTTACATACCAAAGGCTCTAATTTGCACAAGAAAACAAAACCCTGAACCCTGGTGGTGGGGGTGGCGGTAGTGGTAGCGGTAGTGGTACTGGTAGTGGTAGTGGTACTGGTAGTGGTAGTGGTACTGGTACTGGTAGTGGTACTGGTAGTAGTAGTAGTAGTAAAATGACGTCATCGTGCAAATGACCTATTACGCAACGTCAAGGAACATACTTGTTTGGATGGATCTTGAGACGTAGAACTTTCAGTTTGGTTTTCTGTGAAATTAGAAAGGAACATTATTAGATAGAAGTTCTAAGACAAACATGTTATTGCCAGCCAGTTAGAAACTGGTGTCTGCGTCACGTAAGTGAAAATCCTTATTTTAAATACTTTCTCTAACTTGAGAGAAACAGCCTGAGAGATATAGAACAATGACTGTTTCAACTGAAGGTAATCACCATTGAAATAGTTTTGATTTTTTAATAATCACAGTTGATTTGAGAAGCTTTACTGATCGTTTCGCCCATGAAGTCGTTTCGCCAATGTCTCGCTCGCTTATATACATCGCTCTCTAAGCCATGATACGAAAAAGTGCGGGACATATGTATGATGTCTCGTTCTTTCAGCCACTGATCAGGCGAAAGCAGTTAGGGAACTGACCTAAAACGTAAGCGAAACGACTTAAGACGTTAGCGAACAGGACTTCAGCGAAACGACGGTAAACGATACACACGACTAACTTTCAAAATTTTTCAAAACCCTACTTGTTTAGGGGTATATTTTTTTTACGTAACTCATTTCAACAGACACAAAATCTAGCGTTCACCAAAATGCGTGCAGTTCGCGACGATTGATTTCTTGTAACTGTCTTAACATTTTCCTTGCTTTGACATCTGCATTTAATTTTCCATGAGTTTCCAAGACCGACAATTAAATTTCATGGCCTTCCAGGCCTGGAAAATGAAATTCTTCAATTTCATGACTTTCCGGGTTTTCCCTGACCCGTGCGAACCCTGAAACACGCATTGGTGAGGAAAACTATTTGAAACACTACCTGATTTAAAGGTATTTGAGCCGGGAAGGGCAGGGAAGTCTTCATTGTGAATTGAAAAGTCCGGAGGAGGTTCCGCAGGCTTGGACACCACACCGTAGCTTGGCCGGCTGACCATACTGCTTGGGGGTGCAGAAACACCACCTATACTCTCCAAACGTGCCACACCCTCTACACGAGACAAGCTCTCGATACGGCTTCTGTTTGCCAATGCAGGGAATTCAGAGAGGTCTAATCCACTGGAGCCTCCTGATGATGCATCAGAAAGCCCTAGAGGCAATAAAAATCAGTTACACTCAAACGAACGTCAATTATTTTCCCCTTAGCGGTTCCCTGTCTACTATTCATGATTAAACTGGAAATGTTTGTTTTTGACAAGAGGAGAAAACCAGAGTACCTGGGGAAAAACCTCTCGGAGCAGGAGCAGGAACCACCGCTGTTCCTCTGCTTTCAAACTCCTAAAGTCTTTTTTAGTTTTAGTTTCTGGAATTTCATTCATCATTACGTGGAACCATGGGCAAGGATGTACTTTGTAAATAGATACATCTTTTTAAATTATATTTCATATTTTTTCACTAAGATGCATGCATGTCACTTGTTTAAAACTAGAATTATTGACATACCTTGCGCTGCTCCAGAGAAAATATGCCGAAGAGATTTTGGTGAGTCCGGCGCACCTGCATTAGACACACTGGTTAATGTTTGACATTAACAGTGATACATACTCAGTACAAGAGAAAGAGGCCTAAAAGTTCATGTATTAGTGATGGTATTCACAAACTCGACACCGCCGTGAATCAAAGTACAAGTAAATCTAAACAGCCCTAAGAAATGTTAGAGAAGAAAGGCTACAAAACAGTTACATGTTGTTGGGAATTGCCTGCGATTTCATAATCAGTCAACGGAAATATTTTAATTGACCCATCCGATTGATCATCTATTATAATCAGAAAAATCTCTTTATAAGAATTCCATTTAAGACAGCTGCTGTGCCGTGTTTAGGAACATAAGAAAAACATAAGATGTGGATTCAACACTGCTCGTCATAGAATTCCAGTTACTCAGTAGAACTTCATGGGTCATGGGTTCGATTCTCGCATGAGGCGTAGAATTTTTTCTGTGCTTTCGGGTGATCAAATTCTCTTTTCTTCTTTAACCCTTTCACTGCCAAATGTTGCCAAACGCAAATTTCGACCAAATTTCCAAATTTCATTTTCTAAAATTTTGACAAACAAATAGCATCATGCCAAAGTACAGGCAGAGAGCTTTCATTTGAATGGTTACATCATAGGATTTCGTCCACAAACTCAAAAGTTAGAGTTACCTCACAAAACTCTATCAAACACTCTGGCAGTGAAAGGGTTAATCATGGGACCACTAAAAAGACAACACAGACGTTTTTAATACCGGTATGTTCATTTGCAACAAGGAATTTTTTTCCCCTTGATAATCAATTGAGCATTTTCTATTAATCGATTATTGCATCGCTTAAAGCTTTTGATCTGTGATAAATATTATAATCGATTATCGGCACACAACTAGATGAACTCACAATACTGTCCAATTATTTACCTGGGGGAGCAAAAGCACCTGAAAAAAGAGGAAGTCCAGAACCGCCCATTCCCTATAAACAAAACAACGTTATTACAAAAATACACAGGTGGGAACACAAGAAAAATCAGTCACCTTCAGTATTGTATTCATGGATGTTTAAAGTTTCAAGGTGAAACAGTCAGCCACAATGAGAACTTTCCCTAATTTTACACTCGTGGAATTCCATTGACCTTTCAGCCATAGACAAAGTAAAAAGGCAGTTTGTTACAGGGGAGTGTGCATGTAATGTCAAATTCTTGTTTTCTTTTCACACCCACTGTTTTCACACTTGTTATGAAATCATTAGTCCTAAAAGAGCACACTCTTTCCCTTGGGGAAGGAGAGGAAAGAAAATTTTTGAAAATCTTTTAGGGAAAGGATGGAACAAAGAACTACATCTAATGCAACTACTCCTTTTGTATAATTCACCACTTCCTCCAGGGTAAATGGGTCCAATTTTTAGGTGCAACAATGTTAGTATCACGTGGGTGGAAAAGCGTGAGATATGATTGGTTAGTGGTATGCAAAGACATCCTGACCAGTAACCATTCACTGCTTTTATTGGCCATCAAAAAAACTATCCCACAAACCTTTGCTGTAAAGTTTGCACCCAATCTCCTTATGACATACTTTACCTGTGAAACCCCACTGGTGGACTGGCTTCTTGTGAGACCAAAATTTGACATGGGACCTGGCACAGAGCTTGTGATTGTATTACTACAAAAGACAAAGAAACACGCAACAGCACTGATCAAAATTTAACATCATTTTCACAAGAACTTCATCCCTCATTAAACAGTAGTTTTTATGTATAGTTTGAAACAAGTAGCAAAGCACTATGAAAGTGTTTTAGACTTAATAAAGCGCAAACTGACACTTTATTGAACAGCTTCAAAGATCATTTAGATCTATATTTCAGGTCATTTTGGCCAAGAAAATAGGACTGAAATTTAACCTTAAGAAAATCTGCTAAAGCATAACACAGCATAACACAGTTTATTTGCATTTAAAAATAACCTAGGAGTCAAAAGTTATATGGCCATGTTTAACTTGCATTTATTAATGATGAAAGGCTTGATAACAAGACAATAATCTATTGAAAAAAAGGGAACCATAGAAACACTACACAAAGGGGACAGGGGTTAGAAGAATAAATTCAGCCATTGCGTTTGCAAAAGTACACATTGTAATGTGTTTTGTTCAAGGCAGGTGTGAGAGTTACTTTTTCTTTCTTCTCTGTTATACTCTGTATAATAAATTGGTCTGAGAATCAAGCTTTTCCAGGAGAAGAAAGGAAAAAATAATGCTTGTTTCTCCTTTGACAATTCAACAGCATCAACCATTCAAGGAATTCTGATCAGGACATACCCCCCAAGGTTAAAGCCTCTTGGTTGATGCATTTGTGGCTGCTGGGGTGCCTGTGGAGCAGGTGTCATTCCAATAGATAGAACTGGAGAACTTCTGGATGAGCCCGCACTAAATATTATGAGGGATATAAACAAGGGTACATCATAAATATTCCTATGGTATTTCAAGGAGCATTTACTGTTGAAACAAGCTGATTATCTCTAAAACTAAATGCTCAACAACAAGTTAAAAGGCTTTTATGCTGCTGAATGTTTACCTGTGCTTTAAATTGAACAATTGAAGGGAAGTTTTACCACCAGCTTTTGTACAGTGTTACATTCATGAATGTATTTTTATCCCTAACTCAGGGTACAAAGAAAGTCAGTTTTACAGCTTGCCATTCGGGCAAGTTGTAGCTTACATTTACTAGCCCAAAAGTCATTTCAACCTGCCCGAAAAAAATTTTTGATGAGCAGGATTGATTATAACTCTTCTGTAATTTGAATTCACCAGAAAACCTCACTTGCCCTTCAGGCAAGTTAAGAACAGAATTTACTAGCCCGACAGCAACATCCACTAGCCCAGGGCTATCGGACACTACTTTCTTTGCACGCTGCTAACTTCAACTTCTAATATTTCTCCTAAACATCTCACAAGCATGCTCTATTTTTTTTCTTTTTTTACCATTTGAACATGCTCTCCACAGATCAACAATCGTTCCAATTTTCGTTTTTCTTTCCCATAGGTTATCATTACATCATTGACATGTTCTATGCAATGTCTACCTTTCTACTTTTAAATGGCGTATCTATATGAGGGGACAATTTCAAACTCTCCGCAATATTTTGGTTTTCAAATTTCTCTCGAATGCCGCAAACTGGAGGAAACTGTTTAGCCAAATGTTAAACACCCAAAAAAATCCCAATCTCTAAGCTTCAATTTTTTAAATGAGAAGCTTCAACACTCAGAGTTTTTTAAAACATGTTCTAGCAATATGCAAGTCCACAAAACAGTTTTGATAACATCAACAGTCGAGCAATAGACTAAATTTTTAAGAATTAAATTACTTTAGCAGTCAGTAGTACATTACAATTAATTTTATAGGCAACTTTCCAATCATTACTATTAAAGTTAACTTACTAGGCTTAACTACATGCATAGCAAAAAGTTTGTGTACTGTATAATTGGTGCAAATAATTTATGCTTGAAATAGCATTTAGTAACAGTCAGACTCAGACTCCACATAATTATTTACAAATATTAAAAGAATTACATGGTTGGGGTTTCCCACTGGCAGAGGATCGAATGAAAGGGAAGGCGTTTTTCCCAGACACAGCTGGGAGAACGGTTCCCGGTGTGCTGGGAGGTCTTCAGGTTGCATGGTGGCGAGAAGTTAGTGTTAATAGGGACTTAAAGATGTCATGACTTTGACGGTAACGAGAATGTCCAAAAAGCAATGTTAACAAGAACACTCTTAAAAAAGCGTTAAGTTCTGCTTATAAATACAAAAATATCAATTCGAGAAAAACTACATAATTGCCAGAGACCAAAAACGTGATGAACAGGGCATATCATTTCAATCATCGTGGAAAATAAATTGTATGCTCATCACAAGACTCATTTGCATACAATGAAAGTTTACAACACCCGACCAGTACCAGTTGGAATATTAATTATTCTGATAAAGATTGAAAGAATTAATATCTTAAGCAACGTTTCTGCTACCATCGCTATCATGGTGTCTTTTAATCCCCAATATTGTAGTGGCAGATCCAGGATAGCCCCCCCCCCCCCCCAACCACTTATTTGTAGATTAAACTGAGGCCCAAAGGGCTGAAACAAATTTTTTTGATGCTGAGCTTCTCCCTTATCTCAGGGTCTGGATGACCCCCACCCCCCCCCCCCCCCCCCCATCTGAAGGTCTGGACCTGCCACTGTATTTGGACGGGGGAGCGGTGCAGCTGTAGATGTGTAGGTTACCACGATATTATAATGATTGTTCCATCTAACCTTGATAGAGATGATGGTATGGATATAGCTCGGCTGGTCTTTGACAGACTATTGAGTCCACTCTGGTTACCAAGGTGTCCAGGTGGCATTTGCCCCATCACACCACGAGGACCCATCGATAAGATGCCTCGGCTGAAAAATTATGTAAACAAAGTTATTAAACTAAAATATGAAAATGTTAAAATGAGACCTTACACTGCTGTCCATTCTTAAAAAATATTAAAATCTGAGTTTTCACTGATCAACAGCATCATCAGGGATCAGAAAATTAAAATTAAAACAAAAAGCAGGTTTGGAACACCTCATTATGCCAGACTCCCAAGGCACTAACTTGTTTTCTTTACAAAGTAATGACAAGACTGTGTAGGAATTCTCATTTACTAGGTATGGGATTCAATAAAAAGTGCTATTTTAGTCCAGCATAAATAGCGACATAATACCTCCAGGCGAGCATAATTTTGCGCATAATATCTTGGTTTCATAGCTGATGTCAAAAGCATAATGCATAATCCATCAGACCCTATTCAGGAATAAATGTCCTAACATTACCTAGGTGAGTGTAGTCTTAATGAGGACTGTTGGTTATATTGACTGATATTTTTTTTGTTCTCTTTCCCTGATCTTTTTTTTTTCAATTTTGTAAAGTACCAATAGTATTTAATCTAATACATCTGATTTCAATTATTACTGTAAAAATTTAATTAAGACAGCTGTAATGCAGTTAATTTAATAAGATCACAAACTAGTTTGCCTCTACTGTTGTTTAGCTACTTGCAGGCCCAGTCTACGTAAGTGTTTCATTTGAATATGAACCTGATTTAAGTTTCTTTCTCTATCTAATTACCTATCTTTCGTCACATTTTATCTGTTTCTGTTTTGTTTGTTACTTAAAGTTAGTTTTGTTTGAGTTTGTCAAAAAGAGTTTTTTAATAAAGGTTCTTCTACATCAATAATGTTTTGCTGTTATCCACAGCCTCGTTCTTATGAAGTTGCAAAGTTTTTCCATAAATTGAGGGAAGGTGGAAGCCCTGATCACAGTTCATTGCCCTTGCAATGAACATTTATGACCTTGAGGATCTTGCATGAAAGATTTCCTGGCTAATCTTGTTTATACTGGCCCAGTTGATGGAGTAACTTGTATTCTTAGTGAATAACAGCAAACATCATTGATGAAGGGATCCAGATGAGTTCCAAATGGCTCTGTGTAACAGGTTCCCAAATACGCCAAAATTGTTCAGATGACTCCACAGAGGTTACGGAGGGAGACACTTCGACTCCAGAAATTTTCGGTAACAAACAGGGAGCCACTTCAACTCCAGGAATTTCGGTAACAAACACAGTTTTTCAAAGTTAAAGAATTATACTGCACGACAAAACAGGAAGAGGGTAAATTATGATCAAAGTTTACTTGATGACCGCCATCATGGATTTGAGTCATTTGAGCCTCCCAGGTGAGCAGACTGCTATAGCTACTTCGTGTATCCGTCACAATAGTGTTTACAAGCCAGGACCACGTGCTGGAAAGTCTGAAAATGGCTTTTTTCGTTGTGATACTTGACTCCAAATATTCCAAAATGACTCCAAAATTTGTGAAACAGAAGTCATAGTGACTCCACTCATCAATAAAATTTGCAAACCCTGGTGTAACTTCAAGAATTTGTTGGTGATGAAGAACATTTCACTGTAAAACCCAAGAAGGTTTTTATTGCAAAATTTAAGTACTTGTATAGCTTTTCACCTGGCTGATTGAGACGAAAGGTTTCCGCCCTGTGACCCTGGCATGTTATGAAGACTTGATGGGATGGATGGTCCACCGGGAGTAGTCACACTTCCTGTAAGGGACGTTGTGGAGTGAGTGTGTCCAGGATGCGATAAACTTCTTCCAAACTGTGTAAGGTAATCACAATATCATGTCAAACAAATGGCTGCCTAGACATACGTGTAGATAGTCTTGAGCACACTAAGACTGTATAACCAGTATTCACTGATTGTTACAACAGTACTTTTATTATAATTAATAAATTCTAATTTTGTGACTGCCTCCGTCTGACTGTCTCTTTCAATGATTCAATGAAAATGTTTGGGTCTAATACACTGTTAGGGCAATGGGAAATAAAAATATGTTTCTGTTACTGTGTAGTGATATTAACTACCTCTAGGTTCACCTTTACCTTGCAAAATTAAAATAGAGTAGATTTATTTAATACCTGGGCTGATGACATTCCACGGGGAGCACTAGGTGGAACTTGCATAGAGTTGACATTTGGAGGAAGACCTATAAGTCAATAAATAAATAAATAAAATATTACATGTACCTTATACATTAAACAAGAATGTATACTCATTTTGGAAAGGTTGTATATTTCAGTATGGTGTTTGAGAGTCCAAAACTACTTATAATGTATTTCAAAACAAAAGCAAACGAAATTCATGTTTAATACATGTTTTAATGTACAGTAATATTGCGCCTTTAGCATTGTTGGTTGATTCAAAGTCAAAGAATCAAGGGCACTTCCTGCTAAATTTTGCAAGTGAAAGAAGAATCTGTATATACCTGAGCCTGGGATTCCTGACCCATAGAAGTTTGACTGGTGAGGTCCTGGTGATTGCATTCCTGACGGAGTGCCATATAAGCTTCCAAGATGAGGCTGTGAAGAAATAAGCCCTAGTTTCATTTAAAGCACAGGTTTTTTCATTAACAGCAATTCCTATCAACCATTTATTCCCTCCATTTCTTTCTTGCTCATGACAACAAAGTATCCACTTTATGCAGCAGTCAATAGGTGTTCAAGAGGTAAAACTTGAAATGGTATCCCAGCCTACAGTTGCAATATGTCCTACCTTTTTCTGACCCAGGGAGTGATTTATTAGGTTTATTTAAAAGTTTTGATCAAGTTTCATTGCTACAAAGTGAACTGACAGTCCTCTCTATACAGTAATAAATACAGTATAGGTTGTTAAAAAGGTGTGGTTACCTGGAAAAAAATACCCAAGTGACTTCTGATAAACTACTTGAACGAACAAATCCGGAATAACAATACCCAGAAATTCTGTTTGTAAGTCTATCTATTGTACTGGGATTTTGGACCTCTGGAATGATACATGTATCCCATATTTGCTGAATTCACAATGTAATGAATGGCTGAACAACTGATTTCAGCTAGACTTTCCACTTATTCTTATTCTGGAATAACTTTACATTCCCCTACTGAATTGCCTTTAGCCTTTTTGCTTATGAAACAATTACCAAGAGATTTAGACATCACATCAATAATAAGTCACGGTGTATGGGCCTTATCTGATACACCCTTGATTGATACCAGCTACACAAAGTCTCCCGTCAAACCAAAATGTTCACGTAATGATTTCCTTTTGCAAGAAAGCTAGGGTTACTTTTCGCTGCGTTCATTGGCGAAAATTAATATTCTTTACACTCGAAGAGAAATTTTGTATCTCTATGCGGCCATGATATATCCTCTATTTATGTCTTCAGGATTCTACCATTGACTGACATTATTGCAATTACACAAGTAATCCCCTGTTATCTTATCGCAGTCCGCCTATATGCTCATCTACTGTGAACATATTTTTTATCATAATATAATACCAAAAGGGCACACCCTAGAACAGAATGTGCCTATTCATTAATTATCTCTGTCCAGTTCAATTTATATGCAAGTGAGGTAGTTAACATGACTATAACATGCATGGAGTAATCGAATATTAATAAATGAGTGGTAATAGAGAGGAGAAGTGTGACATCATGTTTCCATGGTAGCAAAGTTTCTGGATCAAAACAAGAGGGAGCTTAATTAAGTAACAACAATGGCGGCAACAATGAGAAAGGAAAAAAGAAATAGGTTTATGTAAGCAAAAAAACAACTCTGCACATGCATAATGAGTTTTTGAACATTTTCTGGCCGTCATTACATGGCTGCATCAGAAAACTTCCTAATTGCACGTGCCTGCCTTATTGAGTAGGTGAACAAATTTTCTTTTTTTTTCTTAGATTCAGTCCTTCCGGATTGAACTGCAGACAATTTTGCCAACATTTGACAAATTTATTGAAAGTTGATATCATCAATGAAGTTTGTAACAGTATGAATTCACTTTTAAGTGACCTTTTCGGTTTGTTGTCATCCAGAAATTTTGCTACCATGGCACGTAACAACTCCTCCTCTCTATTTTCATTTAAAATAAATTCTACAACACAGAAATACCTCTTTCTCAGGGCGATGAGGAGGGAACATTGAAGGATTAAAATACATTCCAGCTGACCCATAGTCATCATCTCCCTCATCACTAAAGCCTGTAAGTTTTTTTCGCATAGAACCAATGGCTGCCATGTTTTTTCTACCACCTAAGAGAAAAAAAAAATGTTATATGCCATATACACCAGGGTTTCAATTAAGAATCCTAGCAGCAGAAGAAAGGTGTAACATTACAGGAGAATACTTTGAAAGAGGCTCCACATCATAGTCATAAGCAACCGAAAAGTTAGTCGGAGAATTCTGTGTAAGAAACAAAGAATTCTCCGATCTGCGATGCCTCATGAACACCCTGAAACACCATTAATAAATTCTTTGGAGGGCCCATGCTCTAAAAGTGTCTGGTGGCCCCTACTGCCTTACATTTTCTCTTAGGCTACTTAGAAATCTTATGCTGACACAGTTTGCATGTTTTTTCCAAGAGTAGTTCACCTGGAGAAAGTTCTTGTTGAGCTTTCCTAGGAGCAAATGAGTATCTGAAAGTAAAAAAGAGCAATTTCAATGACCTCCATTCAACATACTCAAAAGTCAAAATTCAGATTGAAGTTTTCCATTATGGTTCCTCCCCTTTTACTTACTGACTTATTCCTGACAGAGGATCGCCTAAAGGGCGATGATGAGCCATAGATACAAGAGGACAAACCTATATAATGGTGAATGGTGGCACCTAAGAAAGAAAGAAACTATCAAAATAACAGAAACAATAATCATTGTTGCAATGAAACAACAGACAACGTGGACTTGACCTTAATTGCAGGTCATTATGCTCCCGGCTTTTAAATCATCAATGACTTGCTGAAAATAACTTGTTATAAGTCAAAATTAAATTCTTTTTCATTTTTAAAACTATGTTCATTCTATTTTTTGTCTCCTAGGCCTGATTATTCATGAATTAGGGCTAGGAGATAAAGAAAATTGAGAATCAACCTAGTTTAATTAATTTTAACCTGAATATAATAATATTTTGATCTGCAGTAACACTTTTGAAAATGAATACAAAATTGCCTGGAGGAATTACACAGAACATTACTTCCTTACATGCTACTTCTTTGTAATTACAAATCAAAAACATTACATTATAAGGAAATAATGTCTGAATCTTTTTTCGCTTTGTTTTGTCTGAACAAAAAGTAACGCTTCCTAACGTTTTTTAAACTAAAAATTGTTATTAGATTTCCTTTTCTTCAGTCTAGCCTGCCAAATTTCACAAACAACTTGTTAACCAAATGGAGCATTTGCATGATATAAGGTAATGGGGACCTTAGGGAGCAGAAGTAAAAACATCAATACAGAATAGCCAAAATGAACAAAATGACAACTCTTTAAGTTTATCACACTTTTTGGTACATTTCTCTGATGTCCTCTGCCCAAAAACTACATGAAGTTTTCTTCACTATTTTTTGTCACTCGTTTGTGTTAAGTCAATTGTGTGCTGAGGTTTCTGAAGGTCTCACCAATGTAAGTGGCCTGCCAGTCACAGCATCAATTTTATCCTGTATACTGCTCCCTGTCTGCTCCCCTGGCCTGTCTTTGTCCCTGACATTTGTTGACAGTTATCGTAAAGTGCCCACTGGTTTGTGTGCAATGCATGCGCATATGTTGTTAGGTTATAGTATACGAGCGATAGTTTCAGAGGTACCTCTGATGTTCAGTATAACATCATAACAGGGCCAAAGTTAAAGTTGTCTAATAAAGTCTGCATTGTAGTTGTTTTACTAAAAGCATTGTTTAGGTAGTCAGTCTCATTTTGTAGTCTGTCAGGTAAGTTACAAACTAGTTGCACTCATTTCGTCAAAGTCCGTATAGTTGTAGCCTTGTGAGATGTCGAGTTGTGAAATGACTGGTCTAATAATCTACCAGTATGTGTCGGTTTTCTGTAGATTGTCCTTCGTAGTCTGTTGTTGTCGCAGGTGACTAAGTAATCTAGAAATGGTATTTTACCATTTTCTCAATCTAACTAGCAAACTGTATGTCCACATTCAGTCTGTTATGGTGCCCATGAAAATTGTCAATCTCATCTTTGTGAGCAGTGGTAAATGTGTTACCCACGTAGGGTGACCAAAGAAGTATGGTTTGTGTATAAGCAACTAGAGCTTGTTCCTTGATGTTTTGCATAACAATTTCGACTACAAAGTAAGTTAAGTTTCCTTTCAGTGGAGGTGACAAGATACTTTTTTGAAAAATTTACACTATTCAGCTGACTATTGAATGAGGCCATTTTATACATGCCACCTTGCATATTTAGCCAATCTTATTTTTATTCCCATAAACGTACAAGAGTTTTGATACGCACTTCTGAACTTCGCAAGTTAAAAACGTCTTTGCGTTTAGTTTTTTTGTGAAGTCGAAACCTTCTCATGCTTCCTGCCAAACATGGCAGACAGAAAAAAACAATACTTTGCCTGATGATAGACTACCCTTTTAAAAAGTAAAATTAAACGAATACGTTGAACAGTACTCGCAGACTTACTTGGATTGACTAATAATGACAGAAGTAACTCCACGAAGGTATTTTCAAGCGATTTTTGACTACAATTCTGTATCTTCAGTGTTCAAAACTGGTGTTCTGAGTTTGTGCATGCGTAATGTGTAATGTCTTGCTGATCAACAGCAGGCTCACATGAGTGTCATGATGAGCCCCACGTAGACCCAACCCAAGCCACGAATACATAGTAAATGTTGTTGGCATTTTAGCTGGAATGTTTTTCTAGATATTGTCTTTGAATAATCAAAGTGTGGAGACTCGTCAGCAGATTTTTACTCCGAGACGGAAAAACCGCTCCCACGAAATTTAAACTTTATTTACTTATTACTTGCTGGTAGGGACTTGTTTACCCAATAGGGCGTCTAAAATTTGCCATATTTTAACATTGGTTGGATGAGAAAAAGCGACATCAGGAGCACCTGGCGCCGGATAATAAAAAAGATGTGACGGCAAGAACTCTAATATTTCGCATTTTTTCTCCAAGGAAGCACCTTGGCGGCAACTTGATCTTGGCCGCCTGTGAAGCATATCAGCCTGAACTTGTATCATAAAGAGTCAGACTTGTTCTTGGGCCATCGTAGTTTTATCAAAACTAAAACACAAACAGCAGTGATAAACATTGTGAGTTTCCACATTTTTATAAACTTTAACGGTCACTTAAGATCACTTTTGAAAATGTATGTTGAACGTCAAGTTTATAAAAATGCAAAAACTCACAATGTTTATCACCGCTAGCTGTTTGTGTTTTATTTTTGATCAAGCCTGAACCTGATTTCAGAGCCCGGTCATGAAAAAACAGTTGTCCATGACTTGAGAAATCTGGAGGGCAGTGACCAAACTGCTTTATATTCTCGTACAAGGTGCGCGATATAAAAAAAGTCGACTATTAAAAGAAAGCCTTTTTTTCTATAGAAACGCCGTAAGCTCCCGGGAGTAAGTCCAACTGTAAGCTTCCTATTGACCAGATTAACATGACGATGATTGTATGATGATGATATATTTTTGGTTATTGATCTTTTCGCTATAAACTACACGTATCAGTTAGTAACTTGCCACCGCACGGTCGTCGCTTCTCTCCCTAGAGCTGACTAGCTGACTTAGGAATTTGAAACATGTTGAAATGCAAGACTTTTTTCCCAAAAAAATATATACCATGTATTGCAAAAAATTAACCACCAGTTCACAATAAAAACGTACGTCGTTGCGTTTGTCCAAGGACCACCAGGGCCCGTTCAGATGGAGGGGCGGTGAAGAGCGGGGGGGAATTGGTGCAGGGCTCCCAGACTTTTTGAAAAAAAATGAAATTAAGAAATAAGAATATTCTACTGGCAGACCTCGCCGAAGCATCCAAATTTACGATTTGTCTGTTTCGATCCTATATCAGATGGTATAAAGCCTCAAAACGGCTATCTTCACAAAACATGTACTGCGTTTTAATCAGCCAGGCAATGTAGTATACACAAAAATGGAGTCTTTTTTATCAAGGTTCTTAAATCTTCACGGAGCTACGGTTTCTTAACTGAGGAATTTCTTGATGACGTGGTTTCTGACGCATTGGAAAGCCCCACCAGAAATTTTAAAGTTTTGATAGGCAATAGTTCTGATATCACATATTTCAACAACAACAACAACAACAACAGTTTATTCAGAGCATGAATATGGCGCGCGGTTTGTTTCAAAATTACAGTATTTGTTAACGTGATGTTTTGATATGGCATAACATGTCCTATGAAATGTTCCTGTGATAGAATCTACCTACTACTGTTATTTTTCGCCTTGATAGTTTTACTACCGTGACAGAAAATTTTCTAATATCGTGATAAAAACCCCATTTACACGCGCTAAAAAAATCGGCACGACACGCCAAATTTTTGGCACCGTGCTGACGATTTTAAAGCACGGCACTCCCAATTTTCGACGTGTAAACGTATGGGTCCCAAATGTAATGTGGCACCAGTGCTCAAAATTTTAGGAGTGCCGAGACTACCTCCCGGAGGTAGTCTTGGCACGGGTAAACGACGCACGGTGCCAAAAATTTGACGTGCCCTGCCGATTTTTTTAGCGCGTGTAAATGGGGTTAAAAAGGGGTTAAAATGATATCAAGGAACAAAATGTTCCGTCACGGAAGTAAATTGATATCAAGGAAGAAAATGTTCCATCACGGTAGTAATATGACATCGAGGAATTAACAACGGTAAGTGGATTCAATAGCCATCACAGGAACACTTCATGATCATAGGAGAAGTTCCGCCAAGGGAAACATCACGGTTACAAATAATTTAAAAACATACATGATAAATGAAATTGTCACCATCTGCAAGCGCTTCTGCTGGTAAATCCTGATCGTAGTAGGAGAAGGTCCTTTCGGCGGCTATGGCTCCGTTCAACAACATGACAAGAAAGGTTCTTCACAGGAGAGCTAGAACGGTTTACAAACTTCAAAGTAAATGAAACACGCTAAAATTATGATGCTGCTTTGCATGATTACCCGGGTCTTTTTGTTACTAACCCCTTTCTCGTTTGTTAAACTAAATGCTCCATGAGTTGTAAGTCAGCACCAGGTGACTGCTAGGTAAATTACGATAGTAGTGTCCACAACACCCCCCTCCCGCCGCTACACTTCAAGAGAAGTGGATCGCAGGCTAGGGTAGGGCTAGATATGAAGCATACCCCTCTCCTCTCCCACCCCCTCCCCCCACTAACAAACACAAGCTCACTTTATACAAGAGGTGAAATGTATTGGATGCAACAAAGTTGTTTAATATCTAGAGAAATGTTGCCATTTCAGTTCGATATTAGAGTATTCATTGATTGATGTTGTTCACAACTTACTTTTTTTGTTACTAAAGAGACAATAGATATACAGGATCATTCGTTCAGCTGATGTCATGACCACCCTAAGACAATTTTTCGTGACAAACGCGGCAAGTGCAAGACCAAGTGGACTTTGAACCTTTCGTGGAATTTACATTCGTGTTGTTGGAGGTGTGCGTGTCGGTGGGGTTTTCGTCGATCTCTGTTGTAGAAAAAAAAAGCATAACGTAAATAAACCTTTCAGAAACCGGCTACTATGGCTGAAGCGAGACTTGGTGTGGCGTTTCAATTCCAAGTTACAGAGGAAGGAATAATCGTCAACTTTGACAGAAATGCACTCAAGTTTGTTGGTCGCGCCATTGTGAAGTCTGCAAAACGACGAGTGAAAGGCGCAAAGAAAGCGATTTTGAAGAGATCTTTCCCTGCAACTCCAGCGACGTGGATCCTTCTAGTGGCTGCTCTAAGCGCTGCGAGATATTCAGAACACGAAACAACAGTCGGAGTTTTGGGAAAAGTCGAGCGCGGACTTCCTTGGTAAGCTTAAGTATTTTGTAATACAAGTGGACTTTGTCCTCTTTAGTAATAAAGAACTTTTACCAACTCGTAAATGAGCAGCGGCAAATGATAGTAGCATCGTCACTGAGGTGTAAGTTTAAATTCTTGAAGTTAAGACGATGTATCTTAGCTTAGGTTCTAGTTTTCGTTTTCCTTATCACGAACAAAGCCTTATACGACGGTAACAGGGTGCCGCTCAGAATGAGATCACATTCTTAACATTGTGAAATACGAAAGCTCAAGCTTAACGTTTGGCCATTATAAATAGGTTATATTGATATAGTGCCATCTTTTTTCGTGTTATTATTTATATTTTCAAACTGGAAAAATACAGTTATCTTTTATCGTAAACTGGTACTGCATCAAATAATAAACTAATGTTAGTGTGAACAGGCAGGTAGCACAATTCAGATGAGGTAAACCGACCTTGCGATGAATTTTCCTCGTTAAGTGTTTTTTGTCACCTTACATACTAGCTATAAACGTTTTGTAGCCATATTGATTTAATTTGGTGTCATTGGACTGGATTTAAGGGTAAAAATCAGCAAATTTGGGGGTTTTGCTGGGGAAGTGATGCAATAGGCAAGTTTTGTATTCCCCGACGGACCTGGGACGAGTTTGATTGCGAAGCTAATGGGGGTCAACTTCTTGACAAAAACAAAAACAAACACAGGTAAATTGCGGCTGAGTCGTTGAAAAACGATACAAATCATGAAAACATTAAGATTTCAAAGCTCAAACTTTAATAGTATGATGAAGGGATATCTGTTTCAAACAGCAAAACTTTGGAAAGAGCTGGTTGAACTAACCGAGACATGAAAAAGCCACAACTGAAGCGAAAAGAAGAAGTAAACTTCAGCTTAAAAATGGTAAATTAAGCTTATGTTTAAAAGTCAATATTCAATTCTCTTTTATTTTCAAACTTTGTATTACTATCATCTGTATTATTAATAAGTCTGTATTCGACTTCTAATCGAGTGAAATGTGCATACATTGATCGTTTTTCTACATGTGGCTGATTGTTGCATCTGACGACTTGAGCGTGAGAAGCAGTAGATGCAGCTAGTCTAGTGTACCAAAAAGGTTTTCACGAACTGCCAAATATCTCACAATAACCATCTTACATGACGTTTAGTAAACACCACATAGGTAAATTTAAATTTCTCTAAAAAAAGATGCGATTGTCCAGTGTTTCAACCAAGGAGCATTTGACGGCTCCGTCAGAAAGGGAAATAGCCGGATTGAATTATTTAAACAAAAGGTACCTCAACCACATCTAAACAAAGTCACAGAGCGCAATGTAAACAAATATAAACAAACTCGCTCACTTTCTTGCCGTACATTTTCAGCGACAACATTATTTTGTATTTTTTTTGCAACGGATCGAGATCGATCTTGTACATTCGAACGCTTTAATTGCTAGACTCGTTGCTGCTGTCAGAAATAAAGAAAGATCTTGGACAATAGTAATGTTCAATATTATATTCGAGAATGTCAAATGATAAATTATGTTGTGCCAAGACGAGAAAAATTCAGCTTGGCACAATGATCAAAACATCCTGTCGGAAAGAGACTTGCGATGCATTTGAATTTGAATAAAATACATTGTAAACAACTTTATGGAAATTTAGTATTTTAGATCGATTCATATCTTGCGAGCCGCGTCCAAAGTTTATACTACCGTTCGACGAGCGTTTTATAATAATATTATTTTCTTGACTTTAAATATTCTTGTTAATACATTAATTTTTAAGCATTTCGATGCCTAAATTAGGGAAAAAGTCCCACCTGCGTAAAACCATGCATGATTGTTTAAAGTGATTTATACTATTTATTTAACAAGTTACAGGATTTTAATCGACCTCACAGATATACCACGGGTCTTGGACGTTGTCATGCTTATGGTCTCTAGTACAAACAAACGATAATTTTTTTTCAACCAGATTTTCGTAATGTGTTGGTGCAGGAGCTGTAATTAATGGGGTCATAATTTATCAATCAACAGCACAAAACAGTAGTCAAATTTGCTAGACATACAGTAAAATCATTAGGCTTATTCCCTCTTGCGACTTTATCGCTCACTCATGATCAGTCTCTTTCGAAACCGTTACAATTTGTTTAGGATACACGCCTATGAATGAGAATTTCGCTCGCTTGTCCGTTTCGTGAAAAACAACCATCAAATTTGCAAGATGTACAGTAAAATCATTCGGCTTATTCCCTCCTGCGACTGCGACAATCGCTCGCTGATTGGGTGTTACGAAAACTAAGACCTAAGACCGTCTTAGTTTTCGAGATTAAATTTACTGTTAAATTTGACCAAAAACTCGGTGGAAAGGATCGGACAGAAGATAATTTGACAGATTAGACCTATTCCGCTTACAATTTGACTTTACATTTCGACGGATTCGATTTTACAGGGTCTTAGTTTTCGTAATCTCGAAAACTAAGACAGGTCTTAGGTCTTAGTTTTCGAGGGTCTTAGTTTTCGTAACACCCCTCGCTGATGAACAGTCTCTTTCGCAACCATTACGACATTTAGGATACACGGATGTTTACCGATACATGCCTACGAACGAGAATTTCGCTCGCTTGTCCGTTTCAAGTCATGAAAAGCTTGCTTCGTTTGCCGAATCCTTACAATTTTACGGTACAGCGAAACTTCTGACCAAACTGTATGGCTTTTATCCATTTAACGGAAGGTGTGATTTTTTCTAACACCTTTGCCAGCCGTTTTAACTAACGGATACAACTAACGCTTTAACGCTCTGTTGCTAATGGCTGACAGAAAGAGAACTTTAGCTAACGGGTAAACTTTTCATTCTAACGCTATGAGGTTTAAAGCTAACAGTTGTGTTAACGCCGCTAACGTTTTTGAGAAAACTTTCTAAAGGGCAACTAAGGGATGACTAACGGTTTTGCCCGTTTAACGGATAAGCGTTAAAGTACGTTTTCCCGTGTACGGTCGCATTTAACACCTCAAACTTCGGATCTGGAGGTCCCTGTTCAAGGCTTACCACCGTGTTGTTTCCTCAGACAAGAAACTTTGTTTCACTATGTCTCTCTTCACCCTGGTGTATAATGGGCCATTTCTGAGTTGATCTAGACCTCTGTTTAAAAGCAAGGCTAAGTGCGAAACCATTGACATGAAAATGATTTTTCAGTCTCATGCAAGTGAAACTTATCATAAGAAAGGCTTTGCGCTCAGCCTCATTTTGAAAATGAGGGTTTTTGAAACTCAGGAGTGGTCTATTGGGTACCAGTGACTTACTGCTACAGGGTTAACCCTGTCAGGAGCCCATGACCTGGAGAGAGCAACTTCCATGTACTTGTGTCACAGCATTTTCACCAACCAGTTTATTTTTAGAAAAATTTTAGCAGGAATTTAGAATATCTTTTAAGTCACACAAACCAGTCAGCAAAACTTACAGACCTAAAACGGATATTTTTGACCGTTTAAAGACATTCTGTTTTTCTTTTTAATATCTTATACTTAAGACGCACTCATAGACGGAGGCTGGAGGTTCCATTTTTGCTGGAAAAAGTGCTCCAAAATGTGTCTAAAAATTAACCGGTCTGTGATTATGCTGTGACATACATATGTACATGTAGGCCTAGTATGGGAGTTGCTCGCTTGAGGTTATGTGATGGACTAGCTCCCATCCAGAAGGGAAAAATACTCCTAGTTATTTCATGCTATGGAAACTGGAAACCAGTCCCTTGCCTTGAATGCAGAATTACAAAAAACTCTCGAGAGATGTTTCATCGTCATATTAATTAAATTTGATGCAATCATCTTCTTTTTTTACATTTTTTGAAGGAGCCGCAGTTTAGACCCCAAAACAGTTATAGCAGTTGCGGTCTTGGTGTGTGCAACAATTCTATGGATGTTAATAGGCCACATTCAGCAGTTCATCTTGAGAAACTTGCTTCAGTATAAAGCATTTTTGTATGAGCCAAGAGGGTATGTAAAATTCAGTTCCTGATTAGACTTTAAAAAAAATGCACCTTTATTTGAGTGTTAAGGTATTTAGCATGAGAGTTACCTATTGGGGACACTATTTTTTTATGTCTCCAACTGGAAACGGGACCACCATTTTACGTGGTCGTCTGAGCCACACGAAGGTCTAGCCACTTGCAGTGCAAAGGGAGTACCTTCATTTCTCAGTTATTTTAAGGCCCTGAGTATTGGTCTGGCCCCAGGAATTGAACCTGCGACCTTCCGCTCTTCACTCAAGCACTCTACTGAATGAGCTAATCCTGCCGGGTCTGTTTCAGTCTTATCAGACTATGAGTCAAACATACTTATGAAGTTCTGTGACAAAATTAATCATGTTAATAATTGTGTCGCAACTTTCACTTTATAATATTGTTAGAACACCAAGTCCCAGTCATGCAAACGATAGATAATGCTATTTGGTAAAAAAAATTGTCCAGTGGATAATGCAATTAGCTTGTCCACTCAGTGCTTTATCCGATGGAGAGTGCTCTCCATTGTTTACACTGCTGGGTCCTGAGATGACAATTTTCAAGCCTGGTGAGAGAGTGAACCCTGGTGTACTGACTAGCTAGAGAAACAAATCAGCTTTAAATGCTCAGAAGAGGACTCAAACTAGGAATCTTTGGAAATACGGATCTTAAGCAACAACAACAGCAACGTCAGTGAAACGTCACTCAGAAAGTCAATATGCACTGCTTCCAATTTCATCGCCCTTATTCCAACTCTTTTAATTTGTCAAATGTTGGCAATTTTTGCAGGAGTTGAATTTATTATAATGGACTGTATCTAAGTTCATAAAAAGAAAAAGAAAATTGATGTCTTGTGTTCATGTCCTCCATAAAACATGAAATTGGGAAGTTTCACATTGTAGTCATGCAGTAACGGCAAAGAAATGTAGCAAAAAGCGTGATGCATGAGCAAAGTTGATGTTTTGCCAATCTAAACCTATTGCTTCTTTGCCCTTCTCGTTCCGGTTGCCATCGTCGTTGCTAGGGCTCTCCACTGTTTGCCACTGTAGTGGTCTGACCACTCAACCATGCTACCTTCATATTTTCTAATATAAAATGATATGGGCTCAATAATAATTATTTTAAAGTTTAATAATCAAGACATGTTGTCGTTGTTGTTTCGGATATGTTATTCTGAGAGTACATCTGTAACAATCTATGGATGTTCCATATTTGTTCTTCAGAAAATGAGTGATGTTTTCCTCACAAAACATGAACTAATAAAGAGTTGTTTCAACTTATAAAAACTCTTATCTTTTGAATCTGTTTTAGAAAGCTGTCAGCAAAAACAAAATGCGTACTGGTATGTCTATCATTCATCAGTTTCATACTCTTTAAAGCTTCTAAGAGACTATTCAAAGCATTTTATTGGAATTATTGAAACCTTTGAAAGGAAAGCTGTCAACAAACCAGGAATTGGACCAGATCAGACCAATCCCTGAAACTTACATGTACCAATTATTGAAGGAAGGTTGGGGATAGGGTTGTCAGCTTTAAACTGATCTGGTCTGATCCAGTTGTTGTCAACAGCCTGAACAAAACTCTTTTATACACACTGGTAGAACTACACTGTATGTAAGTTTTTATGTAGTAGTGCAGTGCTAGTTTGCTCCAGGAATAGCAGGTGCCCTCTAGCAGTTTACTTCTGCCTTTGGGCATCAGGAAAAGCTTTTAGTTGACATTCGTACATTTCTTTTTGTCTTTGCATTATTCTCATGTAGAATTCTTCTATGAGACAAATATATGTAGGGAGTTTGCTGAAATCTGCCTTTTAAAACAAAAATTAAAAATCAAAAAATTTCTTCCCTTTTTCATGGAAGCCTTTACATCACATTCCTGTATTATTTTCAGTTTCACTAATATTCTATTTGCCGTGGTTATTGCTGTACTATTAATTTATACCTTATATATAAAATATATGTATTGGTTTTGTTGATGTTTTGATTGCAGGGCCTTGTGAAACTCCTAGGTGGCAAAAATCCAACTCTTTACAGCTATGAAAAGTCTTTACCGTATCTGCCTGTTCCAGATCTGGATGCTACGATGAAAAGGGTAGAGTATTAATAAAAGTCCTTTTTGCCAAATGGAGTATGCTTAAATTAACTCCTGCCCTTTTAAAACTTTTAATTACCGACACATTTTGTGTGTTTTCAGTATTTAGAATCAGTCAGACCTGTCCTTTGTGAAGAACGTTTTAAAGAGATGGAAAAACTAGCTGAGGATTTTAAGGTTTGGGACTTACATAAACAATACAATTTGTAACTGTGCATTTAATATGAACTGTTAAGTTGCAAGTGTTTTACACTTAAATTTGTTCTGATCATTATTTTGTTTTAGAATGGGCTTGGAAAAAGATTACAACGGTACTTAGTTTGGAAGTCATGGTGGTCCACAAACTATGTAAGTTGTAATGCTGGTGTCCGCTTTAAATATTATTCTTTCTTGCCTTTGTCCAAGTGACATTTTGTATTGTTATTTTGCCATGGATAGCTATCATAATTTCTTGATTTTGGTATGTCTAGTAGCCGCAAGTTTATCTGGTTGGCTTTTTTTGGGCAAGCAAGTAGTTGTTTCTTTTGTTGAGTCTGCCATTATATTACATTGTGTGAAGCTAAATTTTTGAGCAACACCTGGCAAAGCAGGACTTATATTTCACTGTAGTCATTTTTTATGTGACTCGAACATCAAAACTACCAAAATGATTCCAAGTACAAGCACCAAGAAGACCATGATCATAAAGAATTCCCACCTAGCTGACATATACAGTTGCTTAACAAAGTGTGTCTTATGGAAAACATAGGCACGTTAAACGTGCATGAGCTATTTTGAATGCTTCAGTGTAACTTTAATGCTTCGGTGTAACCTTACCAAGAGTGATGAATCTACTTCTTTCATCCTAAATGTAGATTGGGTTTTCATGCGAAATTGCGTATTGCGGTACATAAATGAAAACGCGAAACGCTCAGCTGAGTCGTTCCTCAAGCTATATATTCACTTTCCTCTGTCTTTCCCTGTTACATCATGCAAGTTAAACAAATCGTTAAAGTGAAATAAATTTCTACTCACCAAACGTTGATTAGAAGGAAAACTCTAAGGTTTCCTCGGAGTTTCTTAAGCCAAAATGTGACTCTTCGAATACTGAATAGTTACGAAATACCAGGATTTTTATCATTGTGGTAGATGGTTGCATCATCATAATTCACGAGGTTTTCACGTGCGATTCTACTCAGTGAAACAGTCTTTAACTCCGACAAATTATTTCTTTATGTTTTAAAGGCTATTGCTTCTCAAAAGACAAGAGCCTTTTTTAAGGCATTGGTTACAAAACGAAACAGGTCTTCATACGTCCAAGTTACTATTTATCATTGTGAAAGCCAATCTGCATGAGATGTATAGTCACACAGCTGGCACGTGAAAGTGTTGGACTTTGCCCCCTTTCGTCGTTCGTACGTGAGGGAATTCGAGTTATCTTTCAGTAAACTAGTAAACAGATTTATAAAAATAACTCACGCACACAATTTGCACGTGAAGATGTTGGTCTTTGGCCCTTTTACAATTCCTACGTAAAAAAAGGGCAAATTGTTTACTACAAAATTTTCTCAAACGATTTTAAGAAATCACCTCCGCTTCATCATAACATCTGCAATTAAATTATGTTTCATGCAACGTCAAGGTTGATAACCTAACATTTATTAACATTTGTGAAACAGTCTTTAACCCCGACAACTTATTTCGTCATGTTTTAAAAGCCATTACGTCTTAAAAGACAAGAGCCTTTTTTAAGTCATTGGTTACAAAACGAAACAGGTCTTCATACGTCCAAGTTACTATTATTATTGTGAAAAGCCAATCTGCATGAGATGTACAGTCACACAGCTGGCACGTGAAAGTGTTGGACTTTGCCCCCTTTCGTGGTTCGTACGTGAGGGAATTCGAGTTATCACACAGTAATCTAGTAAACAGAATTATAAAAATAACTCATGCACACAATTTGCATGTGAAGATGTTGGTCTTTGGCCCTTTCACAATTCGTACGTAAAAAAAAAAAGGCAAATTGTTTTACTACAAAATTTTCTCAAACGATTTTAAGAAATCACCTCGGCTTTATTACAACATCTGCAATTAAATTATGTTTCATGCAACGTCAAGGTTGATAGCTTAACATTTATTAACTTCCAAGAAAATTATCAAACTGCTGAAATATATTTCTACTTATATCATGTTGCTCCACTCAATATAACAGTATCTAATTATTGTGTCAACTAGCTTCTTCCAATTTTATTCCCTAACGCTACTGTTTCTACTGAAGTTACGCATCTTTACTAAATAGAACGAAAAAGGTCGGTTGAACTTTGTAAGCGAGAGAATAATATTTTTAAAGCTTGTTTACAGGATTAACAATAATCGATACAGCTTTCAAAAAAATAGGCTGCGCCTTAAATTTCTAAAACCACATTTAATAGGGCGCATACTTTCGAATTAAAGTCTATATCTAAATGTCAATTATTGCTTGACTGGAAGAGATTTGAAAATATATGATCTTTCATACTCTACCTAGTTGTAGCAGGTGAAACAGAACTCATATTGACGTGCGTTGTACCGATAGCCGAATTAGGTCAGAAATGCCTCGAAGCAGCATCCACACTTAAATATGAACCCTTAAACAGCTGCATCATTGTTCACAGCGTTTGAATCATGAAGATATTTTATGTAATGCTTCCAAACACCTGTACCCGTAATAAAAGACGAAAAAATTGTGAAGGATCAAGATGGCGGTCTCAAAGTGCCCTTGTTCGACCTTTACCAATGCCATGTTTAAATAGATGCCAAGATCTCATTGGTTCCTAAGCATCAACTAATAGTACCTTCAACCTTATTGGCTCTTGCAACAAACATCCGAACATACAAAGTTACAAAGCCACAAAGATACATACGCTCACACCACTGACATATGAGCTATTTTTTCAAAATAGCTCAATAAAGTAATTAAATTTGTAGTTTTTGTGATTATTTGATTACCAGTTGCTATTTACACGTACATGTACATAACTGTGTGCACATTCATATTAGTAGATCGGGGATAAAATTACTGGAATAACAGCAAACGTAATAACGTCTGCTAATTTTTTTTTGTATGAAGAAGCAGTCACTGCAGTATTTTGTTACACTAGAAGCATATTTTCCAGTTAACATTAAAAAATAGTGATATTTCATAGTATTAACCATATTGTTTTGTAGATAAGTGATTGGTGGCAGCAGTATGTGTATCTTCAGTCCAGGGAGCCACTGATGATTAACAGTAACTACTATGGTGTGGTAAGTATTTACTACACAAACTGATACATATTTTCTTGTCTGTACCTTTGATACATGTACCCATAACATAGAATATACACATTACTAAAAATACCTCTGCAAAAGAATTTTGCTCTTGAGCACAACATGATTTTTTAAGAATTTTTTGAAAAATTCAAATTTTCTGCCATTTTGGCTTTCAACGTGTTGTAGTCTTCTCATACTTAGAAAGCTCTCTGAAACAAAGGAGCTGTGATGCAGATTAAGGAACTGCATGATTGTATGAAGTAAATTAAGGAACATGTGACTTTAGACACATTAGTAAACAAGTGTGGATTTCCAGAGAACAGCTTTTAAAAGGTAAAGCATGCCAGTGAGATGCACTGCAGTCAGGTACAATAACAGTAGTGACCCTGAGAAATGGACAGGCATGCAGGCATTTTGTTCAGTGCTAATTTTTTTTTGAAGAGGTTCGTGACTTAATGTGTTCTTCAGTTGACAGAATAAAAAATTTTCATATTCTAGGCAACTAAGACTTCTGTCATTCAATCAGGAGTCCTTTAGGGCTTTATTCCATGCATTCCTTCATTATTTAAACATTCAAAATAATTTATTGCTGTGTTGTGTTGTGTTTTTTTTGTCAGGATGCTGTTCACGTCCCATCACCAATTCAAAGTGCTAGGGCAGCAAACATTATCCATGCCCTGTTCCTGTATAGGAAACAGATTTTAAAGGAAAAGCTTGAACCTGTAGGTGGTTATGATAAGGCACACCTGATAAGTTAATATCTGTTTTTTAACATGAATTTCAATCTGTTACAGTGTAATTGCAATCATGACAAAGCAAACAACAATACCATTATTGAGCTATTTCGAAAAAAATAACTCATATGTCAGTGGTTTGGAATTGAGCAAATGTATCAGGGTGCAAAGAAAGTCAGTTTTACAGCCTGCCATTCGGGCAAGCTGTAGCTAGCATGTACTAGCCCACAAGTCATTTCAACTAGCCCCAAAACCCTTTTTTGATTAGCAGGATTGATAACCATCCTTCTGTAATTTGAATTTCCCCAAAAAATCCACTTGTCCGTCGCACAAGTTAAGAACAGAATTCACTAGCCCAAAAGCAAAATCCTCTAGCCCCGGGCTGTCGGACATGACTTTCTTTGCACGCCGTGTATCTTTATGTCTTTGTATGTTCGGATGTTTGTTGCAGGGGCCAATAAGGTTGACGGTACTATGAGTTGATAGGTAGGAACCAATGAGATTTTGGCATCTCCCAACTGAGCTAACCAGGCGTAAATGAAAAGAGAAATTATTAATTCTCATAACTTTATCTATTGACAATGTATGGATATTGTTAGGAGAAAATTGATGTTGGTCACTATTGGCACTTAAAGGGATAACACCGCTTTCATACTCGTATTTTCCTGTATTTTATCATAGTAAGCATTGATACTAGTAGTTTTGTTTCCATCCATTTTGCAGCAATTTGCCATGGGTATCATTCCACTTTGTTCAGAACAATTCAGGAAAACATTCAGCACAACAAGGATACCACTTAAAACCCAAGGTAACATTGAATAACATTGAAAACTTGAATTGGTTTCTGGAAGAGGAATTAATGTCATTCATGCTGTTTGTTTGGACTTGTTTTGGTTCATAATAAAATCAGTTGAATGTAACTGAATAAAATTAAATGTACGGCCAAAAAAAACATACAGTTGATTGCAAAAGTCTTGTGCGGCCTCCTGTACAAAAGTGCCATACCGCACCACAGTAGTGCTTCAATAACAAAGCTTTACTGCTAAATTACCGTATTTAGCAGGATTTAAGAGGCCAAACAGTAGCCTAACGCAAGTTTCAGTGGGATCTAAAGGGCGGTGCAGCCATCAAGGCTCTGGGCTGCAGTTTTGCATTGCAGTTTCTGACCTTCAAAAGCTGCGAAGTGGCTGTTGTAAGGCTACAAAATCAGCTCTGGTTGATCTGATAGTCTACAACTCCCTCAAATACCAATAACTTGGAATGCCAGAAAAGCTTTTGCCACAGATTTTGGCTTGTATAGAAAACTTTGATTGTACCTGCAAGAAATATGAGTCTGGATTGTGCACGTTGAAGATCACATAATAAAATAGTCCTTCAAATTCTACGCTTAGGGAATAAACATTTCATTTAATTTAATTATGTGCCTGACAAGTGAGGGAATTTAATTTATGGTTATTCTGGAGACATTCTAGTCTGTAATCTATTGTTTTATTCTTTGTTTGTGTTTTGTTTTTTTCCTTGTTTGCTCTGTGTCATCCCTTTAGATCACATCCATCACCATGGTTCCTCGAACCATGCTGTCGTCTACCACCGTGGAAGATTTTTCAGACTCCATGGCTATCATCGTGGAGTGCTGTTGAAGCCTGCTGATCTTGAGAGGTATGGTTTATTTAACCCTTTAAGCCCTAAGAGTGATCAGCATCAAATTTCTCCTTGTAATATCAACGCTTTGTAAAACAGAGTGGTCATGAGACTTGTGGACATGATCACACAAGATGAATTTGCTTGATATTTTATCAACTTCTCCCCACTTCTTCTATAGGAAATGAGTAGGGGCAACAAATGAGATTTCAGATTTTGATCTTAGGGTTTAAAGGGTTAAATTTATATAGTACCTCTTATTTGGTGTAACATTTTCAGCTGCCTGCTATGATGCTTGATGGTAATGACAACGGTGTAAGGATGATGATGACCATGATTGGTTTGTGGGTTTAAATACGTTTTTACAGTTTTTTTTTTGCCATCAATGTTTGAACATGCTTTTATTTCATTCCATTAAGACAAATTGTCAAAATTCTTGAGGATGAATCAAAGCCTGTCCCAGGAGAGGAACTTCTACCAGCTCTGACCAGCGCTGACAGGTTGGCATTTTTAATAATGATAATGATAATGATAATAATAATAATAATAATAATGTTAATAAATGCAGTACTTGATTATCCTCTCCCCTTATGTGTCTTTTCAGCAGTAATGAAACAAGTAGTTCTGATGGAACATTATTAACACTACTAAGAATCCCAACTGGTAGGAGACGAACCAGTGGGCTCTTTTACAACCATTGCTGAGGATTTAAACTAAGGATTACCCAGGAACAAATCTAGCCTTTAGTTGATGGGGCAGGACTTAACTCGGGACTTCCAGCATACTAACTGCTCTGCCATACTGCACCCTTTAGTTTTCCTAACCAGAGTCTGCAAGTGAATGTACTTTTTGAAAAGTATTATTCTCAAAACTAGGAGTACAACATAAATTTTCACATCACGTATTGCTCAAGTCTTTTGTTTGAACTTTTGAATCTGTGGCCAACAATAATATTGTGATAATGTAGTGATTAAAACGAAATTTCTTCTTCAATATTTTATCATGATTAACTATTTATTTATCAGTCGTGAAAAATGAAGTGCCATTTTCATGGAACTGTCTTCAAAACGTCTTGATATAATTTTCCTGGTATGTTATATTATAAACCTGACCCTTGCAAATGTAATTGTAGTCATATTAATTACAATGGTTTTGAACTCAGAAACCTTTGGGCAGAGACCAGGAGCACCTACTTCAGTAGGGGTGTGAATAAGCAGTCTTTGGATTGTATTGAACAGGTAAGTTAATTCTTCCTCATATCAGGAATAAAATTTAGTAATAATTTTTCTGGAGAGAATCACCTTCACGATCGATTCCCGCTATAAATTTTGATTTCTTCTTAACAGGTTTTTTTTTTTTGATGAATTGGAATTAAGTTAATTCCCTTGTTATGCACTGCACATCAATTAGTGAGCAGAACAGTGCGACTTTAAAGGTGGTAATGATTTTCACTGGTTGCCAAAAAAGAGGTAACTAAGGTCCCTTTTGTTGTCCAAATGCTTTTAATAGCGATTTTGATGACTCTAACTGGCTAAAAAGGTGTTTGTCTTGAAACTCAGTCCCCTCACCCAAAATGATCATTTGAAGCCGAAGTTGTCCCTTTGTTGTCCTTTTGTGATGAAATGAGGATGATGATCCCCCCTTTTTTTTTTGTGGTTTTTGTGCATTATGGCTTCACAAAAACATGCATTAAGGAGAAAAAATCTGGAAAGTAGAAGTTAAATTTTTTTAGATGTGAATGACACAGGGAAGTATGAGATAATGTTAAAACTGTCCATTTCTCTACATTTTTTCAAGATCAGGTAATTAATTTGAAGTCACTTAATTGAAAAAATTAGGCTCTAGGTTTTAGTAAATTTCGTAATTTTTCCTATATGATAAGAATTTTTATTAGTTGGTCAAGTTTTGAGCATTTGGCACGTAACTGGGAAAAAACACTCAGAATTATGGGCACACACTGGGCCAAAACAAGCACGGTGACCCCATATTTTCATTGCAGTTTTTGAATGTCCTATATGTGGCTGACATTTGTGCCAAGTTTGAAAAGAATCTGGATAGTACATCCTTTTCAAGGGAATTACCTAAAAAGAAAATTTATGTTTTTAACACGTGTATTGGGCATAAACCAGCATGAGCGACCCTGCTATAGACATCATCTATTTAGGGCTTTGCATGGTAGTTAAAGTTGTGTTCATGAGAAAAAGAGAAGTATATTTGGTTAATGGTTTTTGACAAAAAATTTTTTCTGCCTTTTCAGGCTGCATTTTTCCTCAATTTGGAGGACTTGGAGATGAATTATGGCGAGGTAATGTAGTAAACAATAAGCAATCTATATTATCGTCCATATGAATTTGGAAAAAGATTGAATTCCACTGTCCTTAGTTTGTAGTAGTGGGTCTCACATTAAAATTGGTATTTTTGAGAAGTGTTCAGCCTGTTCATCTTTTTTGTTCTTAACTTTAAGGTTGGTATACACTAGATGACAAGTTGCAGCAATATGTCACACTGCCACGTCACAGCGACAAATCACTTTGTGTGTACTGGACAATTTTTATGAAAATCTTTGTCTCCGCAACAGAATTTTGTCCCAGCAACATGTCACAAAAAATCAAATCATACAATTTGTGCAACTTGTTGGAGCGATAAAATTCTGCTGCAGAGACAAAGATTTTCACAAAAATTATCCAGTACAAACGAAGCGATTTGTCACTGTGATGTGCCACTGCTAAGTGTTGCTGCAACTAGTCACCCAACCTGTACACACGGAGTGACCTGTAGCCACGACTTATTGCTGCAACTTGTCATCTAGTGGGTTACAATGCTTAGACGACATGGGGAAGTCTTTGTCACAAAGCAGTCATTGTATCGTCTGGAAGAAATTTCTTTCCTTACGTTAAATTGACAAGACTAAATAAAATGGACCTGAAAATGTGCACTTCACCCTTTTGTTAATATGAAGTCCCAGGGGCCCCACTCACATATTTTAATGACGGGGGGGTCCGAAGGATTTTTTTGGGTCTGACATTTTGGCCAAAAGGGATTTTTTGGGGTCTATGAAAGACGCCGGGATTTTTTTGGGTCGCGAAAACGACACAGAGATTTTTTTGGGTATTGTATTTTTCATCAGCTCAAATCAACAATAGCGCAATTTATAGTTTTGTTTTGACCAAAACCAAAGTTGAAGTTGGCATGTTTTAGCTTTCCAGAAGATGAATAATAAAATTTGCTGATGCAAAAACACTGAGGGATTTTTTTGGGTATGCTAAAAAAAGTAGGGATTTTTTTGGGTAGAAAAATTCTGAAGTTGGGATTTTTTGGGGTATAAAATATGAACCTCTGTCGGACCCCCCCCCCCCCCGTCATTAAAATATGTGAGTGGGGCCCCTGGGTATGAAGTGCTTGTTAAGCCAATTGTCAGGCTGCTTTTGTCAGGCTTAGTGCGTATCATTAGTTTAAGGTTTCATTGATGTCAGTCATTTCTTATGCAATAACTTTTTTTTTACATTATTACCAACCTTAAAGCAGTGGAGTGCTGTAGTGTAATATTGTAAAGTTAGGCACGGAAAAAGGGGAAAAATCCACTCCAAGTTAAAATTCAAGATGTCAGGGATGTCAAATTTGACATTAGTGTTGTTGGTTCGTAAGTTCACGGCCTTGTTATTTTGAAACTACAGGAGGAATCAGAAGAAATGGATACTCTTTGTCGATATCTGCTTCATGGCAATGGCCACAGTTGTTGGTTTGATAAATCTTTTTCTACATACATTTTCAAGAATGGCAGGGTAAGATATTGTTGTCTGCATTTTTGTACTGAATATTTGTTTAGGTTGTTTGTGTTTTTACTCATCCTTGTGGCTTGGTAAATATCATTTACTCTTTATACAAATTCAAAATATTCTATTTTTCCAATTGGCTTAAACCCCTAGTTCATTTACCTAACATAATGACATAGCAACCATCTCAACTAAATTAATAGACCTTTTTACCGATACGGCGGCCATATTGAATCAATTAGATTTAAGGAGTATTATAGGATGCCCAGGGGGCATGAGCACGATCCAATATACTCACTCCGTATTTACGCACGCTTTCCGGGCCAATTTTTCTTTACGTTTTCCTAGAAAACGATTGTAATGGGAAAAAAAGACCGTTGTGCCGTGTTCGGATGTAATAATGATTGCATTTTCCCCAAGAAATATACAATGTAGTTCTCTTTTTGCCCACTGGTCATACCATAATACTCCTTAAATCTAATAAATTCAATATGGCCGCCTCATCGGTAAAATGGTCTATTGGAGGCTTCATGTTATTTGTCAATTGTTCTTTATCCATCAAGTTAATATAATTTTTAAATCCTCATTCCTGTATGTCATTGTATAGTAGAATCCCGGTAACTCGAACTCTGAAGGGAAACAAAAAACAGTTCGAGTTATCGGGGTAAATTGCAGTGAAATTTTGATCAAGGGAAAGGAAATGTAGTTCGAGTCAGCAGGGAATTCTAGTTATCTGAGTTCGAGTTATCGAGGTTCTACTGTATCTTACTTTTTAAACATTTTTGGTAATGTTTTTTTTTTTTTCTGTTAATCCACAGTTTGGCCTAACTGCTGAGCATTCATGGTATGAAAGCAATAAACTGTTTAACTTTCTGTAATTTTGAATAAACGAAACATAGAGCGGGCAGTGGGAGAGCATTGAGGCGTCTGCAGATAGGAACTTTTTAGCCTGCATAGCAAGCGTTAAAGGTGGTGGTGGGGGGGGGGGGTAAGAAAGAAAAGAAGGAGGGAGAAAAATAAGCAGTCGGGTTTGGGGCGTTCCCTTCTTCTCTTTCTTACAATCCCCCCTCTACGGTTATAAATCGTTAAAATCATGAAAAATCGATAAAGATTTGACACAGCAAGTTAGTTCATCGATTTTCACTGATTTTCGTTATCAATCAATAAAATTCACTTGATTACTACCGTTTTTATTGATACCTATTTTTAGCGATTGACTACCCTGGGAGATAGCCCAAGCTCTGTGAGCTATGTCTGTTGTCCTTTGTAATGTCATGTTACCATAATTGAGTCTTTTTGTGTCTTGTACTGGTTTGGGGCCACCGTGAAGGCTAATTTCTTGAGGTTTCAGCTCCAGTAGCTGTTTCCTATTTATATACCTTGCCAAGGTTGGTGGGTTAAGCTCGTGAAATTCATAATTTTGCCATGAAATTGCATATTTTCCCCGATACTAGCCCTTACATTTTCACTATTACGCAACGTTCTGACCACGCTCAACCAGTTTGACATTGCCAAGTTCAACAGACATATCTCAAAAAGCTTGGGCGACCTGTGATGACTCTGGGTCTGTTGGAACACAAAATTTCCTTGTAGGGAAGCTAACAATGTCATTATGTTATTTAGTCATGAACTATGAACCTGCCCTAATACATCCATGCTTTTGAACTGTTCTGTTTGCAGGGCAGATGCTCCAATTATGTCACATCTTGGAGAGTCAGTTTTAGTTGACGATATTCACTTTTTGGGGTATGTTATTTACGTGATAAGAAAAGGTGTGTCTAATTCTTAAGATCAGTTTCTTAAAAGACTAAATAATTCCTTCTTTTACCCCCGGCAGTATTTATAGCACTAATGCTATTTGGGCCAAGCAAATGCATGAAACAAGTATTTATTTTTATTTGCTGCTAGCCTGCGAAAACATCCGTTTCTCCTCGCTCTTCGCCGCTGGGGACGTTTCTCGTCCCCAGCGGCGAAGAGCGTGGAGAAACGGATGTTTTCGCAGGCTAATTTGCTGCGGATAATTCGTAGCTTTAAGAGCACTACCGATGTTTTCTTTTGTTATTAACAATAGTAACATTATTATGTTTCAGTTACAAAGAGGATGGTCACTGCAAGGGTGAGCCAGAGTTTGTTTTGCCCCCGCCACCAAGATTGCAGTGGGATATTCCTGAAAAGGTAATCATTATATACTCCACTCTATAAGCTACGCAAATGTATATAGGTGTGTGCCACCCCAGAGCCTGAGGGTGTAGATGTTTAGCCCTTTTGGTAAGATATCTGGTATGGTTTCCAAGGGAATCACATAAAGGGAAAAAAATTTTTGTGCTTGGAACAATGTTCAGTGTCAAAACTACATGTACTAAATAGTAAAAAGAATGCACAAAGAATATATTGACTTCACTTGGAAAAGGTAATGGTTCACAGACAGAATACAACTTTCAGCTGCCAGGTCTGTAAAATGACCACGACTTTTAGGGCATACACATGCAATTCAGTTGTTTTTTTTTTGCTCAGTTGCTAACCAGTCAAGCAGTAAAATTGTGGAGGATGCAGGTTGTTCTTTCTTCATGCTCAATCGCATAATGAATTATTTTATTTATTTTGAATCGTTTTATTTGTTTTGTTGTTTCTTAGTGTGTATCAGTAATCGAGACTTGTCAGAAGAATGCAGAAAAACTCATCAGTGACCTTGATCTTCATGTCTTGGCACACACCGCCTTCGGTAGGTTGCTCTAGCCGCTATAATGTGAAGACTTACCCATAACTTATTGATAGTCACATTTATTGCGTTTGAAGAAAGAAGATGCAGTTCTAATCTGGCAGACTTTGTTGGGTTGCCTGTGTATCACAACATGGATAATTCGTGATTGGTCGTTGACAGCCGTTTGACCACCCCTCCCTCTCGTGTTCATGTTTTTCACGCACAGGTCCGGGGGGGGGGGGTACTTCCATATATGGGCTATATAGGTATGTGCTGCTGTGAAGGGTATGGTTTTTGTATATAAATCAGAGCGTTTGGGTCTAGAATAGGGTATCATTCTTCAGGAAACTGATCAGTTGGTTGAAGATTTTATCTAGACTAGGGAAACAGCGACTCTAGGATAGGGGGGATTTGGGGACTTCACTCAAGTATAGGGTAGCAAAATTCAGCTGAACTAGCTCTGGTATAGGTTAAGGGTTCCAGGGTCCCAGCGGCACATCCCCACCCAGAAATTCCTAAAGTACCCCCTCCCCCCGGTAGACAGGTCAAGTACAGCCCTCTTAATAACGCCTCAACTTCTATTTTAGGAAAGGGAGCCATCAAGAAGATGAAAGTCAGGTAAATGTCTTTGTTATTTACATACATTCCCTTTAGTCCCTGAAAGGAAAATTGTGATGGAACCTCTACTCAGCCAACAAGCATGTCTCTAAAGGCTCTTTTTGCTGCGATTAAAAAAAATCGCGCAGGTGAACCATAGGATGGCTATGAAAGGCCAGAAAGGGATAATTACTGCGGGAAACAAAAGTGAGTAGAGAGCGTAAGATTCGAGGACGGGGACGATATTTAATTTTAAGTTTTCTCGCTTATTCTTTAAAATAGACACCCCAGAAAGCTTCATTGTACTTTTTTTCACCACCAAAGTTAGCACGCTTACCTCCGTTGAAGGAAGTGAAGCCCTCACCCGATCGCTAAATGATAAAATTCCTAACATTATTTTGATAACTTGTTAAAACTCGTGGTAGACTGACGACGGCTACCACACTTTCCCGCCAAAATGTCGTTGGTTCGCGCGCGTGCACTACTTAGTTTTGAGAAAATGTCGTACTCGTCTTGTAATCTAAAGCTCCGTAATGTGAGAATTCTCGCGGGAAATTGTTTTTCTCGCGGTGTGCGTATCCACGATTAACGTTTAAACGTTTCCTCTGCAGTCCGGATGCATTTATACAGATGGGTCTTCAACTGTCTTACTTCAAGGTTTGTGGATCTTGCCATGTTTTATGTAACAAGTCAAACACGTTGATAATTTATGCCAAAGATTGCCGTTTCACTGATTCTCGCGCTACGCGATTCTCGTAGCGCTGGAAACGAGACGCGACTCGTAACTTACTTTTGAGCGGTATTGTATTATACCGCATCCGGACACTGAGAATTGAAGGGAATTTAAATGAAGAACAACAGAAAAGCCTGTGCTTTCGCGTACTACTCGCTCGTGACCTCTCGTGAAACACTTTGGCGAGTGTGTATAGCTGGTCAGATGATTAGAATTCTTGAGGAAATTCACGGTTAAAGTTCGCAAGATTTGATGGTAATCAGAATCTGATGTCCAAACCTTCTTTATGGTAGTGATTTCCTTTGTTTTTCTCTCATGAGTTATTAGAGTTTTTGGAAAGACTCGTGTGGTAACGGGTTGTGAAAAAATTCTACGTTAGGGTGTGATCTGACTACAACTTGAATCATGTTGCTGCAAATTTGTGACTTATTGTTGTTCATAATATCTTATCTAGGACCAAGAGCATTTCAGTTTGTCCTATGAGTCTTCTATGACAAGGCTTTTTAGGTAAGTAGTCTTTGAAGGTACTTATCAGGGTATATCAGGGTATAAAAGTTTTTATCTTTAATAGAAAGTCAACCACAGACAGAAATCATGAGTACCTTAACCATAACAGATGTTAACATTAAGGTGCTTATTATACAAAGTTGTGATTAAATGCATGCACGTTCAAATAACGAAATGCAAGAAAATATAACCCATTGGCTAAGGAGATAAATAACATTATTTTGCATTGTACTCACTACCTGCTAAAAAGGCTATAACTTAGAACTAGCTAAAATATTGTTAGAAAATGAACTGAATTGAATTTCATTGAATTGAATCTGTCTTCTCATTGGCTAAGAGCCTACAGTTAATTTTGGAAATCAGCGCAACCAACAAATTAGTTAGTTATCTGCTAGCAGAATAATCTGTAGGTTGCGCGCTCAAAGCGTGATTTCCAAGAGTAATGTCAAAATCACAGGGTGGCGAGAGGCATCTTTGCACTGAGCTATAAAAACGTAGGACGGTGTGTTGGTCGTTATTTTGTTCAAAAACAATTATTAGATTCGGGTTTTGTGACACCCGGAATGATCAAGGTCTAGGCAAGTGTTATCACAGGCAGACCACCCTTCAAGTATGCTTATTAGATTCCATGGTTTGTTTCAGAGAGGGACGTACAGAGACTGTGAGGCCCTGCACAATGGAGGCCTGTGCTTTTGTCAGGTCAATGCGCAACCCAGCGGCAACAGTATGTAAATTCTCTTCTATTTTTATCAGCCTGTTTGAACCAAAACCGGTTTTAGCCAGTTGATTGGAAGAAAGAAAGGGGCGCACGACGAAGACACGCGTGTCTCCCTCGCGCGCCCCATTCTTTCTATCGCCCGTTACTTCCAAGCGCCTGTTGCGGTTGCCAATAAAACACTTTTTGAACCGTCGATCGGGCTAAAATACGGTTTACTGTTTTTTGTTTCTTTATAGCTTCGCCAACTGCATTGATCTTGGTCATACATGTACTAAGGCGGTTTTTTTTTATTCTGACAGAAATCTGAGAGGAAGGAGTTGTTTATCAAGGCAGCGGAGGGACACGTCAATAACTTCAAAAGGGCGATGTCTGGAGAAGGTAATTTTGAACCTCATTATTATTCCAATATTTATTTTATTTTTATTCTAATTTGTTTTTTTCTTTTACCTTCTGCTGTGTATTAATGTTGTTAATTTGTTGTCAATAAAAAAAAAATAAAAATAAAAAACCTTCAAAAGGGCGATGTCTGGAGAAGGTAATTTTGAACCTAAGCGTTTCACTCTTGAAGGTGTAAATGAAATGTCGTTCTCTATAAACAGTCAAGATTCAGTGACACTGATGAACCGGCTATTCCTTTTGATTCATTACAGGTGTTGATCGTCATTTGTTCGGCCTGTACGTTGTTTCTAAGTACTTGGAAGAAGATTCGCCGTTTCTTAAGGAGGTAGGTATGCGCTTTCCAAACCACGTCGGCATGAAGCTGTTTACTAAAATCCTTTTTTTCCGTGTGTTTTTCAGGCTCTCAAAGAACCGTGGAAACTATCAACAAGTCAAGTATGTTATTTTTTTAAATAAGGAGGCAGGGTGGCCGCGGGGCCGATCGATTAGAGCGCTGGACTTATAATTTGGAGGCCTCGAGTTCAAGTTCCGCCCTGAAAATTAGATGGATTCGTTCTCGGTAGTCCCGAGTTCAAATCCTCGGTCACATTTGTAAAATAGCCGTGGCCGTGGTTTGCCTCCGTGAGGATATTTACACGGGCGATTTTATCGAGAGATCTCTAGCGCTACAAGATCTGCGACCTGCGGCAAAGCGCGTGTGTAAACAGTCAGCGATTGTAGCGCGATTTACTGGGGTTAAGTCACCGAAAATTTGACGATGACTAAAATTTAAGGCAAATTCGCAGTTATTTTAAAATAAGCAACGTTTTAGAGGTAGCACATCCACTTAGTGGTTCTTCGTCTATCTGATTCCTGGTCGAACTGAAATAGTCCACTTTATAGATACACTGAGGTGGAAACGAGGCTGGAGTTGAACTTGTTTTGATGCAACCCTTCCTGCTTTGAAAGGTTTCAACCCATGAGTCATTTCATAGGTAGGGTCAACTGAGGTGATACAACTCAGTTTGACTCTGAAGATGACTACCGCACAGATTGTCGAAACGTCAGTCACTGTCGACAACAACAGTCGTATTCAGGACTACATTCCCCCCGGACGGTCATGCAAATCATGTTGTTCTTATACTAGCTTGCAATATTCGGAAAATCGTGTGCGTGAGAAAACGCGCAACAAAATTGCCTGTGTAAAAAGCCCCTTAAACAATTAACCACGTTTTCCTCTTTGTTTTAAGACTGCTACTCAACAAACAAAGAGAATAGACTACGACAAGAATCCAGCAATTAAAAACAGACTGAAAACCGCTGGGGGAGGATTTGGACCGGTAAGATACTTAAGATAACTGCGCTTGATTTTTGAGTGTTCCGTTTTCTCTCAAGCGATACACTGCAGCTATTTCGACGAAGGTGGTGGAACAAGTGCACGCAACAATCCCGAAAGGTATTGAGGGTGGTTTTGAGTTAACTCTTCTTCAAAGAAATTTGAAACAATGGCACGAAAGGCCATAGACGTATGTTTGCGAGTGCTAAAGGAACGTGACAAAAGTAGGTGACGGCTATGTTTTTCTTAACCTTTCCTTACGGTGGGGAGTCACAGCACGGCTTCAACCTCAGGAGAGTTCGCCAACTTTGACAAAGTTAGCCGGTGGAATAATCGCGATAGAGAATAAAAGAACACTACACTTTTAAGCGACGTTTTCACTGCTATAGCCGTCTTGGTATCTAAAATTCCTTGACTTGATGCATTGACTGGTGGCGGAAAAAAAAATTGCTTCCGGTCACCGTACTAGAACCTTCCGTAGTCTTTGCTTAAAGTCCCCGTTATCGGTAGGACTGATTCAGGTAGCCTAAACAAATTGCTTACAAAACGCTTTGAGATGCACGGCACGCATAAATCCCATAACTGTGCATCTGATCAGTCCGGGCCATAGACAGTTTTGTTTAAATGATTTCCGGCGATATGATTGGTCCAGACGAAACCAAAACAAACTCATTTGGCCGAGAGGGAGTGGCTCTAAGCATGTGTTCGAGATGGTTTAGTTCGGCCATATTGCAATGCGAAGATATAACAGTTAAAGATTGACACGAAATTACGCGAAAGATAAGATTTTATTTATTAATTTTCACATGCTAAATCACAATCTGGTCTGCTGATGGTAGGTGAAATCTTGTCTCTTTTCAGGTCGCTGATGATGGCTACGGGGTATCTTACATCATTGCTGGGGAAGACACTATCTTTTTCCATATCACCGCCAAGGTTTCATCTACCAAAACTGTAAGTAATGTTTCCAACCTGAGTAACAAGTTTAAAGACCTTATTACAGTCAAACCTCTATAAAGCGGTCGCCGATGGCGAATGGCTTAGTTACAGACCGTCAACTACAGATTTGACAAACCTAAAAGTTATTCAAGAAGGTGAAAATGGTGAAATAGCGAAATATCTATCGCACATCAAAGACCTTTCTTTGCAAAAGAACCCAGAAACATGATGTCAGCCCTAAGGGGGCTGTTTCAAAAGTTTATCAAAATTCTAACAGCAAGAACTGCTGCCAAATTAAGTAAACTATCGAAATAATCGCTCAAAGCATTAAAAGAAGGTATAATTTACAATTATTCCTCGAGCCCGAATGGGCTCTGAATCAATAGGCCATGAGGCCGAAGGCCGAATAGGCCACTGACTCAGAGGCCATGAGGGAAAGAGGAATAATTGTTTTAGTAAAAACCGACTCGTTGGTCAAAAATATCGAAAATAAAAAAATTTTAGCTGCTTAAGGTGACTCGACCCGGTTTTTTTTTTGTTTTTGTTTTTTTTGTTTTTGTTTTTTGTTTTTTGTTTTTTGTTTTTTGTTTTTTGTTTTTTTTTGGGGGGGGGGGGGGGTACCATCCTACTTTAAAGCTCTCCAGTATCACCACCTTTAACTACGAATGTTTAAGAAAATGTTTTTTTCGTGAGAAGGACTCTTAAACGCTGACAAACGTCAACAACTAGCTAAAACTATAAACTATAATTTGTATATGTTTTCACTGCTCGAAATCGCGCGCATTTACAAGGCCCTAAAGCTTTTTGCTGACTTGCAAGGACCCATCTGTTATAAAGATCCCCATAATAAAGGGATAAATCTCATAGTTTGCTTATCATTTTCGCATAAATTATGACCTAAATTTGGAAACCGCTGAATTTCTCGAATTGGGTCTTTGCGATTTTGGTGAAACTCTGTTCAGCGTAAGCCACTGATGCGTACTATGTGTAGCTGAGAGATTTTCACAAAAAAATGCCGGCAACAGCAGATTTTCGACTCAGACCTCAAAGGGGCGTGGCATTATAACCACGTGACATTTACTCCGATCGCCAAAAAGTTTATGTTATATTGTAGATTGATCTATATGTTATCTATTCTATGTGTTAGACTTACGATAAAAGTAAAGGTGGGGATAACAGAGAGCTTCAGAGTAGGATGGTACCTCCCCAAAAAAAAAACTGGTTCGAGTCACCTTAATCCTTTTTTGCAACCAAAAAGCCGGCGCTTTGGGCTACTAGTGGGCTATAACATATAGCCTAGTAGTAGCTCAACCAATCAGAACGCAGCATTGATAATAGACCACTAGTTGGATTTTACTAAATTAAAATAACACAGCAAATACGAAAAAGGGCACGGATGGACAGATTTGAAGAAGATCATACCGGATTGAAATTGTGGATTTTTGGAAACTTGTCAGCCTAACAGTTTTTCAAGGTTCATTTTTGTTGTTGGTAGCGTTTGATATAATTCTTGGGTGGTAAATTTGTGGGACAAGAAGCTGTGATTTAGTCGTTTACTTGTCATTTGTTCGCTAAAGTTAAGTTCTATCGCGCATTAGAGACGCGTAATTGGCAATATTAACAAAAGGTTTAAAGGCTTGTTTATAGTGGAAAGTGCACTTAGCTTATCCAGCTAGTTTACAGGCACTCCACTCAAATACTTAGAAACAAATAATTCCAATACAACATAGCAGGATTAAAAGCCTTAACTGGTAGGAGGCAACCAGTTAGTTATTTCCAAGCATGGCCGAGGATTTGAACTCGGGACGACCAAGAACAAATCCAGCAGGTGGCCAGAGTGGGACTCGAACCCGGGACCACTGGATTGCGAGTCCGACGCGCCGACCACTCGGCCACGCTGACTCCTCAATGAACTAGAAAACCGTGTCACAGCCCCTTCAAATCTCCAAACACATTGGTATACTATTAGAGTTTAAATCAGTTTTGCCCTCCTTGATTGTATACGTTGTTTTGTGATGTAACGGCGTTCTTTATATGTTTTAATAGGATTGTAAGCGTTTCTCCAAGACCGTCCAGGAAAGCTTCGCAGAAATAAAGGCCTTGTTCGACGAATAAACAACAACTCCAGGTTTCTTCCTGTTAAGTCGCGTTGCCGGTGTACGAGAGAAAGAAGATAATGCTTTCATATTTTGAGGATAGTTTTGAAAAGTTATTTTTTACTGGAAATAATATATAGTATAATCGGTCTCCACCCACCCCACCCCACCCCACCCCACCCCACCCCATCCAACCCTCAAACACTTCTGAAATGAAGCGTAAATTAAGTAACTGTTCTTAGTGTTAGTACCGTAAACACCCCCTCAATCCCCATCCCCACCCCCTCCACTCCACCATTTGACTGCTTTAACACTCCAACTGAGATCAAAATATGCAATTCCTACCTCTCAAGGAGATACGGCGAGCATACTGTGAGTCCGCCGGGGGTTTTCAGCAAAAGTAGGGACTTAACCATCCGACGACGCGATGGCAGCGAAAACGTCGCTTAAAAAGTGAATTGACGTTCTTGCTGTCTTTATCGCGCTAACTTCTACCCATTTACTTCATCAAAAGTAGGCTAACCCTCCTGCAGTTGAATTCCTAGGATTCTTATCCAAGTTCAGAAAGAGAAATAAATTTCGTCGTCGCTTGTTTTGCACGTGCAAAGTTGTTGTTTTGCCTTCTAAAGCTATTCTTTTTTTTTTTGACGTTCTCGTTGCCATCGCGTCGTCGGATCTTACAGTCCATGTTTATGAAAAGGCGCGCCCTTCAGTGTTGAATACCTCCCTCTATCTTTAAAAAGACTCCGCAAAAAATTTGGGGGGGAAATGCTACCTTCGGGGGAGGGGTACATTAGAATATTACATCCACTTTAACTTAATGAATTGTGGCTTATATTTTCAATAAAGCGGACGAGACGCTGTTTATATTCATTCCCAATGAGAATTAAAGAGTGAACTTGCAATAGTTGGTGTGAAAAAAGAGTACAATTAGATAACAATAGTGAAATTACGCAACAGGACGGGAGAGGAAAGAAGACGGCAAACCTTGTGTGACAAGCGTGACAATTTTGTTTGAAAAAACTTTTCGCCAAACTTCACTTTCCTTTAAACAGATCTTTCTGTAAAAGACCAGAAAACATTGATGTTAAGTGAAGATCACCACATAACAAGCAAGTAATAGCCCTGTCACGTTGGTCATGCACAAGCGTTTTGCCGTCTTCTACCTGCCGTCCTGTTGCATAAAATCACTATTACCTGCCAGATGATAATAATAACAATAAGATTAGTCATGAATTAACCGCGTATTTACCAGTTAGTCGTCCATTTTGCAAGTCACTGTCGAGACGATTTTGTTAAAGCAGTGGTTTTCATGTAATTGTGCCAGTTGCATCCATAGTTTGGGACGATTCAATGGACGCGATCCGGCGGAAGATTATATGCAGACCAGCCTAAATAGATGCTATTAGATCTATGTGATCTCCGTAATAGTTCGCATCAGCGCTGTTTCCATATGATGGTCTCAATTTCCAGAACATATTTTATAACGGCTAGGGCAATTGTGACGTTGCGGACGATTATATAGAGACCAGGCTTTAGTGTCCGCGTCGCGGTTATGTAGCAGTTAAGTAGTTGTCCTACATAATCTGTAGTTACTGAATGCGCGCTTAAGTTATGTACTTGTGTCATAAGATGTTAATTTTAAGGCCACGTTTTTAATACTGACAAGCGACAGTTCTTTTATCTCAAGTGATTGCCATTATACCAATATTGTTTCAGTTATTTGTGTATCATTTCGAAGGCTACTGCCTCTTTGCGAGACATTTAAAGCGGTAACCCGCTGAAAGTACAACTTTATTTCAAAGGTAGGATGTATAAAGACTGGCGACATACTGAATAGCTGAATATGTTGTTCTTGGTAAATCCCTTTCAAACTTTTAAATTTCGTGTGCTAATTGTCATGTCAAATATTGCCTTTGAGACAACGCCATCGCAGACATCGCTAATGATAGAATGCTATTAGCTGAAGATAACTCTCGCTACGCAGACACCAAATCGTAGCCCCAATGGTGGGTTCGCCTTTCCCTCCTCTACAGGGGCCTCTTTGTGTACTTTGTATTGGAAGGAGGTTGGGGAGAGGGAAAACGCGCGCGAAGGACAATGGGAAGAGGGAAAAGAGGCTCGTTTCTCTCTTCCCATCGTACACCACCAGGTGACCCAAATGTTCTGGAAGGGGTGAGGCGAGCTTTTATCTTCAGACTGTAGCTACCAGCAACTAAATTACCACTAGCGAATTGAAGGCATTTTGTCTCTATTTCGACAAAATTGGTCCAATCTCTTCAGGGCAAGTTAAGAATTTAGAGTGATAACAATGAGTCGTTTCGCTGATGAAACTACGTTGACAAGAAGGCAGTTATTTCTTCTAAACTTTCATTTTACGTGTTTGGTATATCAGTTAGGATTGACAAAGAAATGGTGTGAATTTTCTGTATTGAGTTGTGTGGAAAATATTTCTGTAGTAAACTGCATTATTCACAGCTGTTGTTTGTCCTTTGTGCGTTTAGTTACACCTCCTTCCCGTCTTTTAATTCTCATCTGGCTGTAAGAGCCCGGAAGACTGCATAGCTTCCGCTGAAATTAATATATACGTCGGTAGTTTGAAACATTAGAGACCTTTAGATTCTATATACGAGGATGATTATGAGAACGAGATTTTTCCCGGCAATGCCAAGTAGTGCGCGCGTGTGAACCAGCGTCATTTTGGCGGGAAAACGTGATTTTCGTCGTCATTCCACATATGGTTTGAAAGTTTATCGTTTTGCAATCAGCGGGGGGCTTAACCTCTTTTAATAGAACTAATAAGCGAAGTTACCTTATCTGTTGAAAAAAAAGATTCAATGAAGCTTTCCTTGGGGGCCGCTTTTTAGAGAATACGAGACAAAAGCTTAAAAGTCGCATCTCTCTGTTGTCCACGTTCTCAGTCAGTCTATGGCAGAGTAGGGGGCTTAAAGGACCAGCAAAACGTCACCTAAAAAGTTAATTCGAGCTGTTTTAAACGTCATCTCGCCCTGTTAGTCATATGTAGGCGAGTTTTCCAGGGGATGGATTCAAAGTTAACATAAGAGAAAGAAAAAAATCATCGTCTTGCGTCCACTTGGGGAAGTTCACGATGTAGTCTTACAGTGCCGGACGAAACAGATATCTTAACACATTTTTAACAAAAATGTAATGGACGTCAAGAGTTGATGGAATAATCGTCCCTTCACGATCGTGTGACAAAGAAAACTGCTGCGAGTCCCTAACAGGATTCCAATTCATGGTATCACTTTGCATTGCTTAGTCCTTTTCGGTGTCTTAGGCCCTCTCGGTCAGTGCATTTCCGTGACGTATGTCAGGCCAAGGGCCTAGACAGAGGCCTTGCAGGGTTGTGCAGAGACCGGGTGCGGTAAGAAAGGTTGCAATTCCGCATGCCCGCCACGTATGCAGCCAGTACTAAGAATGAATGGAATGCGTTAAACGCAATCTGATCACGCGTTTTGGGACCTTCTATCACTAAACTTACGCAAAGTACAGGGTTGCAGCAAGAATGTTTTGACCCTCGAAATCCCTCGAACGATTTCTCCGCACTTCCTAACCTTTAGTTGTTACTAGTTTTTGTCTTATGTGGTAACACGTGACGAAACACGTCAGTCAACTTGTAAAGTTGAGCCGTGTGAAAGGGTAAAACTACCTATGAAATTTTGCTAACTTTACTCGCCTTCTAGGATAACCCTAGCAAAGGGTTACCAGCTCTCTTTACAAACAGGCCCTAAATCTTTTTATTAATTTCTGGATTTCTAATCTTTTGTCTCTTGATAACACTGGTTCAGATGTGAAATTCTGAATATTACATACAGTCGAACCTCCGTGTACGACCACCCCTCGTAAGCAACCACAGATCCAAAACACCAAATCAATTTCTACTCAAAGCCCTGTCTGTTGTAACCTCCGAACAACTTTTAGTGACAGCATGAGGAGGCAGCGTGGCCGAGTGGTCAGAGCGCTGGACTTGCAATTCGGTACCGCCTGCAATGCAGGCGTATTTTGGGCGGGCGATTGCCTGCAAGCAAGCTCTCCTATTTGGGCGAGTGAAGCAAGCCTCGCGAGAACGCGCAAGCGAGGGGATGACTCTCAAGAGAAACTGAAGACAATGCTTATGCAAAATTTTGGGGTGACAAACAAAGAGCATTATGGGATGTTATGGTATTTTCTGGAGTGGTCAAATTGTAGAATTCCATAGAAATTGCTCACATCAGCAGTTGAAACTCGACATTTTATTGGCTAATAAAAACAAATTGCAGTTACTTGTGAATTGCCTTGCCGAGGTTGGCTATTCATAGGGTCAACAATGAAACGGTTTATCACACTATTTACTTCGAAAAAAGTTGTACTTTCATGCCAGTTGTATAGCCTCTGTGAATTATACGAGGAAAATTACTTCAAATAAATACAGTAAAAATCACGCAGTAACGGAAGTGTTGTGTTTACTTAAAATTTCTTGAGTATGAAAACTTTATTATAGTTAAGGTGCAGCACTTTTGTTGTGCTAACAAAGATGCACTGTCCCGATGCACAGCGGGCTATGGCACATAGATGAAGAAAGTGCAGTCGTTGAAAGAGTGAGAAAAGTGTATAGGATAGAAGTAAACCGTGATAAACGCAGTCAACTCATCATTTATTGAGTAGAATGAACATCCCATTATTATTATTCAGATACATTAGTAGGCCGATTGATTCAAATAAGTCAGTTATTCGTGCTTTAACGAACGGTTTATCTTCATAAAACAGTTAATCTTCATCGCTCCAAGTGAGCTTAACATTTTCGAAATCTACATTTGGGTTGTATTTGTGAATGCACTGGTCACCCCATTGCACTCTTTGCTGTACATGAACAAAGCCATCTACGTCAACTGCAAGGTCGGAGAGAGTAGCTACTGTATCCCGAGGGTATTCTCTAATGATACGGAGAGTGTTGTTTGAAGTGCGTTGGTAGATTCCGGCCACGAAGGAGCTCACAGAAGAAGATGATACGAAATAGTTCCCCTTGTGGTCGAGGGCCATTCCAGATATCTCCCCCAGACGTAAGGTGTTGTCGAGTCTGTGCCAATGGCTGAGATTCTTGTACAACACAAGTATCTCCGCCTGCGGCTTAACTTTGTGTGTGATGGAGAGATCGCGGTCGTATGCTCTTACTGGGTCGAGGTTGATCGCAGCAAATCCCCAGAAGTAATAACCGCTGCTATAGATCGGGCCACCGCCTGGGTCAAGACTTGCTGCTACGAGAAGCTTGGTACCATCGTTGGAGCACCGCAAATGGTGATACTTATCGGACTTGTGAAATAGTTTCCATGTCTTTACCGGACGGCTATCGCAATCATCTATGTTGAAGAGTTCTATCTTACCCCTGTTGGTCATATATCCAAAGAAGGCCCCGCAGACCACCACTGATATTATGTCTCCGTCTCTGGAATTCAAAACCAACTTTCCGCAAACACTTTCGAGAAGTATGCCCCGTCTTTGCCCGAACTTGTAAAGCAGAAGCCGTCCACTCCGAGTTGCCACAGCAACTCGAAACTCGTTATTTGATTGCCCACCAACATGTACATCAATGGGATTGCCTTGTATTTCAAAGGCGTGGAGCGGGATATTGTCGTCATAGTCCAGATAAATGACGTTTCCTTCGTCCGTCTTATACCCCCAGATCTTTTGGGGGTTACCACGCCAGAAGACCAACCCGTCTATCCGACCTCCTTCGCTGCAGTTCCTCTCCACTTGCAGGGCAGGGTACTGGAAGAGCTCAATGATTGTAAAGATGTGGTCTTGCTGTGGTTTGCGTCGATCTTTCAGGTAGTTCTGTTCAATCTGTAGCGCTGAGCAGTTACTCTGATAGTTTGTATCGGACGATTTCCACAGTTGACAGATCTCAGACACAGCGTGCAGGAAAGCTTGGTCGTCTCCATCTAGGTCATCCATCAGCCTCTTATGTTCGTTACAAGCAGGCTTGCCTGTTAAGTGATCCGTGCATTTCTCGAGAACTTTGTCAAACTTAAGACATGCTTTTTTGCCTGTATACTTCTTTATAAATCTTTTGTATTGATTTTCATTTCTTGTGCATTGGGCTATTTGCTTTCGAAGCCATCGTTTTGAGCCGTGCTCAGTCCTGTACTTGAGTGCATAGGCAATTAAAACCGACACATACCCATCATTTTGTACATCAAATATTTTCTTTATAAACGCCCATGTCTCCTTTATGGCTTCTCTTGTGTTATCTTTGTTTCTCTTTTGAGTTTCAAGGTATTGCTCGATCAATCTCTCCTGTCTTACGAGCCTAGGGATCTGATAGAGGGCCTCTAGTACATTCTTGTCATTTCCGTTTTCTCCCAGGACCTCGTCAATAAATCGCTGCAACTTCAATCTGCGATACCCGTTGTCCCTGCGTACCTGTCGAGGGATTTTCAAAACTTCCTGGCGTAGATGCCTGACGTATAGTATGTGGTCAATAAACCAGCTCTGTTTAGTCTCTTGCCAAATGTCTGACACATCTGATTGCAGAGATGAGAGGCTGTCTCCAATCTCATCCAGTTTGTCTTGGAGGGCGTCTAACTTTGCTGGCAAAGGATCATCAGGGCCACAAATAGATGAAAAGGTACAAATACCGCCTTGAAGTGTCGACGCCACACTCACAATGAGCCCCAGAATGTTCATGGGCCCGACAGCTCGTTTGTTTCTGGTCAGTACCTGATCGTCTTCTATGGTTTTCAAAAGGCTGTCTTGCTGTGTTGGTAGGGATTGCGACCACGACATCACGGTCATTATCGTCAACACAGCAGGTAGAGAAACTCGCAGAGCCGTCATGATAAGGGCTTGACTTGTCCTTTCGTGGCAATATAAAACACCAATTAGTCCAGAAAACAGGACGAAAATTGTTCAGCCGCTTGATACTTTGGTACCAAGCATCAACTGGTAAACCCTGTTGGATTAAGGTGTATCGATACAGTTTTTCAGAGGCCATACCGATATTGTTCAATCGCCTTAAAAGTGTTTTTTTCCTTGTCCGATCGCTATAATATTTTCACCAGTAATTGGTTATGGATTGAAATTTGTGAAAAATGCAGTTTTAAGTAAAATCGATATTACTATGACAACAATAAACAAAAAACTTTGAAATTGATGAAAGCCGAATTTTGTGTGATCTAGACTCGCTATCGAAAATCCAACGCTAGGAACTTAAAGTTATTGGTGTTTAGCAAACAATCTCCGTAAGAAGTAAAAAATTCTGTATGTCTAAATTCAACTAAAACAAAAATATATTTCAAACCTTAAATTTTCAATAGCCGTGATAGTTAAATGACAGAAATTAGAATTACTACAACACCTTGAAATTTTAAGACAAACCTATCCTTCGAACTGGTCAAAAATCCGCGTTACAACATTCACTGTTTTGACGTTATGCTAATTTTTCCAAATTAATGCGGACAACACATATATCCACGACTACTACATTTCAGTGTGAGTTTTGTTAATGTTTTACATTCAAAAGATGCGACAAATTCAAACTAAAATGTACTGGTCACGGAGGTATGTATAGCGCGCATTATTTTGGAAAAATTAGGCGCATAACGTCAAAACAGTGAATGTTGTAACGCAGGTTTTTGACCGGTTCGTTGCAGTGAATCAATCTTAATGAAAGTTTCAGACATTATTATATACATTATGAAGATTATGTGAAGAGATTTTAAAAAAATCGTTCGAGTCGTTTGAGAGATATACAAAAAAAGCTAAAAGTCCAAATTTTGCATGAAGTTGCACTTACACAGGTGGTGAGAAAACGGGTTAGTTTGAACGAAAATAAACGAAAATTTCCTAGCATTAAGCTACTTAAGAATAATTTGAGTCATTTATAACGTTTTTAATAAATAATCTATTACGGCTATTGAAAATTTAAGGTTTGAAATATATTTTCGTTTTAGTCGAATTCAAACGTACAGAATTTTTTACTTCTTACGGAGATTGTTTGCTAAACACCAAACTTCAAGTTCCTAGCGTTGGATTTTCAGTAGCTGGTCTAGATAACACAAAATTCGGCTTTTATCAATTTCAAAAGTTTTTTGTTTATTGTTGTCATAGTATCGATTTTACTTGAAACTGCATTTTCACAAATTTCAATCCATTACCAATTACTGGTGAAAATTTTATATCGATTGGACGAGGAGAAAACCACTTTTAAGGTGATTGAAAAATATCGGTATGGCCTCTGAAAAACTGTATCGAAACACCTTAATGGTCACCTGTCTTCCTCAAATAATGGTTTCTTCTCAAGGATCTAAATACAGTGGAACCCCGTTAATACGGTCACCAATGGGCCAAAAAGATTTGGCCGTATTAACAGGGTGGTCGTATTACCGGGGTAGGCCCAAATTTCATGACCTAATGGCCGTTGTGACAAACACACCATACATCGCATTCACCGTACTGTTCTCATTAATAAACAACCGGAATGTAGATATCGGTACAGTAATTGAAAAGACTACTTAAAATTTTGATTCATTACATGAAACTCTTTTAGAATTCGGCTATAAATCGCCACGAGTGCATTTGAAGAGTACAGTAATCTAAGAACAGCACAAGAATAAGCTCAGATTACTAGGCCAATAAAATTGGCATGTCACAGGCATTTAATTTTCTAAATTTCCAACGAGTGGCCGTATTAACGGGGTGAAATTGAAAGAAATTCTACTGTTTGGAATTTTAAAATGTAGCCGTTGGCCGTATTAACGGGTGATCGCATTGATGGGGTTTTTTCGTAAGGAAAAGTATGGCCGTTTTACCGGGTCGAATAAAAATGACCGTAATAACGAAGTGACCGTATTATCGAGGTGGCCGTAAGGCGGAGTTCCACTGTATACAATTGCTTATTCTCTTATAAAAGAATTGTCAATTTTCGCCTAGTATGGCAACAAAATCATAGGGAAATTTCTTATTAGCCATGTCTTGTCACAATTAATCCTGTGGAAGAAATACCCACGTTAGGAAATTGACTAAATTACCATCCACCATGGCCTTTTCTTACAAAATGGAAAGCTTTCTTCCATATCCGATTTGTGGAATGCATTTCTCGTTTCTAACAGAGTTATAACGACAAAATAACAAAATACACACCTTTGTACTGTTCTTCAGCCTCCTATTCCTGTGGTGGAGGAATAATGGTAACTGTCCTCTCGCTTTCTTGGAAGAAAGAATGGTTGGTCTTGAGCTCATCCGTAGGAATTAAGTCCTTGGTTTAGCTCATCCGTTTATGCATGTCAACATTACCTCATCCTTTTGAACAAATTGTCTTGCTTCCACACCCGTCCAACGCTTTGTCTGCTAGCCATAATTTGGATCATGGGCATTGTTTTTAATCTCGATCAGAGATTTTAGCCCTTGGATACATTACCCCATAAAAACGTTATGAAATTATTATTGCTTGATGTTCAATGACAGAAAGCACATCTTCCATGTCTCGTTCGCATCCGTTTGCAAAGCAGCTTTAAAGAGTCTCGCCTCGTTAATATTTAATAATGACACCTTGTCCCGCGTATCAGTGTTCGAAAATTGAGTTACTGTACAACAATAATAATAGTAGTTTTGAATTTCTTTTCTTTTCTTTTCTTTTTTTTTTGGGCACGGCCCCATACCTTTTCAACTTAAATTATTAACGTGGATAAATAAAGTTTATTGATTGATTCACCGATTGTATACCGCGTAGAGATTAGCTCCTCTAAGGTCGTCTATGGTACAATGAGTTGTATTTTGTTTCCCCTCAAGTGACAAAATGACTAGTTTTGTCCTGCGCTTTATGCTTGCTAGCAATCGATCAGCCCCTACTAACTGCTTACAATGATCACTTATCTCTATCGACCCATGTTCATCGTTTATGTATGTCGATGATATGATGATCACTCATTTCCCCAGACGCACCGTCCCTTAGATTTTGTCAAACGGGTGTAACATGTTGTTTGATTCAGTTAACATTATGGGTGTGATCTGTTGTCGACAAAGGGATGACTCTTGTGTTTCTCTCAGCGTGCGACCTGTTTGTATGACATCATTTAGGTTCGAATCAAGACTGAGAACCGCGAAAAGCAATTACCTAAAGCGTTAAACATCTTAAGTCCACTCGATTAGCGTTAGAAAACAGAACTTTCGCTCAAGAACCCATATCCACTTCCCTGTTTCCAAGCTGACCTGTTAGAACCAAGGCGCAGTTATCAATCGACGGACGAGAGAAAACAGTGGTAAGAACCATAACTGATCTTGGTAACATATTTTTGCGCTTTACTCTACATGTTACGTTTGTGCTTCGGTGATAGTCATACTTTTCTGCACTCTGTAGTAATTATGCAAGGGTATTTTGCCGTTAAACCACATCTAAAGGGGTTTAATAGGAAGTAACTTCGAATTCAACCGTTGACTTCCACAAACTTATACTTATCAGACACTTAGTATTAGTCTATTTTTAAGCTCGCACAGGGAAGTGTCACATGGATGGAATTAAAACTGTATAAATTACGTGGATTTCACACCTGAAAGCTGGGTTTTGCTAAGCGATAACTTTATTTGAAATGCGGGTTCATCCATCATATTTTTGCTATAAATTCACCAGTCTCATCAAAGAAAAGAAGGCAATGCAATGATTTCATGGATTTCTTTTTTACCGTTCGATTGGGAAAGCCAAAAAAAACTGAAACTGTTCTCGTGAACAGCGGTCTTCTTTTTGCTAATTATGCGTAAGCGTGCAGCACAGTTTTTCAAATCCTCTAGCGGATTTCCCAATCGAACGAAAAAGGAAAAATCCAAAAACAGTTATCTCAGCGCTGAAATCCGTTTTCGGATTTCGCGTTCCATTGGAAATCCGAAATCTGGATTTTAAAATCTACATCCGAATTTCTCAATCGAACGCAACCTCAATAAAAATTGTGTAACGAAAGCCGGCCTAACAATGATTGGAGATGTTCCATCCAATCAGAGAGCGCCATTGGCGATTAATTCATTCAAATTATATTTATACAGTCTCGATTACATTCCTTCACACTCTCCCGTTTCGTGGTTTTGTCAGTCTAGTCGTTTTACTGTTGCAATGTATTAGGCTCTGACACATTAAAAATTTGCTACAAAATAGCTAAGCATAGTTTAGTGACATTTGTAAAAAAAATTAAAAAAATTGTAAATTGCTTTTTTTTTTACCCACGATCGGAAGCACTTAAGAGTTCATATGAGCTCGTTTAAACGTGTCCGTGCGTTGCAGAACTAATTGGAATTTGGAAGTGTTGGCTTTAAACGCTCAGAAAAACTCATTACCCTTACTTATATTGGTAAATGAATCTAAAAACAGGTAGTATAGTAGGCGCCGAATTACGCCTATTATTGTGCAGGAATATATCATCTCTGATGACGTCACGGGCTATCCTTACTTTTGTCATCACAATAGAAGGATTAAGTAGCGAAGGTCTTTTGTTCTTGAACAATAGAAGTATTAACTTACCCTGTGACGTCACTGTCCATTCTTGTGGCGAAAAGAGAGGAATTAAGACTATTGTTCTTGTCAACAAAGGAAAAAAAAGTGGAGATGGTATTTTATGCAAATAGGTTACAAGAACAATGGAAAAACAACCGGATATGGTCTTACTGCCTCCTCCTCACACAAACTCCTTCCTCCTCCTCCTTCTCCTCACACCAAGTCCCTCCTCCTCCTCGCATCAAGTCCCTCCTCCTCCTCGCATCAACTCCCTCCTCTTCCTCACACCAAGTCCCTCCTCCTCTTCCTCCTCACATCAATTCCCTCCTCCTCACATAAACTCCTTCTTCCTCCTCCTCCTCCTTACACCAAGTTCCTCCTCCTCGTCCTCATCATCCTCCTCCAAATTCCTCCTCCTCCTCACACTAATTTCCTCCTCCTCATCCTTTCACTAATTCTCTCTTCCTCCTCCTTCCCCTCTCAATAACATAAAGCCGCCGCCGTAACGCCGCCACCGCAACACCTCCGCAAAACCCTGCCGCCTCAACGTCTTAACGTTGCTTTTACTTTGTATAAGACTTATATGGGAAAGGAAGGGCGCCAATATGATGTCGATGGGGAGCCGATGAGATGTCGATGTGATCCCGATGAGATGTCGATGTCATGTTAATGAGATGTCGATGTGACGCCGATTAAGTGTCGATGTGGTGTCGTCTTGCGGCGGCTGCATTTCGGCGGCGGCGTAATGTTATTAGCGAGAAAAGCAACGAAGACGGGGACTGCAGGGAGAACGATAACAAAGCAATAGGTTTAGATTGGCAAAACAACAACTTTGCACGTTAGCACGCTTTTCTGTACATTGCTTTGGCGTCACTGCACGACGGCAACGTGAAAGTACCTAAATTCACGTTTTGTCGAGGCATAAACACAAGACAACAACTTTCCTTTTCTTTTCCTGAACTTTGATACAGTCCTTTAGAATTCAACTCCAAAAAATTTGCCAACATTTGACGAATTGAATAAGATGGAATAAGCGCGATTAAGTTTGAAGCAGCGTGAATTCACTTTTTAAGTGACTTTTTCGTAGCCGTTGCCGTTGCTGTCGTTGATGCTTAAGGTGTGAGGAGGAGAAAGGAGTTGATGTGAGGAGGAGGAGGAGGAGGAGGAGGAGGGGGGGGGAGTTGATGTTCCAGAGTACCTTTGTACTAGCTAAGAGGGACATTTTAACTAGATGACCTTACTTGGGTAAAACCGAACTATATCCACTCATTTTTCCATTGTTCTCACAAACCTATTTGCATAAAAACCATATCCACTTTATTTTTCCGTTGTTGACAAGAATATTAGACGTAATCCCTCTCTTATTTCCATAAGAATGAACAGTGACGTCATAGTTTTAGTTCATCCTTCTATTGTTTTGATCAAGAACAAAAGACTTCGGCTGCTTTATACTTTTATTGTGATGACAAACAAAAGGCTTTATCCGCCTCTTGTTTCCCCAAGAATAGCCCGTGACGTCATTGAGGATAGTTTATTCCTGCGCCAAATTAGTATTCCTGCGCAAAAAAGGGCGTAACTCGGCTTCTACTGTACTACTGAAACGTTTGAAAGTTTTTGTCTGGCTTTACGAATGTCGGAGAAATAGGTTTTACAGTGGATAATGCAATGTTTTTTTTCCAGGTAAATACGCGCCATGAATGTACTTCGATTAATTTTCCCATCAATTCTGGTTCTACTGGTAGTTTGGTCAACCTCTGTGACATCAGGAATCAAACAGGATGCACAGAGAAACTTCAAGGATCATACCCAAACCAATGGACAACCCGCCAAGCGAGCTTATGGCGCTCATGTAGATGGGTTTGCCATTGCGCTAGGTGTTGCCGCGCTTATTACTGGAATTGGTTGCACTGAATCGGGAGCTTGCTCCACTGACGTTATCACCCAAAAGATTGACGCTTTGAGTTCAAAAGTCGACAGCATCCAAAGTCAAATTACGACTCTACAAAAAGAGGTGGCGGAAATTAGACAAGAGGTCCATATGAAGTGGTACTTAGATCTTATTGACTATGTAACAAGTCAGATGACAAAGATTTCTGCTGAAGCGCTTTTGCAGAGTGCAAATCGACAAGATGTGGCATTGCGCGACAAGTTTGTAGATCAAAATCTTGGTATTCATCGAGATGATTATGTGTACAAGGGGCTTTTCATGATTCCAGCCCTCGTCACATCTGACAGCATAGTAGAACACTACCTGAATCATCAACGGGACTTGGATGAAGCCAATGCAGTCGATCGAACATGTAATTTTGCGAAGGAAATCCTTGAATATCAGGACAATGGCTACACGGTCCTCATTGTCTCTTTTGCATTAAAGTTCGAAAATGATCTGCCTGCATACAACGAAGCTTTGGCCGAGGTTTGCGCCCTGTGGAGAGCTGGGTGGAGCGCCAAGCTAAGGGAAGAATGCAGTAGATTACAAGACGAGCTACCAGAGGAATATGAAGACAGACGCCAGCCCCAAATAAATCATATACTTGGCATCAAAGGATTGGAAAATTGCTCTTTAAACAGGCCAACGCCAAATTCGTCTGCATCGTAACAAGTAACGCAGACTCATTAAATTTGAAAGGGAGAGATTATTATCGGAAAGGGGTTGGGAAGGGGCCACTAAAACATGTGCCATAAGAGAAAGAGTCTACGTGTATATTAAACTCTGAAGCATTCACTGTAATATTCCAAATTCAAAACAGGGATCCTTTGCATTTACCGTATGCTAAAATAAAGGTTACTAAACTTTAACTCATGGATAACTCATTCATTTCATAAAGAAAAAGTGGCACAGTGAAAAATGAATGGAACATAAGTTTGCCGGGGCGGGGGGTTGCTACTCTTCCCCCTCAGGTATACTTTTGATAACGCGACACCTGATAAAGTTTCCATGTTTCATCTTCCTGTTTTGTTCATTCGTATCATTTTTCCTGTAGTAAGATATCATATCGAGAATCGTATGGCGCTCGACATGAATACGGGAAAAGGAAAAGGGATAGTGATCGACTTTAAGCAATTGCCGCCAAGAGAAGAACGTTAATTTTTATTTATCCCTTTCGATCACGACCTGTAAAGGAAGGCAATTTTTCGTCCCAAGGACAAGAGTACATCCCGGAACTCAGCGATGTGAGGGCCGCCATAACGCAAAGCCAACAGTGCTTCTCAAAAAGAGAGTTATATTTGTTAGTTATAAATAAGGAGGTAAAATAGTAGAGAATGATCTTTCATTTTTCGTTTCCTGTCGTACATTTTATCGTCCACCAAATTTTAGAGTTTTTTCCTTAAAAGTTGTGAAACACGAGAAATCAAGGCGTTTATGTACTTTACAATTGAAGAATTCATAACCGTGTAAACTCGGATTGATGAAGTAACTTTCCTGGACCGACTCGTCTTACGACTGCAGATCAATACTCCTGCGTTACTCTTAGGCTTGCAGACAAAGATGCTCCATAGAACCTTTTTCATACTGCAAAAACAAGTGCGAATCAAAAAAATAGTAGCGAGATGATTAGCAGGTGTAAAATGCCTTGCAAATGGCCCTTCTTATGACTCTCAGTGATCGTGAAGATCTTTCTCATTCAAAAAACACGGGTAAAGCAATGGTCGAAAGCGAGGCAGGGAAGACTGAAACCAAAGCAGCCATTTGAAATTTTTACCGTAACCGTTCTTGGATTCCGATTATCAAGTTAGTGTACATCTTGAACGCATTGCCCTTGGTTTTCCTTCTTTTCCCATTTTGCCTGACCGGCGCAGACGTCCTAAGTAATGTGACCGCTGGAGATGACTTGAAGATTAACCCCTTCATTACGGGAGAAAACAGTAACTTCCAGGACGAGGTGATTGAGACAAAACGAAGCGCCTTCATAGAGGAGTGTGCTTTTGAAGTGCGTGGTCCTGCTCGAATGCGTTGGTCTTAACTTTGTAAGAGGTACAAGACAGTGCAACATGCTACGAGGGGAACGCCATCCACAACCAAGGATATTTCATTCAAAGAGCTGGGTAAAATGTCTGCTCAAGGTAAAACATCAAGCATGTCTGTAGATGCTTGTAGAACGCTTGCAGTCTTCGTTCAACAACTAATGGACGTAAGTGAATTCAAAAGAAAATATTAATCCCTGCGGTTTTATTCACAATGAAAGACAACAAAACGAGTTCTGCAAATAGAGTGCGCAAAATAATAACTTTTCTGCTGAATTTACAAACGTCTCCATGAGCTTGTGGCAAAGTTGAATAACAAGCCATGTAGCTTTTATTGATTTATTTTGGCAAGTAACCTCTTGACTACGCTCTCAAGCAAGTTCTTGCTTTGCAAATAATTAAAAATACTAGAATATAACACGTACGCTACCACCAAAATCGCACGGAACGCGACAAATTTTGATTTGGACTGGATGGATGCCCGCGCTAAAAGAAAGAAAGAGTTCAACAACCTCCAAAATACGTGGATGTGCGGCGAATTGGATAACACTGGTCAGTGCTGTTTCTCCAGTGATGCCATTCATACTCACATCTTTGCCGTTTTGTAGAAGATAACGAGTTGAGTTGATATCTCCACGACCAGAGGCGGATGTCAGTGTCACCCCTGATATAATGAGTTCTCCGAGTCGGATCGGATAGACCTTTTTAGTCGGCGAAGCTGTCAAGCTCGCACCCCCAGGGCTCACTTCGTAAGGTGAGCCTGCTCTCGGGCTACCAAGCCGTCCGTCAAAGCGTTGTCGCTAGTCCCTGGGCCTCATTCAGTTCCGCACGGCCAATGCTTTCTTACCTCTGCCCCTCGCGGCTTCGCCGCTCGCTCGCGCGTTCTCGCGAGACTCACTTTGCTCGCCCAAATAGGAGAGCTTGCTCGCAGGCTAAATCCATACTAACATGACGGCTTCGTGTCATCATAGTTCAGTACGTTGTGCATGATAAAACTGTAAACAAGAATTAATGATACAGCTTATACGGAATGCCTTACTGAAGTAATGCTGCAGATTTAATTGTACATTCGCTGAAGAGATGCTTATCAAAAACATCCCGCAGAAATTTTAACCATCAGAAAAAAATGGACGCTTAAAAACTTAAACTTTTAGCACCATTACAATTACGTTCCAGATAAGTTTGGAACATGTCAACTCTGTATAAAATAGACAATATGTGAAGATTCTATCCAATGTGACCTCACTCCCGCAAATAAACTATGCAACCATTACTCTCGAATGCTCCCTAATAGTACGTGAAAAAAATATATCAATTGTACCTTTATAGCAAGGAACCAAACTCATTGCGGTGAGGAATAGAAAGGAATAAATTAATCAACAATAACGCAAACGGACCAAACGCTTCGATTCCTTTACCTAGATCATGGATTTATGTACTGTTTTATGTATGCCTAGATTTAGGTAGGAATGAAGGAATTTAGATGTTTGTATTGGACTTCGCCTGCTTGGCAGGCGCAAAAAGGGGAGGGGGAGGTGGAGGGGGAGGGAGAAAAGCACGAAAGAGGGAAAGGGAAGGGAGCGCCTTCCCCTCTCTCCGCAACCCCTCTCCCTTTTTCCCTTTCTCCCTATCCCCTACCCCTTTCGACGCCTGCTACGCAGGCTATATTGGGGTGTAGATTAAAACCATTCAGTGTTTTCAAAAGCTATCTGTATTCCAATGTCCATCGAAAGAGTGATTAACTGTGTCTAAATTTGTAGCAAAGGGATTGCGTGGCTTAGTTTGCAGCTATATATGTAATGTCTTGCGATAAAGAGGCAGTGGTATGGGAGTAAATTGGATTAACTTGGGCTATTAAGAACTTGCACGTGCAGGTCGTGCATTGGTGTGCAAGCGAAGAGCTAGCTGGCGGCGTTTGTCACTGAGAAGGTTTAGCTTTACTTCACTGCAATAGCAGCAAATGCTCACTAAAACGCACTTAATCAGAGATTTATGAACTCAAACAAACAAAACTCACCATTCTTCTTTTTCCGATACTTGGAACCATGATTTCTCAGGCATTTCTGCCGACTCTTGCAAGTTCCATTGGGTGGTGCAAGAAGAATTTGGACTTTTACAAACCGGAAGTTGCCGCGATAGACCCAGTTCTGTCAATATTCTAAAGTATGCGTCGTTTGAATCCAAATTGGGAAATTGTCTGAGTCTAGATTGTTCAATTCATAGCTATACTTTTCTTTTTATTAGTTAATGAAAAAAAAGGGATTTTCACTCCTAGTAATCACTCTCTGAATCTCACTTCCGGTGAAACCAGCTACTATCATAGTGGTACTGAGTCTCTCTCGGTCAATTTCTTGAGCAACAGGACCGAACACGACCACAACCGATCGAGATGAATGATCCAGCTGGAAAAAGAATGGTACGTTCTATAGATTCATTGTTTCTTTAATATTAGTCGCAAGGCTGGAACAAATACGCAAATCGCCTCTTGCACTTCTCAAATTATTTTATGGCAAGCCCTTGAATCCATCTTAACATTCATCATCGGCCCATAGGCTTCTGGAATCTTGAATCATACGCGTGCTCCCTGTTGATCGCTAGATTCGCTGAGAACAACAGGAACTGAAGCAAATTTCATCATGATACGTGGCGTTGCACAATGATACAGATAACTTACCATAATCAAGGCTCGAAAAAAGTTGAATCCCAGCACTTCCTTTGAGCAAGCAGCTCTATTAAACATATGTTGCTTGCCTGCCGGACCACTTCTTGGTCATCATAGTTAATGATTTTTTAGCGGATGACTCACCTGAATCCTTGCCCATAGGGCAAGTAACCTTTAAAAGTTACTTGCCCAGCAAGGAAGTCTACTCGTCCTTTGCCACCAAACAGGTATTTTCTTCCGAGTCGTGATAATTATTGGATGTGGCTTCAGGAGTATACATATATCATAGTGATATGAAGGATTCATTTTAAATCATTATGCAGATCAAGGAAGGCTCGGCTGAGGAGGATAACACCCTCCAAGATACCATAAAATTCCGAAAATAAGGCCCTCCATGGATAAGCCCCTCCGAATATAAGCCCCCCAAACTCATAACCCAAAAAACCCTTCGTTAAATCACCCCTCCAAATATAAGCCCCCCTGGGGGCTTGTACTTGGAAATTGTCCTCAAATGCAAAGTAAAACAAAGCAAAAATGGTAAATTTCCTCCCAACTATAAGGCTAGCCAAATCGATTTTGAGAGGCAAATTTCCCTCCGTAGATAAGCCCCTCCAAAAATAAGCCCTTCAAAAAGGGCCTTTGAAAAATATAAGCCCCAGGGCTTATTTTCAGAATTTTACGGTATTCATAATTAGTCATATCATACAAAAGCCAAATCAGGCAATTTTTTTTGTTATTTATTCCGAATATTTCCAACTAATTATGAAAACATGCTTACTTTGATGATGATCTATGCAAAGTTCTCGTCCTCGTTTCATTTGCTTGTTGCTTGGCAGTTTCTTGATGAAAAGCAATGTTATCATTGAATCAAGTTGTATTTTTGCTATTCTTGTACGTCTATTCCAGTTTGGCTATTCATGTGAAATCTCCTGCCATTTTCTCCAACTGTGCCAAAATAACTAACTTTGTGCCCCTTCTGATCTGCTCTCCCCTTTTCTGTTCATTATCTGTGAAGGTGACTCATTTTGACGGCAAACATCATCCAAATTTGGTCCGTGGTAGCTGGTTGTTAAAAAATTAGCCAGGGGTTAGGATAAAATCAGAAACTGAGCATGAATGAATAATAAACCTTTTTCCCTTTTACTTGTTAGTTCCATAAATCATCTTAAAATTAAGCCTCCCACTCTCTAATAAGCCCCCCGTTTTCAGGGGAAGAAAGTTAATAAGTGCACCCTCTCTATTAAGTCCCCTCCCCCCTCCTGTCCCCTAATTATTCTTCTCTAATAAATGATAGACTGTATTAATCAATCATGCCTGTCAAACTTTGTGTAGACTAATCCGGGATGGTTTATTTACCAGCTGGAAGTTTGGGTTGATTCTGATCCTCAGCTGCATGACCTCCAACCTTCTTGTTCGTGAGCTCCTCCACTTTGTATTCTAGTTCTTTATGGAGAACTGCTACCATAGTCTTTTCTAAATTAAATAATGGCCCCCTCCCAAATAATTTCCCCTCTCAAAAGGGCTTGAAATATTGCCAGGTTTAAAGGACGATTTATGGTAATATGAATATTGATGACCCTCTATTTAGCAACAAGTTACTATGTCTGCCAACAAAATTGTCATTAAATCACTTAAAAAACAAACCCTCTTTTCTGGCCAACCTTAAATTAGTGGCCATGTGTCTCTTCCCCTGGGATGGTCCCCTGAACAGGTTTTGTACCAAATATGGCCTCTTTGAGGTTCCATTTGGTTTACAATATTTTTACATCTAACTGAGTTTACATAATTGGACCTTTTTATATTAGCTTGTATGTTTTGCTTTTCCAGTGTTCTCCAAGGAATTTGTCTTTGTCTTTTCATAAATTATACAAACACACAATTTTGGATGCACATGCATAGGACGACATTTGAAAGAAACAGTTCTCTGGGGTACCAAATGTGGTCTGAAATGGGAAAACAAAACATACATCAGGGACCGCGGAGCAAGGTGAAAAGTGGCAGGGCTGACAATTGAAAATAATTTTTTCACATTGAAAATCGAAAAAAGGAATAAAATCATAGTATTTGATTTGTTTCTGTCCCGTGACTTTGCATACTTTATCCAGTGTATTTGTTGCTCTTTATAGGTCGACCAACATTCACGGTCAGTTCAGATTCAATGCAAGAAAAGACGCGATTACAATTTTAGTATAGAAAATACTACACTGAAGTGATCTGAAAAATTTCTAACTATGGCTGTTCACTGTTCAAGTAATGTAATTCTTCCTGCCATCGAAAATTTCATTGATTCGAAAGGAGAAAGTGACAAAAGATAAAACTTTTATCAACTCAAAACAACTACTCACCTTTGTTTGGCTTGAAAAAGCTAGTAATTTTCTTCATTTCGTCTGATAAAACTGATAAAAAACTCTGCCGGAGCTGGAAGTACAAAACACGCTGCCGAAAGAAGCGAAGGGGTGGCCAAGGCATGGCGTTTGATCAAGGGGAAGTCGGCCCCAGAGCACAATTACCGCGAAAAGCACAGGAGCCCCACAAAATGCCTGGCGTTTGAAATTAAAGAAAATACAGAGAATATAGCGGGATATAGACGGAAAAAAAACTTGTTTCAATTCTTTTTTTTTTTAATTATTTTTCTTTTAAGCGGAAAAAGTGGGGGCAGGGGCGCAAAAAAGTGGTGGGGCTGCGGCCCTACCAGCCCCTCCCCCTCCGCGGTCCCTGTACATGCTAAAATTGTCTATTACGTGCGGTGTTTTTTCTTAATTAAAAATCAATGTGTTTGATCTGTTGATTCGTCTGATAATAATAGGCTACAAGTTACATGTAGCACAGTCGAGTGACTTCAGTATTTAAAAAAACGTAGAACCTTGTTATAGGTAAAACCTGTATAATGTACAGCCAAGTATAGATGTTATGTGTACTTGCATTGTAGTAAAATGTACGGAACAACATTGGGACTTAAACACAATCGAAAAGTTAAGCAGAAATTATCCTGCACATGCACAGTTTAGTGCCAACATTACTGGGTGAGAATTGAATTTACATAGTATCATAGGAACCATATGCAGAATTTTCACTGAAACACTAGAATTATCCCATAATTTTCAATCAACAAAAACTCTCTTATAAGCATTGAGTTGAGCTTGCTTAGGGATTAGAAAAGAAATGAGGAGGTGATTAATTTTACATGAAACAGGATTCCTTGCTAAAAGTTTTGACAGTCGAGTCCTCTTCAGGATATAAAATTTTCTAGTTATGTCATATTCAATTATTTGTTTCTGAATTGATTGAGTATGAAGATCAAGGGCCTGGATTCGCAAAAAAAAAAAAGCAGAAATGTGATGATCATAGTGCATCATTTAGTCATCACCAAAAATAAAGTGTAACTGTTAACTTCAACAAATAGAAATCTGAGTGGAATCAGATTATTAAAAATTATTCAGTAATATACATTACTTCACATGGTGTTTGTTTCCTGATAAGGCTAATTAGCTTATTCCTTTGGGCACTGCAGGTCATATTCACTTTGAGAGTGACCGAAAGTGTGTCAAATGATTTCACTTTGACAAGGTTAAAAAAGATAAGATTTTATCATATATTAAGCTGCTTGAGCTACAAAGAGTGAAGATATTCTTTTGGTTCTAAATGTGTCATGGGCTGCAGTGAATTGTTGCACCTGTTATAATGAAAACTTTTTCCAGATACGTTCAAAATTTGGATCTCAAAAAACTTGTACAAGAAATTTTGATCACTGTAGACTGAGATTCACTTTTCTTCTTTTTTCATTGGAAAAATGGAATGTATCTTTCTTTCTGAAATATGTCATGGTTATGGTTACACCAGGCCAATTGAGATGATGTAATATAGCCACTTAAGCAACTAAGGATATTCACTGATCTCAAACTTGTCACCATCAATCTCACCTCTCAAGAAACCCCCTTGTTTTGCAACAACTGTACCATTGATCACACATACAGATGTAGAAAATGTAATGTGACCGTAGAAAGCAAAGCTAATACATATGCACAAACCCTAGTGGATTTTGCACTTGTGCAGCTAAAGAATTATGTTCTTAACTTGTCCAGCGGGTAAGTGGTTTTTAAGGATACTGCGAATTATAAATTAAAGTACCATAAATGACCTAATAAATGCCCACTTCCAAATAGACACCAAGGTCTTATCTAATAAACGCCCTCTCTATGTTGTTAAAATTGTATTAGATGTCCCTCTCTATTAAACACCCCCTGTTTAATAGACACCCTCTACAGAATTACTCCAAAGTACTAGGAAATTTTTTATTAGCAAACAGGTGCAAAATCCTTCAATTCATTCAGTTTCTTGCTTGATTAACCAGGGTTTGCATATTTCATCTTATTCAATTTAAAGTTTAAGGTAAAGATAGACTAACGATAGCCACACAGTAACAATGACCGAAGATTCTGACATTGATGTTGGGATTTGAAACTCTAGGGAGCCTAGACCTATCAATAAGGAGTGGATATTCTGCTATTTTTTAACTCTCTTCACACTTTTGCCAAAAGCATTTTAGTTTTGTTGAGCTTGTTACAGTCATGAAAATAAAAGCCTCTCTCTTTTAGATACCTCCTATCTATTTAACACCCCACTTGGACCGCTAGAATTAAATAGATGCCCCACACATTTAATAGGTCATTTACTGTACTGTAAGACAAAATTAATACATTGTAGTTAAGATTTCTCATAAATTCATGCTGATCAAAATCTGTTTTTCAAGCTCATATGACAAAGTGGAATTATTACTATTGTTATAAGAATGAATTAATAAAGCAATACTTAATAAATAGTAACGAATTACATGTATTCGCTTATCCTGTTCATCCAAGAAAATTTCCTGGTTAGCTACAATAACGTTTCAGTTAAGCTCAGGCAAAGCTGACTTTCTTTGCACACTGAATACAGTGCTATGTTTTCTTGTATACAATAAGCCAGTTACAGATACTTGTTGTGTTTTGGAAGGGTGTCAGATTACGAAAACTTTCCCAAAGCTTCATTAAAAAGAGATCTTATTCGGGAGGACCCATGTAACCTAATACCACTTTTTAGCCTAACAAGCAATCTTCTAAAATAAGAGTCAAATAAAGAGAAGGAACATCCTCTCAACCAAACTACCAACAAATCTCTATTTACTCACTTAACCCTCTAAGACCCAGAATCCACCCAGAATCCTGTTTTCAAGGCTTCCTCGCCACTTTCTTCCTGTAGTGTTTTTTTTTCTTTGTTTCTTTGTACATTTTGTTTGGCAAATAAAATAAACGAATTCTCCAGACTAATCTCCATACGTTTCTTCAAAGAATTAGTTGAGAAAATGTGAAAGAAATTCAAACATTATTCCTTTGGTGATCATTTTATTGATTTTATTCTCATAACCTTTTCTCCTGATGATGTATGGATATTGTTGGAAGAAAATTGATGATGGTCATTCTTTCTTTCCTTCAGTTTCAGTTTCTTTATCCTGGGATTTGAAACCGCAGTTACTCTAAATATCATTATGACAAGATTAAGTAACTCTTTCTTCACTAATTGGCTATTTTATGTTTTGCTATTGAGAGTTGATACCTTACAGTCCTACTTAGTGAGGGTTCATGATTTATGTAGAGGGTGGGGGGGGGGGGGGGGGCAAGAATTTTTCCAGTTAGTTTTTAGCGGGGGCTATGGAAAATATCTGCCAATGTGACTGAAGGTTTTAAGGGGGGGATAGCTAAAAAGTTGCGACAAAAACCATTACTGTGTTTCCCTCCCTTCTCCAGGGAATTGTTTGTGTCACTATGAGACTGGGGTGAGAAGAAAAGACAGCATGTAAGGGGATGATAAGAGGTGATGGGGGAAGAAGGACCACACCCTTTGCTCTTCCCATTGTCCCATTGCGCTTATTATTTTTGTTTATTTTTTTTATGTATAATGTATAATTTTATTTATCTATTGCTAGCGGGAGCCTCTGCTGAGGAAATAGTCTATGGGGGCTATAAAAAAATTTGGCCAATGTGACTGAAGGTCTGTGGGGGGGGGGGGGGGGGGCAGGTATCAAAAAAGTTTCAATAAAAACCGCCACTGTGTTACTCTCTTTTCCCCATGGATCTCCTTGTGTCACTAGGAGACTGGGGAGAGGGGAAAAAAGGAGCATGCAGGGGATGATACATGTAAGAGGTGATGGGGGAAGGAGAACCACACCCTTTGCCCTTCCCATTATCCCCTCGTGCCTATTATTTTTGTTTAATTTGTTAGGTAGGATTGTATCGATGAATTGCTTGTTGGAACCTTTGCTGAGGAGATAGTCCGTGTTCTTAAGTTTATAATCCTATTGGTGGTGAAGCTAGACAGTGCTTATCAGTTTGATAAATTTAAGTTTTTCAATAGCAATAAACAAAACTGATTAGTTTTTTGCCTATTAAACAATTGTTGTGCTGTGGTTAAATGTCTTGATCTATTTATCAGGGTTTTGTAGGTGGGAGTGGTAGCAGAGGAAAGGAGGTCATGTATTTTCCCTATAGTTGTTGGATATGGAACAACGGGGGCGAAGATAAAAACATACCAAATCAAGGGAGGTTTCCAAAAATTACACGGAAAAAAAATCACTTTAGCCCTTCTCTACATAAACTATGAACCCTCACTTAATTTGATAGAGGCTATAAAGACCTCACGTCTGTGCAAACATTTTGGCTTGATTTTGTAGTCCTGATCTGCTATTATTCAACTCATTTAATTCTACTAGCGGAAGACTTAAAATGTTTTTTGATGGTGTTTTATAGAGTCTGATATTTCTGCAAAATTTTTCTTTGCCCCCTGTGCCACCCACCCATGGTGAACCAAACGTTTACTACGTAGTCCTAGACTGCATCCAGCCTTTTACGGTTTGGCAAAAACCATCCCTGTCACCCCTTAAAGGGCATCCAAAAAAACTATATCCCCCAACTACCTGTCTCCTAGAAGGCTTTCCAAAAATGTTTGTTTTCGACGCCGCCCTCATGTCACAATAAATGAAAGCCACCTCATTTTCAATTTTTTTTGTGGTGGTAGCTGTTCTGTAGAGGTAGAGGTGAAAAACACTGAAAAGATCAAAAGATATGTTCTTATATTCACGAGCTAAATTCTGACATAAGATCGCACTAAAAGAAACGTCGTTTTGACAGTTTAAGTTCTTTTCGGGGTTAACCACTAACCATTTTGGCGTATCTTTGTGCTAGTAAACGATCACAAAGCCGATATCAGTGGAGTGCACCGAACCACTGCAGTTGTCCTGGTGTCCGGAAATACTTTACTTCACAGGGAGCACATTTCTCTGAAAATATCGGTTCTGGTAATGGACAGTTCCCGCCTGGTTCCCCTTGGATTTCAGCGTACCGACAGTAAACAACTATTGTTTAAGCGTGTTTTGAGATTCTCGATTTTTCCGATAGCTTTTGTCCTAAACGTGTTTAACAGATTCTTTAAGAGGGCTCTGCCTCAAAAAAAAACAAAACAATTATTTGCAGAGAAGATGCAAGAGTGGCACTGTGTTATTAACTCTACATGTAGTGTAAACCTGTTGTTTTTGTTATTTACTCATAGTAGCTCCAATTGTAAAACTTTCCTGTGCTCTTTTGGTTACAGCTGTCCCTTAAGACTTTGGCCTTTAATAAACTGATCACACCAGAGACGACAAGCGGCCTGAGTTGTCTACAGTCAGCTTGTGTTAAAGGAGACATCGAGACTGTCAATGCAATCTTAAACTACAGTCCAGACAAGCTTGATAGTGCCATAGCTATGGGTATTAAGATTGGCTACAACTCGTCGGTTTTTCCTGGCAAATCTCTTTTGACAGTCTTGAGACTGAAAGGTTCAGAAACGCACAAGCAGATAAGCGAACTTGTTGAAAAAGTTACAAAACACTTTCAATCCCAGTCTCTTTTGCACTTGGCTGCAAAAAGGGGAAATACGGAGCATCTTCGCAGGCTGCTTGAGTGTGGTGAGCATGTTGACTCCTTGTCACCCGACCTGATGGAAGGCCTGAGAGAAACGCCACTGATGTTGGCAGCTAGGTACAATGAGGTGGACGTTGTAGAATTCTTAATAGAGAGAGGCGCCTCTTTAGAGGCACAGGATATAGAGTATTTAAGCCCAATTCACCATGCTGTAAAAGGCGGTAAAATAAGTAATGTTCTACGCTTAATAGAGCTTGGAGCTAAAGTTTCGAAGGAGAATCTTGAGTATACGTCCCCCGTTCATTTAGCTGCTGAATGTGGCCACACCGATATTCTTCGTCTTCTCTTGGAGCACGGTGCAGATGCTACGAAATCCGTTGCGTATAGCGGAACAACTCCAATTATGTTAGCTGCTGAGAATGGGCACTTAGAAACCCTCAAACTTCTTCTAATAAATGGATGCGATTTGGATAAAGCTGATGAAAGCGGCCAACTTTGTTTGCACTGTGCAGCTGAGGGAGACCATTTTGACGTAGTCAAATTTATCCTTGAAAGTGGTGGGAATGTACTATCAAAAACTGGCTCTGGTCAGACAGTTCTCCATTTGGCTACCCGTCGAGATTTGGTCCAGTTTCTTTTTGAAAAAGGCGCAGATGTTCATGCAAGAGACTGCTACGGTAGAACTCCACTACATGCCGCCTCTGGGAAGGGCCGAACCGATACAGTCAAGTATCTTCTTGTTCAGGGGGCAAATGTTGACTCACGTGATGATTCTGGATGTTCGGCTTTGTATGAGGCTTTGCAGGGTGGTCATGCCGCTACAGCCAAAGTTTTGATCGATAGTGGATGCGACGTGAAACTTTCAACCGATCCAAAACGCCGTAAGTACCTACACGGAGACTTGCTCATAGGCGCGACATCAAGTGGACGTACAGAAGTTTTAGACATTCTTTTTCAAATCGGTTTACCTGTAGATGAACTTACACTGTATAATGAAACGCCTTTGATGTCAGCAGTGAGATCTGGACAATGTGAGACTGTTGCCTTTCTATTAGACCGAGGGGCTAACATTAACGGTCAAACCAACAAACCCAAAGCAGATGAAGGCGATGATCATAATGCCAGTGGCTCAGACTATAGTGAGGAAGATGACTACGCGAGTTGGTACGAGTTCAAACATCGTCATCGTCCTCCATTGTATTGTGCTCTGGAAGCGGGTCAAGAGAAAGTAGCTAAACTTCTGATAGAAAGAGGCGCTGATACTTCATACTCGCAAGATGAGGATACATCACTTTCGGAACTTGCAGCTAAGCATGGCTTCTCTGACATCCTTGGGCTTCTCGGGTGTAAGGATGACTTTCATTGTGATAAAATCGTAGATGGTGACACTTTACTGACATCAGCTGCTGGACGTGGAGATATCAAGTCGGTTCGTTATCTTCTACAAAATGGCGCAGACGTGAATATGAAAAGCGTTAAAGGAGAAACAGCACTTACCAGTGTCATTCAATTTGCTGACCTTCCACGTGTGTTAGAAGTTGTTAAACTTCTCATTTCGTTTGGCGCCGACATAAACGCTAAGAACGCCGGTTCTCGAACACCTCTTTCGTTAGCTTGTTCAAGAAATTTTTATCAGGTGGCCGAGCTCCTCCTTGAATTTGGCTGTGAGACCGGTAACATCTACGGTGATTCCTTTTCTCCCTTGCACCACGCTTCAGAAAACAACAATGGAAAACTTGCAGAAATTTTATTGCAGTATGGCGCTGATGCAAATGTGAAAGACGACGAGATGACACCTTTGCATGTAGCGGCAAGTTCTTCTGGTATTCTTGCAGCTCAGGTTCTCTTAAAACATGGTGCTGACGTTGAAGTTGTGAATCTATCAGGCGAAACACCTCTCGCCGTAGCAGCAAGTCATGGAAATTTACCGATGATAAAATTGCTGATAGAAAGTGGGGCAAATGTCCATACCCAGGACAAACATGGTAGAACCCCTCTCATTCTCGCCCTATGTCATATGCGGTATCTTGAGTTTGAAGACGCCGGAGTGGCTGTGGTTCAATACCTATTGAATAGAGGAAGCTCTGTAAATGCTACCGACGTTTATGGACGATCGCCAGTTCATTATGTACCTCCTAGTGCCACAAGAGAATTCTTTGACTTGCTCTTACATCATGGTGCTCGTGTGAATGTGCCTGATGAAAATGGAGAGACGCCTTTACATTTTGCTGCGTCGGTTGGAAGCAGCTCTTCAATTGAGTGGTTGTTGGAACATGGTGCTGACGTCAGAGCAGTTGACAGAGAAAATCGCACCCCACTTCACACAGCTGCATATGAAGGCCGCCGCAGTTGTGTCGAGCTACTAATTCAACATGGTGCTGATGTTCACGTCACCGACAACAAGGGATGGCTGCCTTTGCACCTAACTTCGTTTTCAGGCTGCGCTGATGTTGCTGGGCTTTTGGTTCAAAATGGAAGTGATGTTACAGTGGTTGACAAAAAGGGAAGAACACTTCTTCACTTGGCTGGAAAATTTGTACAGGATGAGTTTTTGGAATTTCTTATTCATCAAGGTAGCGACGTTAATGCACGCGATCTAAGTGGACAAACAGTTCTTGGGGAAATATCCAAATGTCCTTACAAAAACCCTGAGTGGAACTATATCCAAATATACCTGAACAATGGTGGCGACATATTGGCAATCGACACTCCAACAGGTCGAACAACGCTTCATTTTGCTGCGGAATGTAATTTCGTGTCTACTTTGGACAATCTATTAAACCAAGGCATTGAGGTTGACGCAAAAGACAAAAATGGGGACACTGCTTTGCACCGGGCAGCCGCATATGGAGCTTCAGAAGTAATAGAACGACTGATTGATCGAGGAGCGAATTTGTCTGCCTTGAACAAGAAAGGTCGGACGCCATTCTTAGTTAGTCTTAAAAGGAATCCTAACAAAACAGCTTGTGAGATTTTGCTAAGACGTGGAAGTTCGGTGCATGTTGCAGATAACGAAGGGAACACGGCCCTTCACTTCGCTGTCTGTCAACCCAGTGTTCTTAAGGAAATTGTGAAAAAGGGAGGAGATGTCAATGCGGTCAATAAACATGGATGTAGTCCCCTTCACGAAGCTGCTTACGGCGCGTACTTACCAGACTCACCGCGGCTCTTGATCAAGGCAGGTGCTGATGTCTGTTGCCAAGATGAACAAGGAAATACACCTTTTCACGTAGCTGTTTTGCGTGGCAACAGTAACATTGCTGAGTTTCTCATTAAGAATGGAAGCGACGCCCTTGCTACCAACTTTCAGGGTAAAACATGCCTTCACATGTCCAGATATTATGGCGATAATCGTCTTTTAGAGAGGATGATTCGTCAAGGGCTAGACGTTAATGCTGTCGATGAGCTCGGATGCACTCCCCTTCATATTGCCTTGCTTGGAAACGACGAGTGGCTGGTAGAATTGTTGTTGAAGAATGGTGGCGATTGTGGAGCTGTGGATTATAAAGGAGCCACCCCTCTTCACGTAGGCTGCTGTTCAGGAGGAAAAGAAACGGTTTCGTTGTTGGTTAATCACGGAAGGTAAGATTGCAGGTTTTTTATGTTGTTCCCAAAACGAAAATTGCAAAAAGGTCGTGATGGTGGTCGAGACGGGCTTTTGTCGGTACTTTGAAGGCAAAGTCTTCCCTCTCCTTAGCTGACATTTTGGAAACAGGGGTATTTGGCTATTATACAGAGGTGGCCTTTAGCCTCTAAAAATCAAGAGTGGGTGTATTTCGCTAGAGTAAAAAAGTGGCCCTTGTAGAGAGAGGTGACCGTTAGTGGAGGCTCTGCTGTAACTCATTCTTCAGTGAGATATCGGCTTCACATTTGAAGTGTCTCCATCGTTTGGTGACATATCAAACACGATACGCAGAGTTTCATCCAATATCCGGACACCGATAACTTGGTTGAAAAAAGAGTTTTCTAACCTATCCTAAAGGTTCCTGGGTATGGCATGAAACAGTGAGTAGATTAAGTTTTGAATATATGAAAATCATTAACTGTGGAGTGAAGAATTAAATGAAGGATGATCATCGCAGTTATATACGCAACTTTTACAGTTGCGAAAAGAAAGCCTGAAAACACTAGGGCTTGTACGAGATTCGAACTCTTGACTTCTGCGATAGAGCGCTGCACCGGTATCGCAGAGGTCAAGAGTTCGAATCCCGTACGAGCCTGAATTTTCTTCAGGCTTTTTTTTTCGCAACTGCAAAAGTTGCGTATATAACTGCAATGATCATCCGTCATTTAAGTGAGTAGATTGTCTGAGATAACTTCTCAGATGAACAACTATTCTTGGAGAAAGACAAAGCTACTAAAGTTCGCAAAATGTTTATGGTAATTAAGAAGTGATATCCAAAGCATCTGACGGTAGTGATTTCCTTTCCTTTCTATTCATATATTATTACTGGTTTGTGAACGGTAATTCACCAATAATGTGAAAAATCGAAGCTTCAACATCCCCCCAGGTATACCCGAAGCATTTGACACCTTTGCCGTCCCGGGGAAGGGGATTTCATGATCAGGATCTTTCGGGGGGTGGGGAATTTGAACCATAGACTCAATTTCATGTGACATTTATACTGTGCACGATGTTATCTATTGCAACCTGTCTGCAGACTCTGGTTCAAGAGCATTAGAAAGCCACCACATAGTAGAGAAATACGGTTTAAATTTCCCCGGGGTGCAAGCACTTGATCACCTAAAATGTATCTGTGATAGGGCATTTGAAAGACTTTTTGGCTCGGGGAAGGGGGAAATTTGGGGGTTGTCCCGGGTGATGTTGAAGCTTCGATTTGACCGATACATAATGACCACTTTTTTGCCGCGTCGGACGAGTTCGCTCTTGTATTGAACTCCCAGCAACACTCACTTCTCAGTTCTACAAACGCCAGTTATAGCTGTCCTGAAGTCTTATTGTTTTGGAGAGGTGTAACTGGATGAATTGCAACTCATAATTCCTCATCTCTATTTTCGAATGTCCCATAGCACACTCAGTTTGCCCCCAAAATGTCGCATAAACCTATTGTCGTCAAATGCTCCTGGGAGGTCGTTAGAAAACAATAACGTATGAAAAATTTGTAGGGCACACAGTGTATTATGGGGGATTCGAATATAGCTAATTAACAAAACTTGCTTTGCGATTTTTTAAATCTTTCGACTTTAATTTGTAGTAATCTCGAAGCTAAGGACTACAAAGGTTGCACTCCACTTCACATCTGCGCTGTCTTCGATCACAAATCCACAGCTAGTTTACTTCTTCAGAATGGAGCAAACATTGAAGCCAGGGATGAAGAAGGGAGTACTCCACTGCACCTTGCTTCAGCCTTCAGTGATGCAGAGGTAGTTAAACTGTTTCTTGAGCATGGTGCAAGGGTTGGTTCAAGGGATTCAGAAGGCAGTATTCCGCTTCACACGGCTGCTGCACTCGGTAGGATAAAATGTATTCCAGTGTTAATTGATGCAGGAAGTGACGTCAACGCGCGTGATGATAATGGAGAGACACCGCTGCACGTGTCTGCAGGCTCTGGTCATCTTGACGTAGTTCGTCTGTTGATGAAAAAGGGAGCAGATTTGTTTGCAGTAGACAAGGAAGGGCGTACACCGAGTACATGTGCTCAACTGTTTGGACACAAAGAAGTGGAAAAGTGTCTACAGGAAAGATCTAGCCTATCACACAAGGGTATTAGTCTTTCATCGGATCTTAAAGAACTGAAGGTTTTTTAGTTATTAAGTCATAGCACTTGTGATGTCGAACTGGTCGTCAAGTTGAAAATGACTAGGGCCATGTTAAACGGACATGACCCCTTGGGTATGTTTTAGGTATAGTGGAACCTCGATCTAACGAACCTCTATATAACGAAGTCCGCGGTATAACGAACGATTTTCTTTACCCCAGTAATCCAGTAATAGTAAAATATATGAAATAGAGCCTCGATATAATGAAACCTCGTTTTAGTGAACCCATTTTGCCAGTCCCTTGGCCCTTCGTTTTATCGAGGTTCTACTGTGCAAGTCTTCCCCTTCATACAACTTTTGCATCAAACATTTTGGGGGTGCATTTTTACTCTAGCTGTTGCTTACAACGTTCGAATGAGCGGTCGTACAGCATGTCCCTAAAACATAATTAACAGCTGAAAAATCAGTCACAACGACAAGGCTACTTCGCGTTAGTGCAACGGGACAACTACAAAAAGTAAAGTTGTTTTGGGTTACATGATTTAAGACCGACGTAGCGCGCAGATTGCATGAGCCGAGAGAGTGTAGATCATTTTTTAAAAATAGTGACGCGTGAGTTATTGAGCTAATACCCATCCTGGTGTCTGTGACTGAGGCATTGGTGGATTCTAGTCGAGCAGCTTAAAAAGGCCCTGTTTGCACTACGCAAAATTTTGTTTGTTTTGCAATAAATTCTTCTAATAGGAAGCCATTAATTGTGCGAACGATTTTTTCACCTACCAAAATATTCTCAAGTGTCACCAAACTTCAAAGATACCATGGAGAATATTTGAAGGCCGATAATTTGTCATGTGACAAACTCCTTTGTTCGTTAAAAGCCATTCTTCGTCGGGTCATCTTATCTCGCGAACATGACCAATTAAAGTCCCTTTAATTGAAGTTTCTAGTTATACGAAAAATTTCGCGTATCTCAGTGACGAAAAAGAATGCAAAAACGAAAAATTGGTGATTACAAAATTTTCAAGTTTTTTGCAAATGCTTAAGTCTATTTTTCGTCGTAGGGCGAACAGGGTCTAACAGATAAATTGTAAAATTACTTTTCCCGTTATGACATTTTAAGAGGAAGTTAGAGGGGAAGTCTCGGGAGAATTCTCCGAAGATTTCGTGTAAACGTATCTTAACACATAAAGTGCACTAGGGGACGCGCAAAATGATCTGGAATAACCAAAGAGAAATCAAAGAGAACTAAATCCAGACTCAAAGGAGAAGGGGAACAATAATCAATTATTTTTGAGTAATTGTCCAACTTGAAAAAGTTGGTCTGTCGTTGCCTAGTGCCCAGGCCTAATAATCCCGGCTGTCTTCGCGTTTGGAGTCATGTGGTCCGTCTCGGATACACCACCAAAGGTTTAAAAAATTGAAAGAGAAGGCCTGCGAAGACGTCGCACAGGAACCAGGAGAGGTTGAACGGTTCAAGCGCTCTTCAGCCACAAATTTTAGTAATTTTCATGTTCGAGAATGTTAACGCTTTTATCAGATTTTAGGTAGCTCTTTGTGACTCTGCTCCTTTAATTCATGTACATTTTGTTTGGCGGGTTATAATGTGTGCCTGCTTTTATAGGTCGTTTAGATAGAGCCTTTATGTATTTTGTGTAAATCTCTTGGGGGATTTCCCCTCATGCACAGTCCAATTAATACCTCCAAAGTTTGTTTTCTGCTCCAGCTGGAACCTTATAGCCTGAGACAACAGCCGACATTTTGCGACGGCACCAAAGGTTTCCTCGCGAAATGAAGTCTGAGGGACGAGCGCACAAATTCCATACTGATGACGTGTGACTACCCTGACCTTGGTAGTGCTTTTGATTGGTTGAAAATTTGCTTCAACCAATCAGAAGAGGTGAGGTGTATACAGGCTCTGTAGAAATACTGGCTTCACTTTTGGATTGCTTTTCATTTATTCTTTGTAGGCATTTAAAGTAAAGGCGAGGTTTATTTTTAGTTAGCCCAATCAGCTACAAGGCTGATTTCAGGGGCGGATCTAGGGGGAGGGTGCAGGGGGTGCGCACCCCCCCCCCCCCCCCCTGAGATGACCTGCGGTTTTCTAAAACAACTGGTATTCAGGAAAAAAAGCGCTATGTGGTTTATTGGTATTGAAGTAGAGCAAGAGACGAGTGCACCCCCTCCTACAAAAAATCCTATACTTTAGATGTAAGAATTAACGATAAAATTTACTTCTATTTCAGAGGAATGGCTATTTAACAATTATTCCTCTAAGTCAATAGCCCATGAGGCCGAATGGGCTATAGGCCTTGAGGGTGAGAGGAATAATTGTTTTAGTAAAATCCAACTACGTAGTTGGTCAAACTCAGAAATATCGAGATAAAACAACTTCAGCCGTCATTGTTTTGGTTTTCAAAGCCGGAGCTCTTCGCTACTAGTGGACTATAATATATAGCGTAGTAGTAGCTCAACCAATCAGAACGTAGCATTGATAATAGACCACTAGTTGGATTTTACTAAATATCTTCGAACTAACAGCGATTTCTTAACAACTGAATTTAGTTCAATTAGGCATAAGATACTTTCTTTGTGGATATCTTAAAAATGCTAATGTTGCATCCTTGATGATTTGGAGTATCAAAACTCTTGCAATTCAGTACTTAAACCCAGTTAAGGGGTATTTCATTTTTGATTGAAAAATATAAAAAATAATGGTGGATTATAAACCATAAACATGATAAAAGTATTAAAAGGTGGTTATAAAAAGTATTGTTTAAATTCGAATCTCCAAAAACAAATACTCTCATTCTAGTCAGGGTCTTGTCAGAATCAACACTTCCTCTAATCAATCACGTCGTAGGAACTCTTGTCTATTCCAAACAAAGCTTCTATCTCTTCCAACGACTTCCCTTTTGTTTCCGGCATAAGAAGATAAACAAAAACAAACGCCAGAAATGAGCATCCGCCGAAAAACCAGTAAGTTCCTTGAATTGTGAGAGATTCCTGCATGTTTTCGAAGAAGTAAGTTACAATAAAAGCAAAGAGCCAGTTGGCTATGGCTGCTACGCTGCAGGCGGGACCACGGGCTCGAAGGGGGAAGATTTCGGAGGTGACGAGCCATGGAACTGGACCCCAAGCCAAGGAAAAACAGAGGAAGAATACAATTATACACAAAATGGACAGCCAGCTGATCTTGGATGCTTCTACAGAATGACTTATGGACCCCAGCGCGACTGAAGACGCTTTATCTCCATGCGGCGGTATGTAGATTTCAAAGTATAAACCGAGACCCGCGAGGGTGACTACCATACCTACTGCCATTACTAATAAAAGGATTCGCCTTCCCGCCCTGTCCATGATCAAGCACGCTAAAGCGGTGCCGACGAACTGGACCAAGCCAACTGAAATACTAACGAGTTTACCGTCTTTAAAACCTGCTACCGCAAAGATACTTGCAGCATTGAAAAGAACTGCGTTGATTCCACAGAACTGTTGGAAGAACATTAATCCAATGCTGATGATTAGGGGCTTTGCTAAATAAGGCGATAACCATTCACGAATTGAAGGTTTCTTGTAAGATTCTGCAAATAAGAGGAAACAAATTTAGGTAATTTTTTTCTTTTTTTTAGGTTTTTCTTTTAAAGGTGGGATCGAAAGGGTGCGTAACTCCAATTCTCTTCCCCATCCATTCCTGAGATTTTATGGGCCTTCCCCCCGAACTTCGCGAAGTTCTGCGATACACCTATTTCCACTATTACTTTTAAAGAATTCCCAGTGAAATGAATAGTATCCATATTCAATAGCAAGTGTCCCCTCTTTCTGAATTTTCTGGATCCACCGGCTGCGAATGAAAGAGCGGAAACCGTTAGCGTCCCGCGTAAACGCTCTTTAGGTTTTTCAGCAGATGATGATCAGCGCAACGCGTGACGCGCTAAAAAACCTATGCGTGGGAGTCTACGAAACCATTTGCAAAGTCTGACTCGTCCTTAGTCGTCTCTTGTTATTTGTAATCGGTCACAGAGCGGCCGCGGGAGACTAATACGGCAAATCGGTAAATTGGACGATGGAAAGGTTACCGCGCTTTTCTCGTCAACAGTGATTAATAGGAGACCGAGACAGGGTTGGGGATTAGCCAGTTGCTCAGTGACAAAAAGTATAATTCTTACCCAGACTAGACTCAATGGCCTTGCATTCCTCCTCGATGTCGACGTCAGAACCTCGTAGCCAATGGATATATCTTACAGCTTCACTTCGTTGGTTCTTCCCGAAACACCAACGTGGAGTCTCTGGCATTTTAACCATAAAGATCACAAGCAGAGCTGGAAACAGGCCACCAGCGAGAGCAAGCCACTTCCAATTACAAAAGACACCGAAAACGGTGGCCAATAAAATTCCCATTGTTACTGCTAATTGGTTTACAGAACCCAGCATCCCACGGAGTCGTGGGGGCGAAATCTCGGCAATATACACCTACGAATTTAGAAGGAAGTTAGTATGGTTATTCGTTAATTTTTTGCCCCCAGAAGAATGCGCAGTTTTAATAATTACTAGTAGACTGCGAAACAGTCGGTTTACTCTCTTGCTAGTCTCACTCTGTCTGTGTTTTCACCTTCGCTCCACACCTTTTGTACGTTTTTCACCCACGCAAAAATACGGAGTGTTGAATAAAAAATAAAACACAGTTAACAGTTGTTAACTTCTGCATTTTTATATGAACCTGACGTTTAATATTCTGGTTAGCATACATTTTCAAAAGTGATCTAAAGTGACCGTTACAGATTATGACGAGACTATTTACACCTTATTGACGAGGGGTCTGGAAATGAGATTAAGACTCGAATTCAAAATTGTTAACAGTAATATTATTTAAGGCAACAGCTAAGAATGTATCAGCTTTTCATTGAATCGGATTTGCCCGACGCTAAAATGTCAAAACGATCCCACTTCATGTTATGTCCAGTGGCTTTGACCAATGTTTCATGTCACCTCTGTTTGTGTTGTATTTTTTTTATTAAGCTACGATGGCCCAAGAACAAAAGTCTTTATGATACGTACGGACTGTTTAGCAGTCTAAATTCCGGTAAGGTACGAAGGTATGTGATTCTAGGACTTTTTTTAGAGTTAAAAATATGCTAGCCCCTTACCCATCTCACAATTTTTTTCAGCCCTTCTTTTAATAGCCCACGTTCGATATATTAAAATTCTATCATGACTCCAAGGCTTCAGGGACAAAATTGCAAACTTTTCACGATTCCATTTTCTCGCAATTCCCAGAAGAGTCTTGAGCACAAAGAAAACAAAACCAAATATACAAAAAATGACCAGAAAGGCTCGGAGTCATGTCAGAATTTTAATATATCGAACGTAGGATATTACCCGCTTCGTACAGATTAGTAGGAGCTTTAGCAACGACGACGGCGACGGCAGCGAGAACGGCACAAAAGAATTAGGTTTGATTTGCAAAACAACAACTTTGCACGTGCAGCACGCTTTTTTGTACATTTCTTTTCCGTCACTGTACGACTACGGCTTGAAAATGCCTAATTTCACGTTTTATGGAGGACGTAAACAAGCGAAAACGAATTTTTCTTTCTCTTTCAAAACTTGAGTGTAGTCCCTAAGAAATCAACTCCACGGAAATTCGCCTACATTTGACATTTTCAGTGAATTGGAATAAGCTAAGCGTGATGCAGTTTGAAAAAACGCGAATTCATTTTAAAAGTGACTTTTTCGCTGTCGTCGCCGTCGTCGTCGATGCTAAAGCTCCTTAGTATCTTACCGGAACAGCAAGTGAGATCACTCCTAGCGCCAGGCCTGTGATAATGCGACCAGCGTACAACATAGCGCGATTCTTTGCCAAGCCGATAAGAAGCCATCCAAGCTCAAAGGGGACTGCGCAGAGTAGTATTGTCCCCTTGCGACCAAATTGGTCAATTGACCACCCCCCTACAGGACCTCCAAATATTGCACCAACCGTAACTAGGGACTGCAAAGAAAATGAGATTGGCAACAAGGTTGTTAGGTTGGTACCTGGGTTGGTACTCTGTGCCTATTGTGAGGACGCTAAGTGAACTTCATACGAATGTGAATGTTAAACCTTTGTACGGTAAACATTCTTAACGGACACCTCTATTAAAAAGACGAAGACCTGGTGTTTGTCCCTGTCGTTTTTCAATCATTTTACTGTAACTATACTCTCCATAAGACGGACACCTCTACAAGACGGACGACGGACAGTACTGAAACCGCCAATTAACAATTGAGGAGTGCTGTTTGCATTAAAAATACCTCAAAACGGAAATGTAGGTGTTCAACATGACAGTTAATTGTTTGGCTAGTTACAAAGTAGATGCACCGTTTTTAAGCTACCACATATGTATCTTCTGTTCTTCTGCTTTGCTTTTTCTATTTATGATTACTATTTTTCATTTTCAGAATTATTTCAGGTACGCACGTGTGAACTGGCGTATTTTTTAGGAATAGAAAACGTTCCTTTGATGACGTGATAAACGCCAGTCTCCCTGGCTGCCGTTCTTGTCTCGTCACGCAACGCTCCTGCCTTTTGGGGGATGTGCGTTACGTGACGAGACGAAAGCGGCTGCGAGGGAGACTAGGTAGACACCTGGTTGATTTCGACCAAAACGAGGTACTTTTTTTTAGTAAGTTTTCTCAAAATACATTTCCTTTGCAAATAAGGCAGCTTGTTCGCTATGCGCAGCGCAAAGTCTGAACGCCTGGCCAACAGGCTGCAAATAAGCATGTCTAATAACGCTATAATACCAGAACGTAAATGTAAACAAAAGGACTTGTTTCGGAATTTGAACTGAAAAATTGTCATTTAATTTTGACTCCAGAACGCCTTAAAAATGGAATGCATCTTCGAAAGACTAGTACAGATATATTGTTTTCGTTTTTATCGCAGCTTTGATACATTTCGGGAAATTTCATTTCACTGAGTAAAGTGTTACAGAAGGGGATGGACTTCTTAAGCTTGTATGTTTTGTTTTCACAATATATGTCATATGAGGAATTTGCCCTTTGTCTTCCCATAAATAACATGTCATAAACACATGAGTAAGACGAAATTTTCACATGACCTTCATGAGGGGAAATTAAAACGTATAAGTAAAGTAGTTTAAGATGACTTAGTAGCTAATGCAGAATGATTTTGCAAAATTTAGATTTAAAGCAAAAAAGAATTAGAGAAACGTCATGTGATATAGCTCAACGACGGCGCAGTACCTTTTATTAAAAAAGATAAAGATCTGACTTTAGTTTTCGAAAATTTCTTTCTACTAGAATGAGGGGATGTTTTGAAGCTAATAAAATCATGTAAGGTAGTGCATGGACGTAGGACAGACCAGCATGTGAAAGCTGTGCGGCAAATTCTGCAACCGACGGAGTGCAGTGGGACGGAGAGAGGTTATTTCTAGGGTCATCACTTTCACCTGCTCAGAGACTGAAAACATAGTGATGCAAGGCTCAGCAACCCTACCGTCGATATTAAATACTTGCTAGGGGAAACTAGACAAATTTTGCCTTGTCGGTAGCGGCTGGTGGATTTTGCTTATGGATTTGCTGGTCGAGACAATGTTAGAAAAAGATTGAGTTTTTTTTGGAACCGGGGGAGGCGGGGATGGATCCCATATTTGAGACGGGAGGGATGCTCGTCGCTAAATGAAACCAATTCGAGCATATCTCATGCCTTATTTGACCCCTAAAAGATACGACCGACAGAAAAACAGTCAGATTGATTGCCATAGAAACGTCTATATTCTGTTTACCTTTTTTTTTATTTTTATCCAGGGGAGTACTCATCATAGTTTTTAGGGGGTTGCTCAGCCACGAGGTCCAACCTCTTACCCTTTTATATACCATTTTTGTGCGAAAAGGTACCCCTGTCGTGTACCTTCTTTTGACCAAATGGTTCCCCTTTCACATTCGCTAACTTTGCATCCCTTTTAACTTCTTAAATCACAAAACTAGAACGTTTTTCACGGCTTTTTCACAGTCTAAAAATCCATCCCTTCTGCTCCTTTTGACTTAGCGAAATGACAGATTTCCCTACCATTTCATATGAAGGCACCCCTCCTCCTTGGCCGTATAGGCCATTGTAGGGAGTACCCCCGGTTCTTAAATGTTTTCTTTTTCTCGTTCGCACATCGCCAAACGAAAACCCATACAGGTGAAAATATTGGCGTTTTTCCTGAGCAATTTAAGTCCACAACTCTTAACAAGGCTACGAGCATCTCGCCTATTTCGCATATTTGAGTACCCCAGTTGCGGTTTTTCTTGTGTTCGAAAATTAACATTATCCATAGGCTGTACTGGTATTCCAAAAATTATACTCCTAACATTGTAAGAACAAAAAAAGTGCGTAGTTGAAAAACACTAACAACAAAAAATACTCACAGAAAACCAGGATCCTTGTGAATCGGATAAGCGTATTGCAGAATTCGCCTTGGCGCTTTTTAGATCCACAAGCGCGGCTGATGAGTAGCCTAAACAATACCCGAAGCACACCGGCCCCAATGCTGCTATGAGGCAAGCAAGAATAGGTCTTCCAATTCTTTCTTTTTTGTTATTTGCCATTTCAACAAAACTATCCGAAGAAGTCGGAGAAAGTTGTTGATTCTTTCAGGCTTAATTAATAGGGAACGATCTTGTAAGGTGCCGAGGCAAGTTGCTAAAGGTAGCCGATTTAAGGAGATGATAGAATTGGGTTATGTGACTCCCTCGTGATATTAATCAATGCAACATGAGTCAGTTGTCTAGTTGCTCGATCATGCATCAACAACTTAGCAGGGTGTGCTTACAAAAAGATTAAGCCTCATTATTCTTAAATTTAAATCAAAGAAGAATGAAAAAAATATATATATTTCATTAATCGAAGAAAAAGAAAAAACTATCAGGGTTCATGAACTCACTAGTTCCGTCCATAACAGGCAAGTGTTTGATAGGTATATACTTGAGTAAATGCGCCTTATCATAGTTGATTGGTCTGATGAGATCATTTAAAGTTATGTAACGTTACTTGTCTTTACTTTTAGATAGCCTGCGTGGCAGGCGTTCGAAAGGGAAGCGAAAGGGAATTAGGGCGCGAGACCACGCGTCCCTTCCCTTTCAAACGCCTGCCACGCAGGCTAACTTTTAGAAAAAAAGGATCTTGTTTACTGTGGGTAATGTCGACCGAGATATCGGTCGATATAGCGGTCGATATAGCGGTCGACACTCGGTCGATAGTCGGTCGACACTCGGTCGACAGTCGGTCGATACTCGGTCGACACTCGGTCGATACTCGGTCGACGCTCGGTCGACAGTCGGTCGATATAGCGGTCGATAGTCGGTCGATAGTCGGTCGATAGTGGGTCGACACTCGGTCGAGACACGGTCGATAGTCGTTCCAGATGTGTCTCGGCCAATATAGCTTTTCGTTCACCGACACTTCGCCGACTTTTCGCCGACACTTCGCCGACATTACACCGACATTTCGCCGACACTTCGCCGATAGTTGGTCGATAGTTGGTCGATACTTGACCGATGTATCGGTCAGTAATTAGTCGACACTCCGTCGATGGTCGGTCGACACTTAGCATTTCCTACGTTTTTTAGCTTGGAAAACAAGGAATTAGAAAGCATTTTCTAGCTTGGACCTAACTGTTTTTTTTAATTGTGTTTCTGCTTTTTTAATTTCAAACTTCAATGTACTTAGCCAAAATTCCGGAATAATAGCTATTAGTCATTTATCTAGCCATTTCTTTTAATTCATGTGAACGGGATTTAGCGTATCTGTATTGATGCCCACCACCTTTTCGCAGACGTTTCCTCCCCTCGTTTTTTTTTTCAGGGGTGGGAGTCTCGCTACGCGTAGCCGGCCAGAATTGAATCATGAAGAAGTCCGCTAAGTGAGAATGATAGGCCTTCAGCTTCTTGTTATGTGATTTATTCCTACCGTGTAAGGCCTATATCTGGCTGATTTTTCCTATGCCGAGAATTTTTCAACCGACTCAGAACTACATTGATGAAAGAATGTATTTACAGTTCATTTTTTTAAACTTGTTTTTCCTTAACAAGTTAAGATAATATTAATGTTAACGCGGCGCATACTGTTTTCCTTTTCGTGGATGACCAAAAGTGACTTACCATTCAATATTAATTTCTGTATACGCATGGTCGTTTCTATTTTGAACAAAATATAAATATAAAGCGAAAGGACAGAGCAAAAGGACAGGATAATGTAATGAGAACGTAGCGTATCCCACAATAAATGAATGTGTTCAGCCTGCTGGATATTTTTGTCACCTTCCTCGGCACATTATCAGCGCGTTTTATCAATAACTGATCGTTAAACAAAGGGCTGTTTCCGTCTTCAATACAGAAATATATAAGTTTAATTTGTGGTCTCTGCACAAGCGAGAACTTGGCGTGATGAAGCAGGTCAAAGCCCGATAATAAAAGATGTGTATTCCTCGCTATTAAAGAATGTCATGAACAGTAATTAATGACGTCTTTGCTTAAAAAAAAAGCCATTGGACTCACCTCATAAATTAACACACGACTGATATTCGAACGACAGTTAACCGATATACCACCGACAGTTGACCGATATACCACCGACAGTTCACCGATATACCACCCACAGTTGACTGATATACCACCGACAGTTGACCGATATATCACCGACATATGACCGATAGCAAGTCGAGGTGCGTCGTCGAAATGTCGACCGATACTCGGCCGATAGTCTATCTCACTATCGACCGAATATCGACCGACTATCGACCGACTATCGACCAACTATCGACCGACCATCGACCGACTATCGACCGACCATCGACCGACTATCGACCGACTATCGACCGACTATCGACCGACTGTCGACCGACTATCGACCGACTGTCGACCGACTATCGACCGACTGTCGACCGCTATATCGACCGCTATGTCGACCGATATCTCGGTCGACATTACCCACAGTAAACAAGATCCCCCTCCGAAAAAAATAAGTAGATTCACGTTGTTTTCATCTATAAAAATTGTATTGTATTCTTTTGTCTGCTCATTTTCTATTCAGTTGAGAAATTCTCAACTTGAGCCTTGCGTCTAAAATCTCTCTATTGTCGCGTCATGCAACTCTCCTACCGAAGGAGTGAAGCGTTGTGCGCCAAGACAATAAACGCCCGGATAAACGGCTGCGTATAAAACTAGGTATTCAAAATCGTGGAAATTAAAGGAATCGCCCGATGCCGTGAGTGCCAGCAATTTCTCCCATATGCCTAGCCCGAAGTATCCCGCCGCGCGCCACAGAAAGGGCCTACTTTTGAGGCGTGAAAGAACGCAAGAGAACCCGATGGGAGTCCGTTTTTTCGTAGTAAGTCAATCTATCTCTCCTCCGCAGCCGAAGCCCTTTTTGTGTTGAAGGGAGGCTGGAGAGAGGGAAAAAAGAAAGCGCGCGGGAGACGATCGTCTTTTCTCTCTTTCCTATTTCTAGCCTCTGCGTAGGAGAGAGAGCCATTTTTTGTGAATGATCACGCAAAGTACATCCTGACAAAGGGAAGAGGGGGGTTACGTGACGCGACAATGCGTAGGAGACTACCATACTAACGAACGCCTGCCAGGCAGGTCTTAGAAAGGAAGGCTTGATACTTGAAAAACGCGTAGAAACACATTAAACTGATCCCCGTGACAAGAGGTTGAACGGAACACTAAGAACCCTAACCAAATTATAGTGGGTTAGGTCTAGCCCCACGATTATAAATTCGTCCCAAGTAAGAGAATCCGGGTAATTTTAATAGAATCCGGAATCCTGGGCTCTGGAATCCGGAATACAGCTCAAGGAATTAGGGATCCTATTAACGAATCCAGAATCCAAGTTCCACTGGCAAAAACTAGAATCCGGAATCCAAGACTGTCTTGGATTCGCCTACACAGGGCGAATAAATCTCCCGAAAACAATTGACTGTGTATGCGAAAGCCCGCGAAAATTTGCCCTGTTCGTCACTACTGGAATGCCTTCTTTCTCTAGATTCTAATGACTCCAGACTCGAAGCGCCATACACATTTTTCAGACTGATCTACCTCCATATTAGTCGAGAAAATTTGATAAAATAATGTTCTCTTTTGCGATCATTTCATTAATGTTCATAACCTTTTCTCCATGGCGTGCAAAGGGGGTACCCGATCACACATCACGCTGATTTTGTTAAGCTATTACGCACCACGGAAAAATAAAATAAAATATTTACTTCATTAACAAGTATCCTATTATCATTTGATCTGAGGACATCAGAGGTCGAGGAACGAGAAAAAAGGGCAAGAAGTTGGCGTCATAACTATCTATTTTTAATGTCTCCGCTTCTTGTTTCAAATGATATTTATCATCACGGAAATTTCAAAGGAAAATCACGGGTCACGCGTTGTGAAAATAGTAGATCACACATCATGCTACAAATTGGGGCCCAATCGTGCATCACGCTGATAATTTGGGTCCTATCACGCGTCACGGAAAACCCTTAGCCACCCTGTTTCTCTTGATAATGGATTGATATTGATAGGAGGAATTGATGTTGGTCACTAGGTGCGAAGGATTAATCTTTGAGCGGTACTGAGATACAGGGCTCTTGGGTGTCGGGCTCTGGATGGATACCATAAACTGGGCAGCTTGCCGCTAATGTAAAATGCAAACACGGGATAACATCGTAGTCGGTCAGAGCATCAGTAGTCTACATTAAAAATTCGCAGTGAAAATATGCTGGTATGCTGGTACCAGTTTTTTCCACCGCGCGCTTGAACCCAAGCCCCTCACGGGCAATTGAACCATGAATGTGAGTTTTTTCGACCTCATTCCATTGCCTCGAGAACAACGTCAAACTCTTCAAAATATTCAACAATCTGTAGTGTCATCCTGCATATCACATTGAATGACGAGGTTCAAAAGGTATGCCGCAATTCTTTGTAAAATTTGAGGCTTTATATTATAATTTGCGAGTTATGTCTGGAATATAAATCTCGGTTCACTTCCTCTTGTTCACTTTCGCTTTTGCAGACTGTATATCATAGAAAAGCTTTATTTAAGCTTATTATTATGCTGTAGTTTGCTTTTCGTGTATTTAGTGCTTTATTGCATGACATCTATCATCTGTAACAATCTCTTAAATCATTCTAATATGGCAGAAGGCCGTATTCTTTTTCTCAAGACATGTCATGATCCGCTGGTCGATCCGCTGTGTTCATACAAAAATAACTTAAGTGAATAATTTATTTATGGCTTAGCTCTCATGCTCATGTCACGCTCCTGTACCATCGCAACTGTTTTTCAATAAGGTATCAATCCATACTTCGAATTTGGAATCTTAGAAAAACAAAAATAGGTGAAGCAAATGCGATGGAAGAGGGTTTCCATCGGCGGATAATGTGTCCACAAGAACATCAAGATCAAACTATTTACGGTTTGAAATGCATTTCCCCGTCGCTTTACTTATCGATGGGAATTAACTTCTCTCATTTTGCTTTATGATCTTACTGAAATATAACAAATTAAATTACAGCAAATGAAATAAGTGGTGAAACTTTGTTGAGATTTTTGTGGATTATGTTGTTTTGGGGACTGCATTATGCCGACAGTGAGCCAGACTGTCTTGTCGCAACCAGACGTCACGAACACGTCACGCATGAACCACAGTGGAACTAACAGTGGAACCTCGATTTAACGAAGTTCCAAGGGACTGGGGAAATGTGTTCGTTATATCGAGGGTTCATTATATCGAAAACCTCGATTTTACGAATTTTTGGAAAAAAGTTCAATATGTTCGTTATATATCGAGGTATAGTTGATGATTAATTTCCAATGGACATTATATGGCCTTTACGGGGATGTGCCCCTGGGCAAGGAATGGTTTTTGACCTCTCTGTCCTGAACAGGGTATATAATTTTGCGCAAGTCTTTCCTAATTATTAACAGGAATAAATTTGTCTGTACTCCACTACACAAAAGCAATGACTATAAAGTGAATTTACTCTCTTGCAATTGCCAATAAATGGCTGAAAAACAGGACAGTGTGCATTTTGTCCTTTGTCCTTTACAAGGTAATAAATATGAGGGTGTTGCCCTAAGCAGGGAATGTATTTTAGGATTTTATTTTGTCCTAAACAGGGTCAGGGTTTCAAACCCTCAGCGGCTCACCTATACCCAAATAAACATAGGTCGACTACCCCCCGGGTATGCATGTTTACTTCTTAAGTAGCCATTTTATTCACAAAAGGTAACAAGGTAATGGCACCCCCTCAATATTAAACGAGAAGAGAAAGATGACCCTACCTCGCTATTGTAGGCAAATTCTTATAAAACGTCAGTGTCTGTTTTTTTTTTTAACCCGGCTACACTGTACCTTAGGCAATGTTAAATGTTTAGCATACTAGGCTTTTTACCCCCTCTCCTAGCCTGTGTAGTAGGCGCCGGTTTTGTTTTTGTGAGTTCTTTTTAGCACACGTATCCGTTATGCTGCTTTCAGTTTAGATGGATTTTGAACAAACCCAAGTTATCAACGATTTAGAGGAGAACGAAGAAGAAAATGAAAATGAAGAGGTAATTTAAAGGAAATGTAAAATGATAAACATATGGCACCAGGATGATCTGCCTTCTGGGACCGCCTGGTACTAGGATCTAGCTCTCCCTCCCTCCACGTAAACAACCCGTAATTGTTTGAGTACAAACAAACTAGCATGTGTCATTCGATTGTGCTCCACGTTTTGGTAAGATGTGCAAAAATCAGGCTTTGTTTACAAAACTTTTCACGAAAACGTCGTTTTTTTTATCACAAATAAACAACAAAATTTTCTTACCATTAAAAATGTCTATTTCGTATTTTATGGCCGCTTTAGTTTTTTTCTGGACTAATTATATTCGTTGATCTCCTTTCTCCCAGGTTGCGCATCTGAAAGTTTTTTCTCAGCAAGGGTTCAAAGGAGCAGTATTTCCAATTTTTAGAGGTATGTTATTTATATTTGTATCAGTATTTTTTTTTTGCTTTAACTGCATAGCAAGCGTTTTAGCGCAGGTTCGTCAAGAAAGTTGGAACAAGAGCGAAAAATAGAGATAAAAGAGGACGGGAGAAGGGGAGAAAAGGAACGCTTGGCCGAAACTCCACGATTCTGAAACTGCTTTCTCCCACGAACGCAGCTTGTGATTGGTGCGGCGTGGGAGTGTTGATTGAAAAGTGAAAGTTTTTCTCTTCTCCCCTCCCCCTCCCCCCTCTTCTTCCCATTTTGGCTCTCGCTCCAACTTTCGCCCAATACCTCGATCGGAAGCCCTTGCTTAGACTTTCTCAAAGTCCTTCGCTTCTCATTTCCGCTTTCGCTTCGCGCTCGTGACAAAAATTTGAGTTCGAGTTGTAGGGAAGTCTAGCCCTTTCTATGTCGGCTACCTCTACTTGTATGAACTTTTGTATTACATTGCAATATCTTTTTTACACTTTCCTATACTCTTTTTTGTACTTCTTTTGATAGGAGAAAATATTATTGGAAGGAGTGAAACATGTAACATAACCATCCTAAATGAGGTGAGACTTTGCCTTCTTGTACAAAGGTTGTCGAGTTAATTAGTTGTCCGATCTAAAACTGAGTCTCATATTTCGCTTAAGTGTCTACAAGGCTTTTGACTATGGTCTCTCAATGAAACGTGGATAACTCTCCTTTCTATCTATTTATTTACCCAGCAAAACTTTAATATCAAGCAACAAATTGGGTGCTAAACTACTATGACACTTGCATTGAATGAAGTCGTTTTTCTTCATTTGCTATATTTTTTTGTGGAATTTGCTTGATAACGTCTCTTTTCCGTTGCTACCCTTAGACATTGTCCGGTGCAAAGAAAAAAAGAACGAAAAACAAACAAACCAACAAAGAAACATTTAACAAAACCATAGCAACAACAATAAAGAAAAAAATCCGATTTGCTCGCTTGCGTTTTCCGGCGAATTGGATTGCCATCTAGTTAAACATTGTTTTTACGTTGTCTGATTCTACGTGCAACCGGACACAACATCTCACAGCATTTTTGGTCCTAGAATGTTGGGCGTTGTAAGATAGTGTCGGCAGTGCTGTGCATTTCTTAGTTGCCCAAAGCCTCTGTTTCAAAGTGAGGCCAAGTGCAATGCCTTTGATATGAAAGTGATTTGTATTCTCATGCAAATGAAACTCATTATCACAACAAAGGTTGTGCACTTATTCTCGTTTTGAAATTAAGCGTTTAAAGAATCGAGCGACAGTACTGTGACACACGTGGTTGGTGTTCAAGAAGACCATGTGTAATGCGCCTGCGTGACCCTAACAATGTTGGAAGCACTGTGCAAACGGATCCAACGTTGTTACCTTACGCTTCGGGGGTCGCGGAACAAAATGTTGGAATGTTGGAATGTTGGGAGCTGTTAGTTTCAATCTTTGCGCAACAACTCTTAGCAAGACGCAACGACACGTTATAGGGTGTGCAATTGGACGCAATGATTATGTAATACCCAACATTGTTGCGTTTGTTCGTGCGGAGCTTGAGACTACTGCGTTGGGCTAAATTTTTTTACTTATAATTTGGTGTTACGACACTTTCGTCCACACGTATCCGTTTTTGTTCGGAAACTGAGATGTTTTACTTTGTTTTCCAAAAAATCGGCGTCCACACGCTGCGTTTTTTAATCGTTTTTGCCCTTCCACACGAAAACGCAATAGTGACAGCACTGATTGATGGAAGCATGCGCATACACTGGTAACTGTGCTGGATCCAACACCGTGATGTAATCGTTAGCTAAACGGCGTTTTCAAAGCTGTCCACTCTGGAGAGCGTTTTTGAAAAACTGCGTTTTCGGTGATCGTTTTCACCCGGATACGTGTGGACAGTAAGTAAAACTGGAGAAAATACTCTCCATTTTCAAGCAATTAATATAAAACAACTCCATCCAAGAGTGAATTAAAACGTTTATTTTATTAAACATGTGTTTGAAAGACCTTGTCAAAGAAGCATGCTTGCATTTCTGTAAATGCGGAAAGAAACCTTCATCTCATTCACGATTGTCAAAGCACCAACGGAACAAAAAAAGGAAAGGTATTGTGCAATAGTTTAATGTTTCACTGACAATGTTTAAGTGATCAAATTGGTTGCATATCCACCTTGTTGTTCTTCGTCTTACGTCATGATCCCTGATCGAGTTGGTTTTTAAGAAGAGTGGAAAACCTAAGTAGCCGAAGGAAAACCCGTCAGTTAAAGAAAAACAACCAACTGCAAAAATTCCATCCATATAGGCGTCGCCCGAATCCGTATAAGGGAGTTTTAGCATCAAAGACGGCTACGGCAGCGAAAACGTCACTTTTAAAATGAATTAGCGTTTTTCAAACTTTATCACGTTTTTTCCAATTCACTGAAAATGTAAAATGTAGGCGAATTTCCCTGGCGTTCATTTTCTTGGGGACTGCAATCAAGTTTAGGAAGAGAAAGAAAATTTCGTCGTCGCTTGTTTACGTCCTCCATAAAACGTAAAATTAGGCAATTTCCCGTCGTATTCTTGCAGCAACGGCAGAGAAATGTACAAAAAAGCGTGATGCACCTGCAAACTTGTTGTTTGCTTAATAAACCTCTCGCTGTTTTGACGTTCTCGTTGTTGTCGCCGTCGTAGACTATTAGGGACCTTACGATCCAACAACGGCGACGTCCATGAAAACGTCACTGAACAATAGACTCCGCATCCTTTCAAAGAAGGGAATTTAGGTTGGAACTGAAGAGAGGGGGCCACGCCGAGTTCAGACAGAGATGGTAGAATTAATCGCCTTGCCGTTCCCGTCCTCAAAAAAAACTTAAAATTTGGTCATAGTTGTGCAGCGACCGAAAAGAAATGAACAAAAAAGCGTGATGCACGTGCAGAGTTGTTGTTTTGCTAATAACTAAACCTATTGCTTTTTGACGTTGCTTTTGCCGTCACCGTCGTAGTTTCGTAAGGTCCATTTTTTTAATTAGAGAACGACAAAAACGTAATAGGTTTAATGAACCAAACGAAACTTTGCACGTGCCTTCACGCCATTTTTGTACATTTCTTTGCTGTCACTGCACGAAAACGACGTGAAAGTGCCTAATTTCACGTTTGGTGGAGAACGTGAACACAAGACAACGACTTTCATTTTCTTTTCCTGAATTTTGAACAGTCTTTAAGAATTCAAATCCTGAAAAATTTGCCAAATTTTGAATTCAACGAGATGGAATAAGCGCGATAAAGTTTGAATTTGCGCGAATTTACTTTTTAAGTGCCATTTTGGTAGCCGTCGCAGTCGTTGTTGCTTAAGCTCCATGTTGGTTGGAGGCGAGTGTTCTTGCTACTGAGCCATACTTAAGTCTCACCATTTACATTCACTTCTGTAATTTGTCTCTCATTTAACAGTCTGAAAATTAATCAAATTAGACACGATTTGTTAAAAATTGATCTTCAATGGAGGATAAAAATCCTTGGAACGGTTATGGAAAATCTTCCTTCCACATCCTAAGTTATCAAATGTTCAGATGTAGCATAATATGCACTTCTTTAACCACTTGGATACCGCGACTGGCCCTCCCCTCCCCCCTCCAAACAATGTTGGGATGAAGAAACACCTTTAAGACAGGTACAGTGTTCAGGGGTGCACAAACTACAACATTGCTTGGGGGAGAGGGGGAAAGGGGGAAAAATTAAGATAGATCGTGTTAATTGTCCTAAGAATTTTGTTCTCCATTTTTGATTTAGTAACGTATCATTTTTATCGATCGGTTACTCGGGAATCCTCCAACGACTCAAAATTTTTAATGTGAGGAATCACATGGTTTTGATCGTACCTAGGAAAATACGTTCAATTTCTAAATAATTATTGAGATTGCTGGCAACAGTGCAGAGTAACTGTTCAGTGGAGGGAAGGTATAGTTTGGGCAAATTGCTCATATATTTCAGTCAGTATTTCAAATATATTTGATGTCTGGCTGGTTCATGATTATTTTTGCAGTCTTTATTGGTGCCTATCTTACGATATGAACTTAAGCACGGTGATATGCTGACATTTGGCATTTTGGAATGCCAGTACTTAGTAGGAGGCGATGTAGATATGGTGAGTAAAATATATTACGTCAGGTACTTGGTAGATAGTTTATCTGAGGGATATCTCGCAGCCTTAAGGCTGAATTATACGTTTGCAGAAGTTAGGAAAAACATCAAAATGTATGATGCTAGTGATTTAAAAATCAATACTGCAGGACCAGAAAAACGACTGCTTTTGCATCGAGGAACTGAGAACTTCCTAGGTCTTCAACTAAGATATTCACCTTCTAGCTATACTTTATGAAGTGTGTGATCCGATTTACTAGAAATTTCAGGGAGTCGTTGAAGAAAAATATTCTTGCGTGGTGTAGTTAAGGCCATCCAGACGTATTGTGGCTAAGGCTTGTTGTTATTTCGCACCCGGAAAGATAATTCTAGGAACGGGCCTTTCCTGACTGCTTTTTAGTCCCAGTTCTTTCTTGAGATATTTAGGAAAGAAATAGTAAAATATCAGAACTGCGTAGTCTAACCCTTATGCATCTCACTTAGAACAGTGCTAGATCAGTATTTTTTGAGGCATTTACTAGGTGTGTTGTATTTGTTTAGTTTAAGAGTGAAGAAGATGAAACTGTCTCGGAATCGGATTCAGATTCCGTGCTCCCTGACGTAACGGTCGACTTAAACGTTAAAAAGGTATTTCTAATTAATGTTACGTTTAAGTGAGTTAACGTATATATTATGTGCCAGCTTTATCACTAACACGGTTACTATTTTATTAGGCGTGTAAAAACGCAGAGTTTGAGTCAGTTTCTTTTAGAGATAAGGTGGTCGCATTTATGACTAAAAAGCCGGTTGTGAAATTTTCAACTGAGGATCTAATTGTTTCTGAAGGACAGGGCAAGTGAGGCTGGTTCAGGCACAGAATCAGAATTAGCAAACCAAGATGAGGACACAAGGGAGGAGCTTGAAACTAATATGGTGAGTTATTTGTTTGTGTTTTGTTACATTTATGTCAGGGAGGGCTTTCTTGGTGTGCAGTGTACAGGCGACTCTCTCTTAACGGACACCTAGAGTTGGTCTCTTCTTTTCTTTACTCCCTTTATTTGACTCTCTAAAAGACGGACATCTTTCTCAGACGGACGTACACCCAAAGGTGCCCGTCTTAGAGAGAGTTGAGACTATACGTACCCGTTAATTCTCATGGCTAGATACAAGGTACATTATTGTAAATATATTAATTTCTTCAGGACTTGAGAAGTGAAGCTGGATCAGAGACGGAGTCAGAATCGGTACTCCTACCTTTAATCTCAACCCGTATTCAGCATAAAGTTGTTCTTCTTGTAGTGCTAACTGTATTCGCCATAGGTTTCTGATTACAGTTCTTGCATTAAAGCTCTTAATTTGGGTGAGAATACCCTTTCAGATAGGAGATAGTCCCTCAGCAGTCTTCTATTTGTGCGTCAACTTTCACAAATGTGTTAGCGTAGCATTTTAAGGTTAAATTAGACCAGCGCTTTGTGAAGCGAGTTGTGTGGTCACGAATGACTTCAAACTTTCAGATATAAAACTAGAGGGCTCTAACGCTTACTTGCTGAAGTTAGGGAAAAATCCCTCATGGGATTTCGAAATGATTTTATTTTTCTGTAAAAATACAGTTTTAAATATATGCCGATATCTCAAACGTTTTTATTCCTACAAGAAAATAAATAACATTGTCTTAAAGTTCCACTATTCATCAGTAAGGATGCCAAAAACCATACAAATCCGTTAAACCTTTGCTACTCAGAAATGCGATTCAAAAACATAACCAGGACGCATGTAAATAGGTTCGGGCCACCTACGTCAAATAAACTGATTAAAGAAAAGAAGGGGCCATCTTTGGGTGTCTCTTTTACCGAGCTGTCCGTTTTATAGAGGTGTCCGTTAAAAGAGAGTCGACCGTATGGTTAATGTAATAAAGAAATTTCTAAACTCAGCCATGACACCACTCTCCTGTAACAAAATCACGAAGGTAATCTTTTGCTACGTTTTATACCATCCTATGACACTGACAGCCGGGACATCATAACAAAGGATCAACAGTTATCCATATGACTTTGCAGTTTTGTTGCTTAGGCCTTGAGCCTTAAAATCCAAAAACGTTAATTGAAACAGCTGTATACCCGTTTAATTACAATGGCTCGAAACAAGGTGCATTTTTAAAACGAATTATTTCGTTAAGGATGGTGGAAGTGAAGGTGACTCGGAGACGGAATCAGAATCGGCACTTCCTCAGGAAAGCGCGAAGGACGAACTTGAAATGAATGTGGTAAGTAAGTTGCTTGTGTTTTGCTGTATTAATTGTAGTCCAAACTGTTTTAGGATGTAGAGTGACAGCACTTGATATTTCAAAATTGTTGTACGTAAAGGCTCGTGAAATTTGAAACAATTTTGAAATATCTCGAGTGGTATTTATGCCAAATTGCACGTACAAATCCTGCTATTATTTGTTTATACTACTACCCGCAAAAGGTTTGTAATTTTCACATGTAGGTATTTCAAATTAAGCTGAAATACCACTGCTCTAAGCCAATCAAATTACAGAAATTTCTCATGTAGTAGTATAATGTATAATGAATTGTTCTATTAAGGACGAGGCAAGTGAGGCTGGCTCAGAAACAGGATCAGAATCGATACTTCCAGATGCCAGCATAAATTTAAGGGAGGAACTAGAAAGTGAGAAGGTGAGTGACTTTTTGAGGTTTTCACTAGATGTATATCAGGCGGGCTTCTCAGGTAGGAATGGATGTGAAAACGATGGGTAAAATTTATAACTCGTGACCTTGAAAAAGAAAAATCCTGTCATTGTCTGGTTAGGTCCAGGTGGTCTTTTGGAAAACAATGTTATTCGGTTGAATTCTTGTTCTTCTTTTCATCATCGTCATCGTCATTATCATCATCATCAGCAGCAGCAGCATCGGCATCATCGTCGTCGTCGTCATCATCGTCATCAATGTTATTGTTACGGTTTTAAAGTGATTAACTTGGCACAAAAGCTATTTGCTAATAAGGTTATTTCCTTTTCTGTTGACCAAAAAAAGACTATCGTTTTAGCTAATATGGAATACTTAAGAAATGTTATAATGAGTTGTTTTATAACGTGTGTGTGACATACTATACAGGCCTACTTTACTTTCTGGTTAAGGGCATTATCTTCAATTTGATCGCATGTTCAGAAGATCATAATCGTATCCCTGTGCAATTAAGCACGCACGCGCAAGTAACCGAAACACATGACGGTCCTAAGACAGTCCTGAAAGTCTCGTACTCTAGCAAATGTTTTCGCCGGCAGTTGAGAAGAAGAACAGTCTCAGATTCTTCAAATATCAACACTTATTTTCGGTTCATTTAGACATGCGACTTTTTTTACGCTTGTATATGTACCCCAGGGCCGAGTTATTCAAAAGGAGGATAGCGCCGCTATCCAATAGATAGGTATTTGGAAAACCAGTTTCGTTATCCACTGGATAGAGAACAACTGGGGTGTGAAGGCCAACAAATAAACCATTCGAGGCTAGAAAATCCACTTTTCATCTTGCCTGATTGTATTACAAATACAGGTTATTTATGCCACTGCTATTTTTCAATTTATTTGTATGTAAGGACGAGGAAGATGAAACTTCTTCCGAAACAGGATCAGACACAATACTCAAGCACATCACTAGCGAGAAAAACCTGGACGATGATGTGGTATGTAACCTCATTTAAACTTTCGTGAAACGCAACCTAAAAACTAAAAGTGCTGAAATAAACTTTTCTGAATTTCTTGGTCTAGGTGTATGACGTATTTGTCTGCGTTGATTTGTACATGTTACTTTTTTACATACGCTTCTGTTGACGCTATCATATGGTCCTCTGAAGGTCGATAAAGCGACTATTTGAGCCCAGAGAATCCTCTGTTCTCCTAGTCTGATTCCATTGCAAGGTATTTATGTCGCTATTTTTCTTCAGTGTATTTGTATTTTGTATGTAAAGGACAAAGGAGTTGACACTGCTTCAGAAACAGGATCAGATACCACGCTTCAACACATTGCTAGCAAGGAAGACCGGGACAATGATGTAGTAAGTAGCCTGATATGAATTTCATTACCAAGTAGTGCTCAGGGTAGTGCTAATATGAATCTGAATTTGCATTGTGATAGTTTCAATTCTACTACTTAGTTATGTATCATGTAACGTGGACCAGGAGCCGATTTACGGGAGGTGTCACATAAAGCTGATCGACAGTACTTTTTGTATTGATGTTTTTAGCAGAAGAACTGACGGAAGAACTGCAATACAAAATACGTTAACTGAAGAGCTGCAATACAAAACTGTTACTCCATTTTGGGGTTGGGTGTGGGCCTGACTACCTAACTTTTAAAGGCCCATTGTCAACCTTGATGCAACGCGGTCGTTAGTTTTTGTTTTGAGATCGCGCTATTGAGAATGGCGCGCTCTGGTTGGTCAACACTTTTGCCAGGCTTTCTTGCCAAAAGACAAAATAGTCAGTGCTAGTCAGCTGTGGTCGCGTCGGCGTTATGTCTTTCCTCATCTGACAAATGGTTCCATAATTCGCCCGCAAAGTCAGTAAATATGTATTATTTCTCATGGAAGTGGATGAGTTTCTTTCAGGTTTACCTGAAAGGAACGTGTACAACTCCGTGAGATGCCGAGATAATGTGACAAAATATACACGATCATTCAAGTTTATAACATGTAAGCCACCGTGAATGTGCAAGGAACCGTTTTTATTTTTCAATCAGATCTGTGCTAGATGATGGCATTTTGAACAGGCAAAGTTTATTGAATGTATTCTCACGGCTACCAAAAGCGTTTGATACTTACATACCAAAAGGTCAAAACATAAGCTTAACTTGTTCGGGAAACTTGTTGAATATTATACCTTAGTCTTGAATAAAACTTGTAACGATAATCCAATGTTATGAAAGCAAAGAAGGCTACTCAGGAGAAAATGTACCGTGAAAATTCATGAGGTGAAGGCAAACAACGCTTAGAAGAATTATATATAATAAGCTCACATTTTTTTACAGGTTCGTCGCAAACGGCTCGGGTGAAAGAAGTGCTTTGGAACAGTAGCGCGGCTGACAATTGTTTTGAACGGATAGCCCGAGCCGTTCGAACGGATGACGATTTTTTCGAACGAACAGCCCGAGGCGTTCGAAAGGATGACAATTTTTCTCGAACGTATAGCCTGAGACATTCGAAAGGATGACATTTCTTTTTCGAACGGACAGCCTTAGCCGTTCGGACGGATACCAAATCTTTGGAAAAGCCTTTTACAACTATCAGTAATTTCGTGTAACCTGAAATTCGCTGGATTTGTGTTAGCGTCGCGCAATGCGTCAAGGTTAGCAATGGGCCTTTAAAAAGTCACTGTCATGGAAACAAGAACTATAGACCATTGGGAAGATCTTGTGTCTGTCCCGCTATGCGCCAGTTGGTGCGAAGGACAGTGATGATGATTCGCCACCCCTAATAATGATTATCGTTCGTGGCAAATTTTTTTTTTCTTTTCATTGGCTGAGAGCCCACCACGTGACCTGCAAATAACTGCCCACAAATAATGGTCGGCTCATTTGCAATGTCGTCCAACTGTGTTTGGCTGGAAATAATATTCTGCTCATACGTAAACCACGCCTTCTTGCGATCACTCTTGCGTGGAAATGGCAGATCACTTCGCTTCCCGAAGATATTCATTAAAAACAAACTCGGTGATCGCATGATAAAATAATTATTGAACTCGATCATCACAAAATATCAAATCACGATATTTTGCTCAACCTCGTCCACTAATTGTTAATCAGGGCTGGACCTTATTTCAAGAAGACCCGTCGGAGTAGCAAATTTAGCGGTCTAGGATTGATTTTTGCTATAACCTTTAGCTGAATTTGTTTCTCGGTCTTTTAGAATTCAAATTCTCGGTCATGCTTGTGACTCCTGCTAGTTGGGTTTTTGTGTGTTGCATTTGTATTTATTTGTTTCGGATTATTTGAGCGAAGCGGCTGTATACTAAGTACATCAGCTAAGTGTATTTCACTAGAAACAAAGCATTTACCTTCCTCTTATTTTATGAAATTTTCGCGACTTTCTAGTCTGTCATTATTCATCACATGTCGGTTTTGCGCGAAGATTCAAACATGATAATCCTAAGTGGTAACATTTCAGGGAAACGCTTTGCTTTCATTTTATTGTTGTTGGTTATTCATTGTTTAAGGAAAGTTCGCCGGAAATGAGCCAGGACTGCAAATGGTGTTCACGGTCTCGTTTCATGAGAAAATTGCTACCAGACTATGTAAATAAACCTCTTTGTGAATGGCATGAAGTGTTGCTGGATCTTTGCTATTGTTTTAACTGTGTTCAAGAATATCACAGGCTCGCGGAGGAATTAATAGAGCAGAAGTCAGAACTCAAAAAAGTAAGTAGTATTTTGTCTACTGAATTACGCTACATCAATTGTCTGGAGTTAAAAATCCCTTATTGTGATTGGTAAATGGCTTGGACCCTTACTTTTGGGAAAAACCGGCAGACTGAGTTATTGACTTAAATTGCGCGTTTTGCATTGATTATGCTCACACAATGTTGTAGCGCACATGATAAGCCAACCACATAAAGGATTCGGGAGAGAAATTTTCCTTGCGGGAACAGCGCGGGAAATCCCGAGCGGGGCAATCTTACCGACTCCGTTGGCAATTCAGAACGCGGCATTCGCTTCATCTTGCGCGCTCGCGGATTCAGCCATTTACTAAACTGGATTATTGCCTGGTTACCCGCAGAAGATTAATCTGGAATGTTGCTGTCTATTTTTGTTATTGTTGTTGTTTGACGTAAGTTTAACTTGCATGCCCCTGTGAATTCATGATGAAAGACTCTTTTAGTTGTATACAGTGCGCAGTAGCAGCAATGGCGCGATCACAAAAGCTACGTATTGTGTTGCCGTACTCAACTTAATATTTCGCTTTAGAACTTCCAGAAGTTGGATATCGACCGGCTCACTCAAGCAATAACACAAGCCTTAGCAAATGCGGTCGATAAAAAGTTGTTTGATCCGTCATTACAGGTTTGTTTGTTTGTTTTTAACCTATTACCATCTTGTTTAATAGCACTCGTAACTAGAAATAAAAGCCCCCTTTGCTAAGAGACTAACAGATTGGAACAGAACAACATCGATCGGTGATAGCGCGTTAGTTTTGCTGACGTCAAACTGAGAAAGCAGTGCCTGAAGGTGCTATAGACGACAATTTTTTTTCTGGTACATAGTATTCCTACGCTTCGTGGTTTGCTGTTTTCCTATTATCAGGCCTTCTCTTGGCGTAACTTTATAATATTTTTTTGCAAAGGATGCTGTCAAGAGGTTGCAAGTTCACCTCATGGAGCTGTTGCGCTACCCATATCTTCTACATCGTGCATGTCTGGCTGACCTGTTTATCAAGGGAATTATCACTCTTAACCAGTGCGGTTCTCCACTGAGGCCGGAAGAAAAGCTACCGGGTGCATATCTACTGCTGGTTCACCCTGATATAAAGGTTGGAGCAAATCAAGCGATCTTAGTTTTCTTTTACATTGTTCAATAAAATAATGTTAACAAGAAGTGTCTCAGACAAAGCTAAAACCATCTACACTTACTTTGAGTCACATACGTCCCTAATTCCCCAATTACCTCCTATCCAAAACTTCAATGGTCATCTCATGATCAATATTTTACATTTATTTCCAGGTTCGTGCTTGGGCAGTTAGATGTGTGAGAGACTTGGGTCTTATCAGTCCGGATGATTATGATCTCCTGGCTAACGTTATTGGGTGGATGATAAATGTTGTTCAGTTCAACTTGTTTGAAAACATAGATGAATTATCACCAGAGAACACAGATGCTGAATTACCTTTCGATTTTTTACCTCCTCATCTATTCATATCGCTTACCAGAAGAGAGTATTGGCTGGGTTTATTTGTCTTGCTGCGGCAGATGGATGTCTCAACGGTGAGGACACGCTTCACTGATTCTACTGAGCATGCAACGTTCCTGGGAACAGTGTTGTCGTTAATGGGAACTGAAATAAGAGGTAATCTTATCTACTTCGATTTGTTTACGTTCATTGCTTTATTAGGCTATTATCATCATTCACCAACTCGGAAGGCCCTACATATCATTTATATATTGGTGTCCGCAATGACGTCATCAAGCACCAACAAACTTGGTCCGTTGATTTGACTGTTTTTTGGAGCCGTATTGGCGATCAGGAAATTGTTTTGGCGATGATTTCGACGGCAAAAGTATTTTAAAGAGAATATTGAAGCAACTGGACCAGAAGTTTCAAAATAAGTGCAAAAATCGAGGTAAAAGGACATTTGTCAGTGCGTCTCACTGACGACTTTGCTTAGGTCGCCGGTTATGCCTGTTTGTAAGAAGTGCAAGGGTTTGCGAGATATGTATTTATAGTAATGTAATCGAATTATTGAAAATAGCATCTTCTTTATTTGTAGAGGAGGGTGCTTTCTGGCCAATGTTGCAGTGTTTCGTGGTTTTGCTTGAAAGGCTAGAAAACGGAATTTGGCAATTATCATCTCTTGATTTCAAACCCGATGTCCTGTTTAACTTCATAACAACACATTGCGTCTTCACCAAGTATATCCAACTATGGCAGGATGAGAATGAACTACTCTGCCGACAAGACGACGTACAAGAGATATCGAGCAGAGATTTCATGAGAACTGAGGGGGTGTCTTCTTCCCACCTTTCCAATGGCCGTTTTCGTAACACAGCGTTAGCGTGGCTATATCCTTTTGTTCAGTCCCTTCTTGACTTTGATACTGGTGGAGATAACATATCTGAGGTTATCAGATATCTTCATAATATGGCAGGTTAGAGGCATCTTCGATTGTTGCTGTAGCCCTATAATAATTTCTTTACGTTATGTCGCATGGATTTTACTTTAAACACCATTTGGACTAGACCATCCTCCTTGCAATTTCATGAGAAGCGTGCTAACATGGAGTCGTAGTGCACAGGTCATCACCCCTTTATGAAAGTTATACGGGTCTTTCCAAAGAATTTGGCGAAAGGAAACCAAAAGAGAATGAGCGGAGAGATCGAATCCCCAATACATCACCCTCTCATTTTAAATGTAGTACGTAACATTTTCTAAGCGCCCTTGTCGCGTTTATCTCTCTCCTGCAAAGTCTTAAATTCCTGTCTTACTTGTTCCGACTTTAATTTGCCTTTTATAACAAATTCTGGATGGGACAATTGCATGCCTAGATGTGCGACATTTTTCTTGTGGTAGTGAGATATTAAGTGGGAAACAAAGGCGAAAAAAACCTCCAAATATTGCCCAGAGATGCCCATTTGCACAAGAGTCAAATAACAATGTGTTGGCCGTTTTTTGTGCTATGGACGCATGGTCCGAAGTCTTCCAGATAAAAGACGGGTCTCGGGTCAATGACCCGACAAAGAAGGCTTCCTTACCCGACAGATGACATATAAGTCTTAAGTTAAATATAACGAAAAAAATTAGCACGTGGTCTTGGTGACCCCTCAGATGGTCTACATGATCCCCCGCTTGAAAGAATTAACTGGAACGCTGGATCCGTCGTGGGTGAACGTGGGCATGCGCAAGAGTTTGATCTTGTAACGTCCATCTAGTATGAAGTCCTCTTTAGTATAATAGTGACAATTGCCGATGTCATCGGAAACCTGAAAGAGAAAAATAGCTAGACAACCAATGGTCTCTACTAACTCTAGTATGCCGTCTTTACCACAAAAGATCCTTGTGGGAAGCTTGGTCGACAAAAGAGATGGATTTATTTTAAAAGCTTGTATTCTAACATGATTTACGTAATATATTGACACAGTATTTGTCCTGAAAAGTAAAGTCTAGTCCATTTCATTTCAGCTACCTGTTCTCTTCAAAACACATTCAAACAAAGGGTTTTATCTTCCTTATTGAACATTATTGATCACTTGCTGACCAAGCGATCTTCACTCCTGCTCCCTACCGTTCGTATCTGGGCCAGTGATCTGGTGGATATAGCAGTTTGTGGATCATTAGATAACAGGGTAAAACGAATTGTTCCTAACTTTTTTAACACCGTAAAGATATTGCAACCTCTTTTTGCCATGTAAATTCGTGCCAAAATGTTAAATGGCTTGCATCAAGATACGCTGTCGTAAAGTCTCTTCTTCTTTAAAGCAAGATTCTACTGACCCATCTAGGAGAGTCCCTCTTCCTTCCCTGTAGACATGTCTTAACATTATCAGAGATTTGAATCTATTAGCATCCTGACTAGTTTGTAAATGTTTTCAATATTAACTTCGACTTTGGTACATTATAATTTTATTATGCGAATCAAACCTACTCTAAACAATTCCTCAGTAAATGAGAACTTTAAAAAGTGACGTCATTGAACTCGTCTTTTTCTAGCTTGTGGATCTGACCCAAAGACTGCTTCAGCAGATTTTAAAAGTCGATTTCCCTGGACCAGCAAATCTGTCTCCAGAAAATAAACAGCAAATCATCTCACTTCTGGTTCAGACTTTTCAGGTAGTTATTATTTTACCTTTGGCCTCCTCATGTTGCTCTGTGGGGCCTCTAGGCTCTCTGACTAGTAGTAGCAAAAACCGATTTCCAGAGAAAACGGAAATTGGATAACCTTGTATTTTTCCCTCATTTTTTCATCCAAGTGACGTATGGTAGCTCAGCGTTAGCTAGAAACAACGTGATTTCATTATTGTACAATTGTAAAGCTCACTATGACTAAGTTTCCCGGGGTGAATTTGATCAAAATTTTTACAGGTGTAGTTTACAGTTGTGGCTGTTGTTTTCTGACTCTAAAGCAATAGCCAATTCTTTACAGTAAAAGGTTGTTATCCCCTCATAGGTCCCCCCAAAGGCCTTGTGATTTACCAAAGAAATCATGACAAAGGAAAACTTGTACCATTTATCCCTTTCCAAAACAACAAAGCTTTACGACACATTAAATAGTTTAAATATCATTTTCAATTTGCCAAACAGTCTTTCTGTTTTTTTTTTTCCAAATTTTATGACCGTGTATGTTCTTTCCGCTTTTATGATTGTCATTTTCTTGGTAGAATCAGCAACTACAGACTCCAGAGGTTACTGCGCCTCTGAAGGAAATGAAATTTTACCAAACAAACGGTCTGGACAGTGAATTCCAACAAGAAAACACCGATCTTGCTCTTCAATCCTCGAGAAAGCGTAGTCGAGTATCAAGTTCTGAAGATGACAGCAGTGAAAAAGAGCACTCAGTTCCAATTAAACGGTAAAACGAATACTTGTCATTTAGCTTCATTTGCGCATTACCGGTTAGTACAAACAATATTAAAAGGTTGATCAACTACCTCTTCCCAGTAGCACGAAGGACGCATATCGCATGGTATTTACCTGATAGTAGTGGCCTAGTTTCAAGGAATGTGTTAGGCTGAGGTGTGGTTCAGGGTTTTTGATGATAGCCTCTCACCGCGCCCCTCGCCGCTCTCAGCCTTTTGTTGATAGCCCAGTTCGAAGTCTAACTTTAGGAAATAAAATTTAGTGGCAGGTGAACGTTTGACTGAAATGAATAGGTAGGTTTTGTATTCTCTGTTAGGTCAAAAAAGGCTTTGCAAATGAAAGAAAGCGCTACGGAAGAGGGCAACTTGGTAAACATTCCCAGAATTAGCAAAGCAATGGTTGCTGAAGGTGACGATGAAAGTACAGATGAATGCATAGACGAAGACTGGGAAAATAAACCCAAAAGGATGTTTAAGCTGGAAAGCGGTAAGCTGCTTTTGGAATCTGATAGAATGGCAACTAAGCCAGTATCGTAATGTACCTTCTATTTGTAGTAAAATAAGCCAAGGTTTCAGTTGTTAACTTTCCAGACACATGATTTGCAATTGCACTTAAGGCCTAAGTTAACTGTCAAATTTCACATATGGTGAACGTAATGAACAGGAATACATTTTGCTCACTAGCATTAGGTTACATACGTGAGAAAGGTTGGCATGTGATTCCAGCCTAAATTTGCCCAAGTTTTGATTAAATGTAAAAGAGTTCATATAAAACGATTACATATGTTGTTCTCACCACCAGGGACTACTTCAGAACAACCAGTAATCGTAGATTTGTCGAATGAAGAGAACAGCAAAATGCCTGAACGGCAAAAGTCAGTCTTACAAGAACGACAAACCGATATTGGAGATGCGTGCTCAAGTAATAAAAACGCTGATGAATTTGATGAGGAAAGTTTACTTGAAATGATGGGTAAACCCGACTCCCCTTCAATAGAGTGTGAATTAAATGTACGCTCTGGAAATCATGATGGGCCAACTCTTGATTATGTTTCCATCAAAGAAGAGTTCTCGAATGGGATGTATGGCTCAGATGAGAAGCCTTTCACCTCTACCCTGAAAAGCACAGTGGCAAATTCAAGTAATAAAAACGCTGATGAATTTGATGAGGAAAGTTTACTTGAAAGGATGGATAAACCCGACTCCCCTTCAATAGAGTGTGAATTAAATGTAAGCTCTGGAAATCATGATGGGCCAACTCTTGATTATGTTTCCATCAGAGAAGAGTTCTCGAATGGGATGTATGGCTCAGATGAGAAGCCTTTCACCTCTACCCTGAAAAGCGCAGTGGCAAATTCGGCTTTGCCTTTTGACGCTTTTTTTCATAAAGCAAAGGTGGAAACGGCGGAAAATGAATTCGACACTGTTTTATATCCTGAAATAAAAGATATCGCAGCTAAAGTGGGCGATGATGTCAATAGTGGGCAGTCAGGTCGTGAGGTCGGTGCAACAGGATTTGTTGATTTACCGCAGGATTTGCCGATCAATGTTGACGCCACCGCAAGTGCGTGTCAGATGGTACAAGGAGACGAGCAGATTGGAAGGGATCCGTCATTCAAAGACGACAATTACAAAGGATACAGCAATTTGATTCTGAATCTACACGGCGATGCTCTTTCAAGCTTAGAAGAAGATCTTGAAGACATATACAGCACTCAAAGCGACATCGAGGAAGAGATCAACGCCATTCCTCGCGATACGGACGTTCAAGCTGAATCTGTAAGCAGATTATGTGTTAATCAGTTCCATGAAGAAGCTCCCGGTGAAACTCATCTGTCTGGAAAACACGTGAAACATGCATCATTTGCCGATGACAAAAATCCAATTAAAGACACTTTCATTTCCGCTCGGCAGGCACCTGCAGCAGCTATCACAACGCCACGAAAAGGCCTTAGAGAAGAAGAGTTTTTCCGCACGATTCTTCGATTGAATGTTGCGGATCTTGTTTACCCAGAACGAAATGGAAGAGCTCACGGCCCACCCCGAGAACTGCCCTCTGTTTCTGGGCCAGTCAAAACGTGTTTTGATTCCATTGATCAGTATTATGACACTTTCAAACCTTTGTTTTTCTTAGAAATTTGGGAGAAGGTAGGTTTGCTTTCACACTGTTGAGTTGAAGTTATCGTTTTGTAGGGAAACATAGCTGTCACTAGTACTACCTGCCTTTTCATAAAATTGCCATATTCAGTTGTCGGTTGACAACAGTAAGCTATTGGACATTTTGCATCTAAACATCACTTCATGAAAGAGACTTTTTAGGCAGGACATGCTTCCTGATTAGCGTGTTGAGTATAGTATACCAATCAACCCACGCATAAAGTTAGTGCGTTGAACTTATGTGAAGTTTACAGTCCATTTTCCAAAAGCTGGTAAGCTGAAATTGTCGCTTTATAAATGATGAGCACCAATTAACAAAACCTGACGCAGATACAAACAACGCTTCTAGGCTTGCCAGCTTAAACGAGTTCAAGACATCTGACGTCCTCTTTAGTGGTAACGAATAATAGTAGCTTACTTGACTGTAAGTAGGGAATCCGAGACTTACGCTGTAAGGCTGCATTGTCTTTTGTTTAGATTTCTAACCGTTGGAGAGACAAAAAGGTGGATAAGAAGCGAGTGGTCATGGAGGTTTTAGACGGAAGCACGTCTAACAGCATTATTCCATGCAGTGGTTTCATAACCGACCAGCAAGAAAGAAAAGCGTTGTTCCCGATACAGAGAGATTTGGTGGTTGTGAAACTAATCGAAAGCGAACCAACAGGTAAAGGATGTAGGGGTTGAAAATTTTCATTCTTACGCTTGTTCTCGATTTAAAGCAATACTTATGATTTATTTTTAGCTTACGCGTGTTATGTTGAAACGTGAGCAATGCCTCGGTGTTGTCCTCCATCACTCCAGCTCCGTTAGTGCGAAAATAAAATTACCCTGACGCAGGTAACCTCCATCGCGGTCAAACGTCCGAGGAGATTCTTGTTTTTAATTATTTAGTGGGATTTCATTTATCATTAAGTGGAAACATGAACAACAAGGATGTGTAAAATAATTAGTTTGTCGTTATTTTTGCATTTTCCCCAAATTAATGAGCACCTTTTCGTTATAATTCTTCGCGCCCGAGTGACATACTGTCGACAGTATCGAGAAAAACGTTTGAAGCACAACTTCAAAAACTTACAAAAAGTAAATCAGCGGGTATTGGCAAAATATTAAAATTTGAACAGTAAAATTCAGTAACAACCTTGGTTTTGAAGCACTTTGCTTAGCTTTCCCAAATTTCTGCCGCCTGACCGCGGCGAAGACCTAACTACAGTAGTGCTCATGCCCCAGACCGGGCAGCTGTAAGCCGATAGCCTTAACTGCTTTGCCGGATCGGTATACTATGGGTCTCTCTAACGCTAGGCAGAAGGGAAAAGGCAGAAGTCAAATTGCAAATTTCGTGACATTTTACAAAGCAAGCTTTTAATGCATTTTAAAGATTGAAAGAGTTAACAAAGGGATGTTTCCTCAGACTTGAAAGAAATTAAAAGACAACTCCAGAGAAGCGCTCGATATTTTAATTTCCTTTATTATTCCACAAGTAATAACAGCTGGCAATGGGGCATGTGATGTACGGTATAGATCACACATCCCTAAACATCTTGATTCGTGGGGTTAACGTTAGCGAAGGGCTAGCGTATAAAAAGTGAGCTTGGAATGCTACTTGAGGTAGCCATTGTTTTAGGAGCCTTGCTCTGGGATATTTTTCCTTCAGCACCACACAGTAACGGTTTACTAACGACGACCGAGCTTTTTTATTTTTTTGCTGGACCAGAGCACTTTGCTGTTGTTTTAGGTGAGCCCCGTTTAAGTCCTGGAGTCTTTGGTATTGTGGAGACAGTTGACGTCAAAAAAGCTGGTAAGCAGTACATAAGTGCATTGAGAGACCTTTTCTGCACGTCAGAGAACGAAGGCTTGGGCTGATAAAATATGGTGTTCTGAACGAAACTTTCCACCCAAGCGTCCACCTCGTAAAATTGCGTGTGCTTCCTGGATTACAATAAGGAGTGGGTCTATTGGTGGACTTGAAAGATTATCAAATCTTTCAAGGACGCATACTGTTGAGGCACAACAATGTCTTTTTACCAAAGTTTACTTTACGGAAAGGTGTTGACTGTGAACAGTCTACCCAAAGTTAAATAGTTTACTGATGTCCAGGAAACTACTGCCTATCTGTTAAATGGCAATCAAGAACCACGTTTCTCGTATGTCTCTATGGAAACGCCAGAAGTGTTTTCTTCATATAGTTTTTTTGGACATTATCTGTTTCGATGAAACAATGAATATATTATTAACATTCTTTCTTAGGAACTGCGGGTTAGTTATAGATGCAAGATATTCATTATTTCCTCAGTCATCCTTTCATGGGTTTATAACGAACCAACTCAATGACCTGCTCCCTTTGTTAGCTCAATTTGCAGAGCGCTGCACTGGTATCACACTGGTCAAGGGTCCGACTCCCGCACAATCCTGCACTTTTTCACTTTTTCCGCAGTCGCAACTGCAATAGTTGTGTCTATACCTGGTATGATCTTCTTTCATTTAATTATCTGTTTCATTCGTCAGCTTCAGATGTTTGTGGTAAGTTCAGGCTCACCTTGAACATCAGAACTGCTTCAACATTTCGACCAAAGCGAGGAAGCTACCTGGAGGTGAAATTTGTGGCGTCGTTATTGACAGCACTACGATCGTGGCGTGGTATGATGTATCTTAGCAAGAGCCCCTTAGCTCGTGACATCCTGAAACCGCGCAAAGCAGAATATTTTTGTACGAGTCATCATCAATACCCGGCGCCCGAATCCGAGGTACTATAAGCATTACGTTACTGCTGTATTTGTAAATTTGAGTTTTCGTTTGAAAAGCAACTGATTTCGAATTTCATATCGTAATAGTGGAAGACAAAATTTTAAAATAGTTCTGTCCTAAACTACCGCTGATGAGGTTTTATTCCTATCATTGTTACACCAAATAATTTTGTTCAGGTCGCAAACTCTGTTATCACAGCTCCAGGGTATAGTAGTCAAGCCCCAAGGATGAGACCAGGCTTCTGTAGTCCAGCTCAACGCTGTTAATGCCATAGCCGTTAGCTGAAGGGTGACTACAAAAGACTTTGCATGTGACAAAACATTTTTTTTATGAAATTACGTATAAAGTTTTCTCTAAGATGGATATATACGATATTGCAGCCAAAATAATCTTTATGTTGCCCGTGATTTCATTTTTAGGAGTACAATGAATTCCAGGCAAAGGCCATCTCCATTGCATCAAATGCTGCGCACATGGCATTCCCGATTCCACGGATTTGCATGTTACAGGGTCCTCCAGGGACTGGCAAATCACACACCATTGTTGGCATTATCAAGGAGATCTTAAATGTAAGTCCTAGATCCTCTTCATTAGTCTGAGAAAACAGCTGACATATGGCGACGCCACCACTGGTTTCCTGGCGGAATGACGTGAGAGGAACGACGGCAGAAAAAAATTACATAATGATGACGTATCACTACCCAGATCTGGGTAGTGCTTCTGATTGGATGAAGCAAATTTTAAACCAATCAAAAGCACTAACCAGATTTGGGCAGTTACAAATGTCGTCTGTTTTCTTATCAGGCTACCTCTTTATATGAACCTGATCGATTGACTAGGTTAGCCAACCGGCTGGCCCGGTTTCTCCTGTGAACACCTTGAAAATTTCTGTTATAAGTGAAATAGCAACGAGGTGATACCTTGACACTCGAGTCTGGTTGACCGGGGTAGTGTGAAGAGGCCCTGAAAGTGTTTGAGTGTGCTACCTGTGGTAGAAAAATATCATAGTATATGATCACCAACGAAAGATCAAGGCTGTGGAAAGTTGATAAAAGGTACTAAACGTGACAAATGAAGGTGTTTGATGCATTCAAGAGCTTGTTACTTTTAGTAAAAAGGTGGCTATGCTTTTTGCCTTTCAATTTACCGATGAACTTGACACATTAGTGATTGCAATATGTTCAGTTTTATCTAGCAGAAAAAAATTGTCCAAGTAAATAGTTGAATACAACTATCATTTTTCTTAAATTAATCAAGCGACCACAGGAAAATCACCAACCTACAGCCTCGGGTCCGTTTGTCGGACATCAAGCAAGCAAAGTGCGAATTTTGTTGTGTGCACCGTCTAACGTTGCCATAGATGCATTAATTGGCCATATCGAAGCGGCAAGAATTCATCTAAACAATGAAAATAGAAGAGGTTGCAGGCAAGGTCAGTTTAAGTAAGGTTAGTTTAAAGTGTTGTGAAGTATTTTGTAGGTTGTTTTCAGTTTATTGAAGTTTCACTCGTGCCTAGATTCTCGGTATGATTAGGTTTCTAGATCAAGGTTAATCTGTATTTGTATCGACAGGTTTTTTAATTCCATTGACGTTTTAAGGAGGTTTTCAACATAAGTCTCAGTCCTTGAAGTGGACACGTTTTGTGATTATAGCTACCCTTGATTGTTATCTACCGCGTTGGTTTAGCATTTAAGCTTACATTGGTTTTCATGGAGTTGACACTATTAACCTTATAAGTTTGTTTATTCCACTTTTGTTATCTACAGGAAATACGTTAAAAAGTGCGTTCGTATCCCTCATGGTCAGCAAGCCTGAACGTACCAACACTTAAGTAATTTAATTGGCCAATATTTGACACAGCTAGTAGTTTAGCTGCAGTAGTTGAGTTGATGCTGTAGAAAAAAACATATGAACTACTGTAAAGAATAAAGAACGGCAAGATTTAAACCAGTTTCCTGGTACCTCTTTGCTAAACGAGCGAGTTGCTCGAACACCCCCATGTATTTGGCGTTCTTGCGAGATTTACCAGGATCGTTGCCCGTGTTCTCCACCAAAATATATCGGGTTGTCCGAGCAACTCCCTCGTTTAGTAAAGAGGTAATAGGAATCTGGTTTACTTCTTGGCGATCTTTACCAATACGGATTAACTGTGATCTAGAAACCTAATCATAACAAGACTCTAGGCACGAGTGAAACTTCAAGTACAAACATGAAGTAAACTAAAACAACCTACAAAACACTTCACAACATTAGTAAACAGAGCCACGTTTAATTCTCAACGGAAGCTTGGCAGTGCCAAACGTTTAATTGATAAAACCGCTTAGGTTGTCTATTTAACTGCGACGATCATATCCACTTTCATAAATTCATCTGAGGATAAAGTTTCGAGCAAAATTCGGAATCTTGCGTCCACATCTGTCAATATAGTTACTTGTGCACTTGTCTACGACGCACGCGGAAATTGTTGATACTGGTCGCTGGCGCCTCCCGCCGATTAACGCCTTTAAGTTGGTGCAAACAGGCGACAGCTTACGTCGTCCAATCCATCATCAATGCAAAGGGTAAGTGTGTGCGACCGAATGTCATGCAGTGTCCTCATTCACGACCCTTTCGGTCCAAAGGAATTCAACCGAAATGATGTTGGTTTTCCCTCAAGACACATAATGCTCAATGATATTTTCGTTGCTCTGTCTTAACATGGGCTTGTCACCCCAGTTTAATAAAGTCTATCCTCAGATCCGTTTGACAAGGGAAGCGATTTGAGGTATGCTTAATATGTAATGATTTTTATATCTTTTTTCCCTTAATAAGCACTCTCAAACAATTGCGGCGATTTGTTTCTGGTACGAGTTGGCCGTAAACACGAGATCCTGCCATCAGCCCTCAAGTTTGGTTTGGATTGCCTGACAAAGCAGGTGCTGGACAAGGAACTTGTTTCGGCGACAGCAGGACGACTTGCCAAGAATTCTTCCCACGATTATTATCATAACAAGGTATTCTATTTTTCTTAGTTGGTTAACATGTAACTTTTAAGACTTGGTTAAGCACCACTGGACACATTTGGTTATTCAGTTGATGACCACTCTAAAGTTTTGATTGAGCAAAAATTTGTGCCCCTTAGCACAAGAATTTGCAAATTGAAAAGGAGGCACTCAGAGAGAAATTGCGAGAGGAGAACGCCAAGCAAACAAGAATCAGAAGGGAAATTTTGGATTCTGCAGACATCATATGTACCACGCTCAGTGGGGCAGGGAGTGAAAGCTTGAAGAATGACTTGCAGTCGGACAGAAGGTTAGTTTCGTGTCTTGCTTATGTTAAGGAATCATTGTTATTTGTGTTCACTAATATTGTTTTCTCTTGCTTTGTAGGCGTATCTGCCCTTTCAGTTGTGTTATTGTTGACGAGGTAAGACCACTGAACCAATTGTAAATGTAGTGTCTTGTTCTCGCAGTTGTGCGCTTAAACATATTTAACAATTATTCCACCAGTGCGCGTTGGCTATGGGCGTGTTCCTTGCAGCGAATCCAAAAACGGATTTTTGATCCTAGATTTGCCGATTTCGCGGTTGGAAGGGAACGCGAAATCCGAAATTGGATTTGTAACCTTGGTAACCTTTCGCAAACGCGTGAAAGAAATGACGTGTCTAATCTCTCACTCCGCGGTTGTAAATTACTAGAGTACGTAAACAACCGTCAGGAGCCGATGACCGGCTCCTGCATTGCATCGATACAATGAACACCGCACCAGTATAAAGCGTTCCTTCCTTACATCTCCGGGGTATCCTTACCTAAAGGATTTTGGCGTAGGCTCGAATACCAGCCGCTGTTCGGGAAATATGAACACGTACTCCTCCCTCGAACAGACGCGTCTCTTTTCGGAGTTGACCGAGAGAGCGGCGGAAATCGAGGCAAGTTCTGGTAATAATTTCTTAAAAATGACTTTGTTGTAAATATCTCATTGTCAGGCGTGTCATACTACTGAACTGGATTTGCTCATCCCTCTTCAATATATGGCATCTAAACTAGTGCTGGTCGGAGATCCTACACAGTTGCCGCCCACAGTACTGTCAACGGTACGGGAAAGCACTTTTATTTTATTTTTTTTATTTTATTAGTTTGCCACACACAATGAATTACAACTGGAATAAAAGTGATAATAAATAGGTTAATTAACATTAAATTTAAAGTTTGTACATTACTTGGGAGGAGTGACTGTGGCGAGGAAATCTCCGAGAAGCCGAGCTTATGAGGAACAGAGATTTCGCCCCACGGGCAATTTAAATACTAGGCGGTATTTTAAGAAATAAAGAAAAAAGTCGTTTATTTGAGTATATAAGTGTGTTGAGAGGAAAATATAGGTGTTAAGGTATTTAGGTTGCATTCTGTCTGACCCTTAAAAATGGTTTGATCACACGCTTGAATATACTAAAAGACGGGGCATTTTTGATGTCGTTCGGTAATGAATTCCATATTCTAGGACCTTGAAACAGGATCGAAAATTTTTTAATATTTGTTCTACAGGTATGAGGTCGGTAAAAGTCAGAGTATCTTGTTGACTTGTTGACTTTTAGGCCTCGATTACAAGTATCTGGATATTTTGGAACACTGAGATGTTTTTCCTTCGTTGTTGAAAAAAAAAGACCCGACCACATATAGCGTATCGCCCTTCCACACGAAAAGGTTAAAACAATGGAAATACGCTAGCACCCCTTACAGGGCATGCGCTGTATGATGTATGACATCCTAGTATTCGAAGCCTCCATTTACGTCCGTCCATACGAAAATGGTAAGCCAGCGTTTTCATAAAACCTCACTCAGGGGACCGTTTTCGAAAAGCTGCATTTTTGGTGCCAGAAAACGCCGTTTACGTGTGAACGGAAGGCTAAATCAGAGAAAATAATCTCTGTTTTCAAAAATATCCGGATACGTGTGGACCGAGGCTTAGCTTTACGTAAAAGTGCAAAGTTAGCGTGAAATCAATTCACGTTGAGTTACGTTTCGTAGTCAGCTCTACCTCTAATAATTTGCTTTTTTATGAATAATCTTAGAAAGTGAAGGAAAACCTATTTGGACGTTCCATGTTTGAACGACTCGATGCACACTTTCGAGATCAAGGTTAGTTCAATCTAGATTCTAGGTGTCTTGTGACAAGGACTTTCACAACCTCTTTCCCAGGGCCCTTTCCCCTCGCTTTAGGGGACGAGTGGGAGAGGACCCTGGGAACGAGGTTGGGACTTACAAAGCACGTAACCAAGTATCCATGACACTCATTACTACCACCCCACTGGCCACCCATAGTTCAGCGGTAAAACAATTTAATTACCTATTGTTGTTGGGTACTCCGCCGAATTTACCTAGCTTTTTAACAGTACAAAAACAACCAAATCAATCCCGGATTGTTTGTTAAACGCCAAGTTGCGGTTTATTGCATATTTCTTATTACGCTCGTTGAGAAGCCGTAAGAAACGTTCTTGTTATTTAGCTATGTATAAACGGACACCTCTATTAGACGAACACCTAGGTAAAACGGACACCTAGAGTTGGTCCCTTCTTTTCTTTACTCCCTTTATGTAACCCTTTCACTGCCAAATGTAGCCAAAGGTAAATTTTGACCAAGTTTGCAAATTTCGTTTTGTAAAATTTTGAAAAACAAATAGCAGAATGTGACAGTACAGACAGAGAGCTTTCATTTGAATGGTCACATCAGAGGATTTCATTCACAGACTCAAAAGTTAGCGTCATCTTACAAAACTCCACCAAGCACTCTGGCAGTGAAAGGGTTAACTCTCTAAAAGACGGACATCTCTTTATGGCCGATCTGAAAGGAGTCCGTCTTAGAGAGTGTCAACTGTGGTTACGTTTCTGTTGTCCAATATAGAAACATATAAGTGACGATGCCGGCGTCATCAGCTGGTTCATGCTTTTAAAATACTGAAATTTGTTCTTCATTAGACTTGGAGAATCCGGTAATTATGCTAGAGGAGCAATACCGCATGCATCCAGAAATTGCTCGCTTTCCCTCTGTGCACTTCTATAGCTCACGCCTGAAAAGCCACAGGTAACTAAAAATACTTTACCACTCTTTTTGTATTCGATCGCGAACTTTTCAAAGCTTGTTCTAGTATTTGTTGTTAAAATTTATTTAGGAACGATTTGGTTAAATAGAATTTTTATAGAACCTTACGTTAATATTACAGCTCATCGGAGACGAGGGCATTTCCACTTGACAAACACTACGCCCTTTTTGACGTCCATGTTGGAAAAGAAACAGGCCTGGAGAAAGGGTATGATTATAAAGTTGATATTTTGTCTTTAGAATAGTATTTGCTTTAAATTCCCATTTTGAGTCTATCGAGTTTATCTCAACGACTGTTTCTATAGCCGTATCTATGTCCTTTTCGGACGTCCAAATCGGCATTTAAACGTCAATCATTGTGGTTTTACAATTTTTTGTTCGTTAATTATGAGTTAAAAATAAGAAAAAACGAAGTACTTATGTTTTCGTTTTTGAAGGGAATTGTGGAATTCGGTTGAGGCAGACATGATTGCTGATTTGTGTGGTCACTTAGTCAAGGTCCTGGACGCAGAGTCTATCGGAGTAATCACTCCTTACCGTAATCAGAGAAGCGAAATCCAGAAACGTCTTTTAATGAGGTTAGTTTCCTGGACCTTGTTTAGACCAAGATGAAAACTTTTCTACACAGTTAGTTTGGACGATTCATGGTAAACTAGACTATTACTGCTACCGTAAATAATACAATAGACGCCCGCGGCGTTTAATTTTAGCCGGATCCAAGAGGGGGCGTTTGATAGATTTGAGGCGTTTAAAAAAGAGCGAGGCGTTTATTCTGATAACCGTAGCAAGCTCTACAAAACCAATATGCTTTCGGAGAAAATATCAGGACAGTTTATAAATAGCAAAAATTCCAGCCCATCCATTGATACGTCTAGGCCGTCCAGAGATCGGCATATTGCTCTTTTAAATTTCAACTTCGATGTCAAAGTCCTCATTCAGAGTCATTGTGCTTTGATCGTTAGCCTATTCTTTCTTTGAATTTGACATTGAATTGAATTGTTTTGCTCCTGTTTTCTATTTCCTAGTACTTTGCAGTAATTGTCATTGGGGCGTCTATTAGACAGGGGGCGTTTTATATTAGAGAGGGGCGTCTAATACAAACTTAAAAGCGTAAGGAAGTCGTTCATTAGACAAGAGGCGTTTATTTAAGAGGGGGCGTCAATTAGATCATTGACGGTACTTCTATCACCACCACCAGCGACGCCGTCGCCGTCGCCGCTGCCGTTGCTACTGCTACTCTACTGCTAAACTGCTTCTACTTCGGCTTCGGCTGCTGCTACTGCTACGACTAAAGCTACAAGTCTTTCTTCTACCAAGTCATCTCCGTCTTATTCTCTTATGTTCCTATTGTGTCGTACTTAGACGCCCTTTAACTGACCGCGGTAGTAGAGCTGATCAGATAGTTTTTCTGTTCCTTACAGAGGTGGTGCTACAAGTGTTATCGAAGTGGAGAAAGTGGATGTTTTTCAGGTATTTAGTTTTGTATAATAAGGTTCAGTTCTCTGTGAAGTTGAGGTACTGTTATTCAAGCCGATGTTGTTGTTTTCTTAGGGGAGAGAGAAAGATGTCATTATTTTGAGCTGTGTTCGTACAAAGAATTATCATGGCTCTATCGGGTAAGAGATCAGTTTCTGAAACTAAATAACAGATGGTTAAGTTATCTCTTGTCTTTTACGGGACAAGCTTATTTCACCAGGTCAGGCTAGATATAAAACCCATAGTAGGTTGTTTCTTATGTAAGAAGGTCAAATATTTACTCCCAGTTTTCAAGGATCCCAGTTTTCAAGGAACACACGCACATTAGTTCAGTGGGTGTAGACTACAACTACGGGGGAAATTGCCACAAGTACATTACATTTTTTAATAAGTCGTGTTCACTGAACCCAAACTAACCTGGTGATGCGATAGAAACTACAAGGTACAGTTTCGTTGACAACAAGAAATTTTGAACGTGAGCCTGTGATCAACTAAAACCGATAACTGGTCAGTGGATAACTTAAAGAAAACACATCACCTCAATAAGTTGTACACTTGAGCCCGCGATACACTCAGGTGGCACTAGTCAGCGAAAACCCTTGTTGGCAGCTGTGAATTGACCATAACATAAATGTCCACTATAGAGTTAAAGACAATTGTACGAACATTAACCACAAAGGACTGCAAAGGACCGCAAACGAATATGCCGCAGAACGTAGGATCTATTAAGACAAAAATAGCAAATTCTGCAATGCTGATCGTACTACATGAAAATGAACTTTGCAAGACATCAACACGACACCGAAAGAACCCAAAACAGAGGGGGTTGTAGCCGAGACGGTCTTTAAAGCTGTTACTGCTGTCTACGGCTACAACCCCGCTCTGTTTTGGGTTCTTTCAGTGTCGTGTTGATGTCTTGCAAAGTTAAATTTTGCGTAGTACGATCAGTATTGCTGTCATATTGTACATGCCTTGGACACCAACCTGGTAATGCTCGGTCATTACAAGAAAATAATGCCCGCTTAGCCGCCAATCAGAGCGCACGTACTGTTGTAGCCATATAATAAGAGTTCTTAATTGGCTTCTCTTTTTTTTTTTTTTTTTCAATATTAGCTTTGTTGCTGAAAAACGGCGAATGCATGTCGCCCTCACAAGGGCTCGACAGTCTTTGTTCGTTTTTGGAGACATGGAAACACTTAAGGTAATAGCTTATTTTTTGATGAGAAATGACTTAAATTGCAGTTTGTCGTTAAGTAATACAGCATGGTACGATTGAATTTAAATGATGTGGGGCCATAAAAATATCTTTTGACACAACATGCATGGCGGTAGCAGTAATATTTGTCCGAGAAGGACCCGAGTTCAATCTAACTACCATCGAGTTTCTTTTCATCGTGAAAAGCAAAGATACATAAAAGTAAATTCTAAACGATGTTAGTCTGTAATAGAAACATATCCTGACGTTATATTTTCGGAGTTCTTCTGGAGATCTTTTTTAGAGTTTTGAAAAAGAATGGGCAATTTTCTCGCAACATTCACATAGAAAGGGTGAAACCTTAGGAATATCTTCGACATTTTTGCAGCTAAATCATTAATGTAGTGGGCGGAAGACTCATGGATACTTGGAGATGTCAAAGACTTCTCTCCTTGCTCATCTCTGTCGATAGGAAGGAAGTAGAAAAGTTTCGTATGTCTGAGCCCTCATGCACGGTTTTTGTTTGTTAACAACGTCAGGACCCCTCTTAATTCATTATGACTATCAGATTGTGTTGTTGTTCACAGGGTGTTTCCGAGGAATGGAGAGCGTTGATTGAGGACGCGCATGAAAGAGGTTGTTGCTATCGGGTTGCTTCTTCGGAGGATGTACAGTGCGTTATCTCTTTAAGGAATGACAGACGGTCATCGGCGAAAGACCCTCGATTACATAACGAAATCGCTCCGCGAAGGCAGTGCAGTAACAGTAACATAACTGATACAAATCGTCGCTTGCATCGAGAGGATATGTCAGAAAATCAAAGAGCAAGTCCAGCTTTAAAGAATGAAGGACACCTGCTGATAACCATTGCGTCTTCGGAGGGTGAGCAGACCGGACGTTCCATCACTGTAACACCTGGGAATGATAGACGCTTTCCTGTTAGAGACCATCGATTAGAGGACAGAGAGGACACAATAGCTTCGAGTTTACGGTGGGATGACACTGACGTTCCTGAAACACGTCGTCCCTCGCATCGAATTAACATGTCAGAAGATCAAACAGCAAGCCTAGCCTTAAGGAATCAAGAACAAATGTTGATAACCGTTGTGTCGTCCTTTGAGGATACACAACCCGTACGCCGTTCCATCACTGCAAAGAATGATAGACACTCGCCTTCCAGAGACCATCGATTAGAGCGTAAGAATGTTGCTTCGACAAGACGGCTGAGTGACACTAACACTCCCGAAACGCGTCGTCCCCCGTATGGAGTTAACATGTCAGAAGATCAAGCAGTAACTTCAACTCTTCGCAAAGAACACGATGGGAATGAACGTGAGTCTCGCCATCAGGATCATTCTCGTTCTTCGCGTTCCAGAGATCGATCCCGTCGTTCACGCTCCAGGGATCGTGCATTCGGCAAGGGACGATCCTCTTGGCACAGGGATTACGATGCCAATGAAGGCAGATCGTACCACAGAAAAGACAATGAGAAAGAAAGTCGTTCAAGCCGCCGGGATCACTATGAGGAGGAAGGCAGAGGTGGAGGCGGGTTTTCTAGGCACAAAGAACGTCATGAAAAACGAAGTCCTTCACCTCACAAAGATCGTCGAAAAGGCAAAGAAGGTGGGGCCTCAAGGTACCGTAGTTATGATCGAAGGGACGATAGTTTAACACAGAAACAAATATACGAGAAAGATAGTAACTTGCGAAATAGAGATTACAGCGCAAAAGGAAGCTCCAGCCACGCAGGTCGTCACCATGAAATAGAAGGTAACTCGAGGCATGGATATGATCATCGGAAGAACAAGGAAATTTGTGCTGCTACTAATGCATATAGTGACGATGATCATGAGAGAAGCAAGGAAAGTAGGTCAAAGGGGGAAAGCTACGGTGCAAGGAAATTTAAGAGATATCATTCCGACGGAATAATCGGTAGACCACATCGCAGGACCCAATCACCAACTACAAAAAGGCAAATATTTGGAAATGCCGTAAGGGACTGTGGTGAAGAATACAAACACCAGGAAGAGCAAATGGAGCGAGACGAAAGCACCAAAAGACCTATATTTGATGAACCTTCCATTAGTTCTCATTCTACAGCTTCGGTCTCAGTTTTAAAGGCTGCCTCTTCCTTTCAAAAAAGTGAAGTAGATTGCAACCGGTATTCGATTCAGTTGGGTTCCAGAGAAATTGGAAGAAGTCCTACAGCGTGTGATGCCTTTTCTGCTAATACCATTTCTTCAAACAGTGCGGGTGCAGAAATGGGAACACAAGACTATACGTTGGCTTCTGTTATAGAAAAACTTCGGTATTATGCCCCTAGGTATTTTGGACAGCACCAACGGCTCGAAGGGGCTCAATCTGCACGGTCAACAACTAAAGCAACTACATCAAATTCCCCTGATAGATTATTACCGCCGACGTCATCTTCTAAAACTAGTGAGACGATCGCCCTGACTCATTCACGCAGCCCACTTTCCGAAACTTCCGAAACCACTGCCCTAAATGGCTCATCGAGGTCAGCTACTGAAGCTAGAGCCAGTACATGTATGACATCAGCGGGCCCATTTAAGAGAGAAGGTGCAATCATTGTGCCCGCTGGTGTATCAGGGTCGCGTACGCAAACTGTGCAAGCAGACATCACAACTTCTGGTTTTTCGAGGTCATCCCTTGAAAGGGTCGCAAACAAAGCTACAGGCGTTTGCAGCTTTTCAGGCTCAGATAGGGAAGGAATAGCGATGGCTGGTTTACAAAAGTCATCTTCTGAGACTGCTACAAATACTGCCCAAGTTAATCCACCAAGGTCTCTTCCTTACATAGCTGAAGCCATTAAATCAGATTGTAAGAATACGGCCGATACAGTGCAGTGGACATACCAACATCCTCCAAAGTCTTTTTCTACTGTTATTTCAGGCCAATCTGTTGCAACCGCGGTCCCAGTTTTGTCCAACACAAGACTCTGTGACCCCGAACATCCGTCTGGTCGCAGTGCCAAAAATGATGAGTTAGATCCAAGTGCCCAAAAGGCGGCGAACATTGTTAGGCAGCGGCATCCTCCTCCTGCGCCTATTCCTATAATCCAAGCGGTAGGTCCCCGTAGGAGAGTGTCTCGTGTCAACTCAAACGATGCTGGCGTTAATATATTGAGAGAAAGGGCCAGCGAAACGGCAACTGTACAGAAAAGAAAAGACGACAATGTTACTTCACCAAATAAAATTGATAAGAAAAAGCTGTGTGAAGGCTTTAGGGGCAGAAAGAGTTGGAACTAATGGATATCACTAGAACCTCGTCAGTTTGAATCAAGGACACCCTCGTGGTCTCAGACCTCGATCAAGGGTTCCGCGCGGCCTCCACTAAAACTCTACGTCCTATGATTAGATGATCTCGTTATGACGGGTTGCCCACCATAAAAAGATAGGAAACAATGAATCTTGATGGATTCGTATTAGCCTTCTGTATACAAGGAGACAAGAGATAAGAGATATGTTAACTGACAAAAATACCATACCAGAAGATCGAATCTTTTCAATAAGGAGTGTCAAGGCATACACTCTTTTTTGGGTGTGAAGTAAGAACGACAATGAACCAGTGCAACGTAACAGCTACCGACCAGATGACTGATGGTGCTATTTCAATAAGCAAAAATTTCCATCGATTTCAATTCCACAGTAATCAGTTAACAGGGGCTTCCACCGACGGTTTCCTCCTAGATACTGTTTACATTGAAACACTCATTTTAGCCGCCAATCCGAGTGGAATAATTTAGCTGATAAGATGAAAGCTTCAAGAGTCGCCCTCTATATTTAAGAGAAACAGCAACAAATGTCATTGTCATCTGCATTTGACCTGCAGCTGTGTCCTCTGTAAATAGAATGTTTATTATTTTATTTTTATTCTGAGTAGTTTATTTTAAGTGTTCTCCGGAAATAATTTTTTTTACTTATTTTTGTACATTTACATTCAAACGAACCTTCGTTCATATTCGCTCATATGCGATTTAGAATGCATTCTAAGCGGAGCTATAAAATTTGCATCTGTTTGGTCAGGCTAGGGTAACTTGAGTCTTTTCGAAATCACAAGGGCTTTGGACGCAAATTAAAGATTCTCGAACGTGCGAATTTTTTCTGAGTCCTCTCTTTATGATGTTTTCGAATCCAAAGAGTTTAGGGTTTCCTTTCGCTACGAAAGATAGCTTTACATGACGAGGGAAATTAATAAAACTTCAAAACAGAAAATCGTAGAGAATGTATTATTTGGGCGTTTTCGAGATCGCTTGTTTTGCTTCAAAGTTGCAATAGGCACGCAATACGTACGAACATAAACAAGCCAAACGACGCGAATGTCTGTCACGCGAACGACTCGTTCAAGGTAAAAAGCATGCCGGAAAGGAAGCTCTGTTAGCAGGGTACTTTATCCCACTTTTACGATCTCAAAAACCTTGCAACAAAGAAACACAATTCCCAACAGTGCAGGAACGAAGAAATTAACATTTGTTCGGTAATTTAAGCGTATAAATCCCAAGCTTACGGTATTTTTATCTTACCAAGAAGCCGCGCAATTTTTCAGAAATTTGAAGGGAAATTTGTCAAAATAATTGGAATTGACAGGTTTTGCTTATAGCCAAGAGTTTGACAATATTTTGGCCCTCAGTTGTCGAGAGCCAAAAGAAGATGTCACGCAAAATTCCGTGATCGTGCATGGGATAAGTAAGGTATTGTTTCAGTGAGAGGAATGATATGCGACGAGTGGCCACATATAGAGTATTTCGGCAGTTTGATAGTTTTATTGCAACTGATTGATGTTAGCCTATTAATTTTAATATTCAATGATGCATAACTTTATTGCAGATGTTGAGAATGGAGCGGATTTCTTAAAATCTTTTTGAGCAAAATGATCCCGTAAACAAGTTTTCGCCGGCGAAAGTTTAATTTTTTCACGTTTGAACCGTAAAAGAAGCAAAGTCCAACATCTTCACGTGCAAATTGCGTGCGTGTGTTATCATTAAAAACCCTTGGGTGAATTGGATGAAGTCGTATTCTCTCAACACGTGATGTGGCGTGGTTCTGTGAGTGTTGGAGTTAGATGTCAGGGCTCTAAAACAGAGTGAGCGGGTCATTTTCAGCAGAGCTTTTCTGTGTTTTTTTTGCGCCGTACTGACGAGCCACAAGAATGGCGAAACAACTGTCTACGGCTTCGACCCCGTTCTGTTTTGGCTTCTTTTGGTGTCGTTTTGGTGTCTTGCAGAGTTAATTTTCACGTAGTACGATCAGCTTTGCAGAATTCAATGTGTCTACTACGTTAGCGGCATATTCGGTTGCGGTCCCCTTGACCCCTTGACCTAACCGATTTTTTCGAAGCCCCCCAAACATCTTCATACTCCCTTGTCCATAATAAATGAACTTTACCTTATCCACCTCTCTCGTCCGCAGAGGCTCCGCTGGGTAATAGCAACAAAAATACAGTAATGATCGAAAAATAGCAAGCGCGCGGAGGATGATCCCTTCCCATCGTCCCCGCGCGCTTTCTTTTTTTCCCCTTCCCAGCCCTCCCAAAGACACAAAGAGGCTTCCGACTGCGGAAGACAGAGCTTATTCACATTCACTCCATACAAATATTATCAAAAATAACCGAAAAACAATCCTTAACAGAAAGCCTAACAACATTTAAAATAAGTACAAGCAGAAACTCCTTATGGGTTTCTGGTACAAGTATGTTTTCGACTATTGATGAGATCTTTCATAACCACAACATTTCATTTCAACAGACCGTAACTACACTATCCCTGTCGAATTACCACTCCCCAGGAGCCGATCCACATCAACCTCACTGCAACACTCCTAAAATCCTTTTTACCTTCCAAAAAAATTTGTTATTTCTTCCTATCAAATTCTACGAGAAACCAGTTTCACTGATTTACAAACTTACCAATCCACGTCCAATATAACTCTGCGCCTTCCACTTTACACATCTCAACCAACCCTTAAATATACAACGTTACTGCACTACTCCAACATCCTTAACACAAAAGTGAAAAAACCCTCACATGCGCGTAGTACGTGACATGATGCGTTTTCGGTGACCGTTTTCACTGAATACCTGTTGACGGTGGGCCAAAGCGTAGAAAAAAATATCCGTTTTCAAACAAAAGGGATGCTCAGTTCTAAACAAGGTATGTGAAAGGGGTACCATTTGTCAATAGAAGGTACCGGAAAGGGGTACCGTTTTCGTGAAAAATGGTATACAAAAGGATAAAGAGTTGGACCTCGGGGCGGAGCCTCCCCGTATAAACATTTGTTGAGTACTTCCCCCCTCTTCAGGCTTATATCTGGGGTGGGGACTTATAATCGGATGTATATCTTTGTTTACAGCTTCATGGGTCAGTCTATAACTGCGGGCTTGGTTGTGTGCATTTTGGGTTTCCTCGACTTCCCCGAGGATCGCTAAGCGAAGTGTTATCGGGTCTTTTTGTAGCCTGTGTACAGCCGCCCCTCCCCTCAAAAAAATCGAGGGGAGGGCGGCCGTACACAGGCTAGTCTTTTTGCTATATTTTTATCGGTTTTGATAGTGTCCGCCTGTCGTCCATAGTGACGTCAAGGAGCATTTTGTGTAACTATGTTCTTGCCCTTTTCTTTTTTCATTTATTATGACCTCTACTATATAAATTACTGAAATCTAATATATAGTAGTCACGCAAGCGTCGTTTGCAAAGTTTTGTACATATACACTGTTGTTACTTCTATATATAATAAGTGCCTTTGAAGACTGTGATGTCTGATGAAGCTTACTCATTTGAGCTTTTTTATAGTAAGACAATTTGCCCCATGTCACCCTGTTATGCGTCTAGTTTTGAAGGAACGTGAAATAGAGGGAAAATATCGTAATGCAAATATTTTAAAAGGGAGAGGCGGAAATGACGTACAACATGATAAAAAAAATTAAAAATAAGAAAAATAACCATGCAAGGATACACCGTGTGGCACGAAATTTTTGCGGATTGGCAATTTTCTGTGTTTTGCGGAAACTAATTTTTGCGATTGAGACAAATTGGTTTTTCTTGCTGGGAATTTATTTTTGCGATTTTCAGAAAGAACCCAGTACCCAGCTTTGAAAAATTTTCGTTTTTGTTAAGTACGTGCAATAGAAATTCATATTTTCAAACAATACTGCAGTATGCGCACCCTATGTAAAACCAGTAATTGTATACCGTTTTGTTTCTGAATGAAAGAAGAAAATTGTAATTAAACAGACACGATTTCTAAGTACTGTATTTACTCTGGGGTAAATGTTTGCAGAGAAAATGTTAGCGGTAATTTTCATTTGCGGGAATTTATTTTTGCAGATCGCTAAAAAATCGCAAAAAAACCGCAAACATTTCGTGCCACACGGTAGATTACAATTCATATTTCTATTGTTTTTCATGTTGCACGTCATTTTCGCCTCTGTGTTCTCCCTTTTATAATATTTGTACTTTGACATTCTCGCGATCTATATAATACTGTTATTCCTTTAACAAATTTAGTAACATCTGTTAAGTACACCTAAAGAAGCTTAAAGAAGGTATGGCCAGCCGAAATATCGTTTTAAAAGTACAGTTTGTTATCAGTTTTGCAGACTTTTGCGGACTTCTAATCAGAATTTTCCATTTTTTTAAGCATTGTGAATCCTTGTTTAGAAAACTTAATAATATTGGAATATTACAAGAGTATTAAAGAAAACCTGCAATAATGGCCCAGTTTTATCTATAATTACTCGACTACAATATCTCGACTCATTATGTGGATGTCTTCGGAGTTCGGGTACTGGAAAGGAAACCGCTGTGCTGTCGAAAATTGGCGAACTTTGATAGTATAATTTGATTATTGAAAATTGTGCTGTTTGTTTTGTAGACGTTTGTATCAAACATTCTGTGTGCGTGATTTCGAGCTAATTTCAATATCAAGATATAAAGAAAGAGATTATGACAATAGCTGTCAAACGTACATAAGTGTGCTCATGTTACTTTCGATATAGATTTTCTATTGACCAGTAGTGTTTTAGCGTGTTTGTGAATATTACAACAGTGGGACTGAATTGTGAGCAATTTGGTTGCAAGCGAGGCATATAAAATTATATCGTAAACATTGTGAGATAATAAATTTCCGAAATGATATATTTTTTTAGAGTTCCAAATATAAAACAGAAGTGTCGATACTTGACCTGATAACTTTTGACGGGAAATGGCCATTAGCAGTCACGTGACTAGATGTATCATATTTAAAGCGAGGTCACAAAGCATGAACAACACTCCATGCTTGCCTTCCACGCTCTCTTGACGAGAGGTGAGGTGTAATGAAGCATCACAAATGATTTTAGTTACTCATCTCACAGCGTGCATACAGGATCTAACGTTTTCTTTCAGTGGCTGCAGTGGTGGAGCAGGTACTTTAGTCTAATTGTATTAGGCTCACTGGTTTCGACAGCAGGTCAATTTTTTGTGGAATACATACATGACATCGGAACTGGCTACACGAGCTGGTCCTAATTCGAACTCGACTGCCTGTTTCTCACTCACGCCATATTTTCTTTTTAGTTCAGTGGGTTATATCTATGGAAGTTAATTTTCTATTTATCAAATCGTCTTGATCGAATTATACAGCTGGGAATTTCAGCCGCTTGGGTTTAAATTGATTCGATTTCAAGGGCGCTTAAAAAATTATAAAGCTTTTGGAAAGGCGACTTTCTGACAAAATTACATGAAAACGCCTTTGTTCGGATGGGAAATGATTAGCCTGCATCACCACGTGCAATTGCTTGGTCAAAGTGCATTGTAGATCAAGATTGAGTAAAAATTCCGAAACTGAGGAGATCAAATTATCAGAAATTAAACATATTGTGTCGAACAGGCTTCGTTGTAAAATCGTTGCAAACTCATTTCTTTTTGCTTGAATTAGCCTGCGTAGCTAGCAGGCTTCGAAAGGGGTAGGGGATAGGGAGAAAGGGAAACAGGAAGGGGGATTGGGGAGAGAGGGAGGAGGTGCCTGCCATAAGAACCCGTTTTGTTCATATCTGCGATTGCTGGCATCCGCAAATTCCTGATTGGCTGAGCCGTAATGAGTAACTTAATTAATTACGTGTATCCTGGTGTGTTTTAATGAGAGACAAACATAATGCAGGCATCAAGGACATGTATGCTACTGGCATGAGTGGAAGATCAAAATTACTCCAATCTTGTAGCTACTTCACATTAGACCCAAACTAGAGCCAGCTGTTATAGCTTGTTAGCAGTCAGAGATGCTCAGGAGGTTTTGTATACTGGATTTGTCCAAACACTGAGTGGTGATTTAAGGTGATTGCAATTTTTGCCAGACATCTGCAATTCCGATATTCAGAAGGCTGCCTTTTCCGTAAAAACATACACCTTGAATGAACTGCTAAATGGTTTGTAAAGAGAGAGCTGAAGCTTTGGTAAAATTTATTGTTGAGCTTTATGACAATTGTTTTAATTCTCTTTTCATTATTCGCGTCTCTGAGGCTGGCAACTGTTCTGCTGGTGTTCTGTTCTTTGTGACCATTATGTTTGATGAGGTAAGACCAAAGGTCTTGTGTATTCACACGAAACTGATCACTGTTTGTCATAGAATGCAAGCAGTAGAAGATTTGTCGTGTTTGCTGCGGCTTGAGCAAGAATAGTAAAAATGTTTTATTTTGCTCGATTTATTATGATATCACTTGAAAAAAGCGTCTCGACTTGGCAATTTCTGGTAAACAAAGTAATTAAGTTACCATGCTGAGAAGCCCCCAACTTGTGATTGGTCACATATTGACATTTGACATGTTTGGATTAGTTGAGAAAATGGTGGGTTGAATACAAAAACACAGGCTCTTATAGCAGGCGCTGCCTTCCCTTTTCCCTGCTTTCATGCTTTTCTCCCCCCCCCCCCTTTCCCCTCCCCTTTTTGTGCGTGCCATGCTAGCTTGAATACTCAGTAAGCTTAATTTATTTACCCTTTTAATTCTAGAAAATTAATTGATGTGAGAGATAGAGTTTGTGAAAAGTTACTGATGAACTTTTTTTAAAGAGAAAAATGTAATGTCAAAATTAATGTATAATTAACAATTATTGAATGACGCTGAACATCGGGCTACACCCTCCTCGATCTCACTGGGTCTAAGAATAATGTACGTAACACTTTTTCAAATACATAATGTAGAAACTGGGGTCTTTAAACTACGACAAATTTTATTTCAAATGAATTGAGTAATCTGGACACATGTAAGTCATTGAAGGAGCTCAAGTCACTCGACAATTTAATTTAAAAAGGCCATCTGCAGTGTAACAATTTGATTAATTGATAGTGAGTTCTTAGTAATTAGTTATAGTTTTGTCTTTTTCACTTAATGTTTTTTTTAGCAGGAGGACCTTTCTGTAAAGCACTTTAGGGGGATTTGACTAATAAATTATATTATTTAACAATTAATGAATGAGGCTGAGTATCTTATGAAGAATTGTGGAGATCGAGGAGGGTGTTATCCATCAAGGCCGTAGGCCGAGGCGGATAACACCCTCCGAGATCTCCATAATTCTTCATATGATAAGAAAGCCGAATTCAATAATTGTTTTATTATTCAGTCAAAATAATTCCTAGTTTAAGGTGACTCGACCCAGTTTTTTTGGGGGGGTACCATCCTACTTTGAAGCTCTCTGGTATCCCCACCTTTACTTTTATCGTAAGTATAACACATAGAATGGATAACATATAGATCAATCTACAATATAACATAAAAATTTTGGCGATCGGAGTAAATGTCACGTGGTTATAATGCCACGCCCCTTTGAGGTCTGAGTCGAAAATCTGCTGTTGCCGGCATTTTTTCGTGAAAATCTCTCGGCTACACATAGTGCGCATTAGTGCCTTGCGCTGAACAGAGTTTCACCAAAATCACAAAGACCCAATTCGAGAAATTCAGTGGTTTCCAAATTTAGGTCATAATTTATGCGAAAATGATAAGCAAACTTTACACAGATTATATCTAATAAACTATGAGATTCATCTCTTTATTTTGGGCATCGTTATAACAGATGGGTCCTTGCAAGTCAGCAAAACGCTTTAGGGCCTTGTAAATGCACGCGATTTCGAGCAAAGCAAACATATAGAAATTATAGTTTTCGCTATTTGTTGACGTTTATCAGCGTTTAAGAGTCCTTCTCAGGAAAAAAGCATATTCTTAAAAATTCGTAGTTTTTTTTCCTTCAAATTTTTTCAGGGCCACAATTGATTAACTAACTACCCGGACTCTGAATTTCATGGTCATTGAAAAACTGTGACATTATCTTCTATAAGCCCAAACTTGAGTAAACATTGAAGATTTTTAGCGTTTTGGCTGAGTTTGTGCTTTGGGAGTTGTCTATTGTTTCTAGTCTGTCATTATACAGCATTCTTGTTCAGCACGCGTGCAATGACCGCGCTTGGCTGACTTCCGAATGCTCACCGAGATATAATAATTTTGGTACAGTGAGACAGGCCATCGCGTGATACATAGAGGTTTAAGTCACAATTTTTAATCAATTCTCGTGCTTCTTGTGCCTTTGCAAAAAAATCAAGAAGTGCTACACACTAAATCTACTTACTATTAAAAAAATATCATTTTTTCATAGGTTTAACCCATTCCCCCCTGAACCGCCCGTAACCGCCCATGCGGATCCACGTCCTTTCTACCCTTTGTGACGTCATCAGTCTTAACAGTCAGGGACAACTTTTTCCGCTAGCTTGTGCAGAGTGAAGAGATCTTTCAAACCATAGCAGAATGTGCACAATTCAGTCAAGGACACCGGAGAAAGAGGCAAAAAACTGTGTAACATTGGCCTGAAAATCTCCATGAAAATCTTGTTCCATTGCCCACCTACCTTTCCTTTCACCTAATCCTAAGATCCTAAAAGCTTTCTTAAAAACTATTCCCACCAAAATGAAGCCTACTAAATGCCCAGCAAGAGAAAAAAAAATGAGGCAAGAAAAGCGAAAAAAGAGGGGAGGAGAGAAAGCGAAAAGTAAAAGTCAAGACTGCTGTGTCACTTATAAACCCAAAAACTCGAAAAAAAAAAAATCTCGAAATTTTGCTTTCAGCGCATGCCCGAACTTCGCAAGCTGATGTTTTGCATCTGGATCAGAAGGCCATGAAGTGTACGACCTGTAAACCGGTTTGTGGTAAGTTCCTGCTCTTTATAGCACGACAGTGACCAGAAAACCACTCGACTAGCTTCAAAACGCGTTTTTCGGCAAAATCTCCAGGAGCGAATGGGTTAATGCAAGCCAATAATTAAACCAACTCTTGACGGGAATATCTCGGTGAGCATTCGGAAGTCAGCCAAGCGTGGTCATTGCACGTGTGCTGAACAAGAATGCTGTATAATGACAGACTAGAAACAATAGACTACTCCCAAAGCACAAACTCAGCAAAACGCTAAAAATCTTCAATGTTTACTCAAGTTTGGGCTTATAGAAGATAATGTCACAGTTTTTCAATGACCATGAAATTCAGAGTCCAGGTAGTTAGTTAATCAATTGTGGCCCTGAAAAAATTTGAAGGAAAAAAAACTACGAATTTTTAAGAATATGCTTTTTTCGTGAGAAGGACTCTTAAACGCTGACAAACGTCAACAAATAGCGAAAACTGTAATTTCTATATGTTTGCTTTGCTCGAAATCGCGCGCATTTACAAGGCCCTAAAGCGTTTTGCTGACTTGCACAGGACCCATCTGTTATAACGATGCCCAAAATAAAGAGATGAATCTCATAGTTTATTAGATATAATCCGTGTAAAGTTTGCTTATCATTTTCGCATAAATTATGACCTAAATTTGGAAACCACTGAATTTCTCGAATTGGGTCTTTGCGATTTTGGTGAAACTCTGTTCAGCGCAAGGCACTAATGCGCACTATGTGTAGCCGAGAGATTTTCACGAAAAAATGCCGGCAACAGCAGATTTTCGACTCAGACCTCAAAGGGGCGTGGCATTATAACCACGTGACATTTACTCCGATCGCCAAAATTTTTATGTTATATTGTAGATTGATCTATATATTATCCATTCTATGTGTTAGACTTACGATAAAAGTAAAGGTGGGGATACCAGAGAGCTTCAAAGTAGGATGGTACCCCCCCAAAAAAACTGGGTCGAGACACCTTAAAAACATGGCTAAAACATGCTTACAGACGTACCTCCATCGACTGTAAGTTCATGTTCGATAGTGCACGTTTAGGTTTGTCCAGCTCCACAAATATTCTCCAAATAGCAGGTGTCACCCTTCGAGTTGTCTTCTTGCTGTTCTTGCCATGTTTTTAGTTATTGTTTCGCCTAGTTCTTACTCTTGAATCGGTGAAGTGTCGGCCATTTTTCAAGTTCACAACCAAACAACTCAACCTCGTCCCGAGGTCTTCTCGGTTAACGGCGCCTTAACCTGCACGAACGCTGCATTTTTGACGTTATTTGCTTGTTAGAAACTGGTTATGGTGAATTATGCGTGTGCTTTTAGCCAATCAGAATCGGGGAAATATTTTGAATGACTAATAATAATAGTTATTGGTTCTTAGTAAGTTCTTATTAAGTTGTAGTTTTGTCTTATTCACTAATATTTTTTTTTTAGTAGGAGGACCCTTCTGTAAAGCACTTTAGGGTGAAGTAGGCATCCTCAATAAAGATTGTCATAATTATTAATTCTTCAGATGATATAATAATAAAACAATAATTGTTTTATTATTATATTATCTGAAGAATTAATAAATGACAATCTTTATTGGCGAAACATTTCACTTGTTTCACGAGGAATAAATAGGCGAACTATTGGCTAGAAACATAGCAAGAACAGCAAATAAACAACTCGACGGACGACATCTGCTATTTGGAGAATATATGCAGAACTGAAAAACCCATTATCTTCTTAATAATAATATTATTGTTTTATTATTCATTCAAAATAATTACTAGTTTAAAAACAAGCTAAACAATGCTTACCTTCATTGATGTTAAGTTCATCTTTGATTGTGCATGTTTATACAGTGTAGTGTATGTTTATCGGCAAGTGTAGAAGATAAAGGGTTTTTCAGTTCTGCAAATATTCCTTAAATATCAGATGTCATCCATCGAGTTCTTTCTTTGCTGTTCTTGCTATGTTTTCAGCCAATAGTTCGCCTATTTATTCCTCGTGAAACAAGTTAAATGTTTCGCCACCATTTTGCGTGAAATATGTTTGACATTTGATAGTGCACGACGACTGTTATTGCTTCTATTGCCAAGGAAAAAATGTATATGTTACAGGTCAAATTTATTTCAGGTTAATTTTGATTTAACCTAGGTTGATTCTCGATTTCCTTTGTTTCCTCACCCTAATTCATGAATAAGCAGGACCAGGAGACAAAGGAAATTGAGAATCAACCTAGGGTTCCTTTCGATTGGGAAATCCAGATTTAGATTTTGAAATCCAGATTTCGGATTTTGCAATCGAATGCGAAATCCGAAAACGGATTTCACCTCCGAGAAATCCGTCCTCAGGGTGGATTTCAATAGAAATCCAAATCCGGATTTCATGGATTTCCTTTTTACCGTTCGACTGGGAAATCCGAAAAAAGGATTTGCAAAACTGTTCTCATGAACAGCGGTCTTCTTTTTGCTAATTATGCGCGCGCATGCAAGACCGCTGTTCTTAAGAACAATTTTTCTAATCCTTTTGCAGATTTCCCAATCGAACGGTAAAAATGAAAATCCAAAGAGTAACAATTGCAAATGCAAAATCCGGATTTTTAAATCTAAATCCGGATTTCCCAATCGAACGCACCCTAGGTTAAAAAAATTTTAACCTGAAATCAAATTTGACCTGTAACATATATATCATTCCACATGGATTGTACATGGATTTTCAGTGGCTAATTACGCATACATGTAGAAAACCATCAGCTGGACAAGGTTTTCAGATAACTACATATACATGTACATTTGTGGGACTAGCAGTGTGATTTTGGTTTTGTTTTGTTTTATGTGGTACATGTATGTGTTTTAGGTAAAAATAAAAATCCAAGTTGACTCTCAATTTTCAACCCTAACAATTTACGAATTAGGTCCAGAAAACAGAATCAACAAAGGTGAAAAAATAACAATAATTTGATTTTGAGCTTGATGCAACATGACTTGTAGGCACCTTGTCTATGAAAGTACAATAATTTAGTTAAACCAAACAAAAAAATTAACATAAAGTCTATATTGACTTTCATCAAATGTAACAATGCTTGTAAAATATCATAACATTGTTGTATTCGTTAGGGAGATGGCAAGCACTTTTCTGGAGCTAGAGACATCAAGGGCATGTGAGTGGTGCTCTGCACCAATTGACATGAAACAAGAGCTTCCAGGTTATGCGAACAAACCATTATATGAATGGGACCATGGACTTTTGGAGGATCTGCGCCACTGTTATGACTGCGTTGAAGTGTATCACAGGCTTGAAGATGAATTAATAAGAGAGAGGCCAGAATTTAAAAAGGTACATGTGAACCTTTAAGTAAAGTCAATGATAGACCGCTGGTCTGTCATGAAAAGAATAAGTTATTGCCTTACAATCATGGAGCCATATAAGTATTCTCTGTTGCAGATAATTAAATATATTTTGAAGAATTAATGGAAAATGACAATCATGCATTGCAATCATATCAGAGCTTATTGTGTTCATCTCTTCTGTGCTGTTGACCATTTTTTGCAGCCAAAATGATGCCAGACATCGTTACATAATGTAAAAGTACACTGTATATCATTTTTCTTCCTATGCAGATTTTAGCAACTGTTGCTTATTTTCACACCCTATCCCTTAACATAATATTTTGATTAGTCCCTTGTCTGAACAGGACAACAAGGGTGTCAAATTACAAATTATGTACATCGGATTATGAAGTATGCAACGTGTGAAATATATTTATTGGCTCACCTTGCAATCATGGAACAACATTGTTAGCTTCTTCACCCTTTCTTTTCTCTGCACCTGAATCTTCATGTACATACATGTACATTATTATTTTGTACCACTAAACATCCAGGATTGTATCATTAGAAATTGCAGTTGTTGGATACCCAAAGATTGAAAGACACAGTAAACCAGGCTGTTGATTTGCCAGTGGAGAGAAAAGTTTTTGATCGCTCTGGGCAGGTTTGTTTTTCTCTTATGAAATTATAATCCTCTTTTCCTAGTTACCTCGTAGATCTACAAATATTTATAGCGTTGTGGGCGCTTTCCATTTAGGAAAAAAACCAGGAAATTTTGGTGGGAGCGAAAGTGGAATTTGCGATTGGTAAAAAGTTGTTCCATTTGGTCGTAAACCCCGGTACGTCACGGTGCCCGACCGTGGACCTGGAACTGGTAGAAACTACGAGAAACGTAAATGGAACACGACATTCCATTCGGAAATTCCAACCGGGAAAACGGGCCCACCTTTTTAGATTTTCCACTTTTTCTGGGAATTTTCCAGTGGGACGAACTGACAAAAGGTGTTCCATTTACAGCCGAACCAGAAATTCCGGAAATTTTGACTAAATGGAAAGCGCCCTGTATTGTCAAGTGAACCTAGTGTGTTTAGTGGCCTTAGCTCCTAAGAGTCTCTTAGCTTAGTGGTAGAGCATCTGGAGGGGGACATGAGGGCTTACCGTATTGCAGTACTATTTAGCCCTGCAGTGTGCAGTTTCCCATCCTTTTGGCTAGCGACATTTGGTACAAGAAATCCTTTATGGTATTGCGGTACTGTTCATTGCTCTCTCCTGTCTAATGCATGTCAGTATTCAGTGCCAGATCCAGACCTTGAGATAACGAAGGGGGGCGGGGGGGCTGTCTCCCAAAAAATTGGATCCTTGGATCCACCATTGGTATTTTTAAGACTTTCGACTAATGGTATATTGTAAATGATTACACAATTTCTGACAGTTAACCTATCATGAAATTGGTAGGGCATCCTTTTCGATTGTTGTACCGATCAATTCGAGGTCTTATAAGCTTTCCTTGCAATGGCCAAGGTTGATTGCTGGTGCATAAATGCTTGAGATAAACAAACGTGCGAGATGGGTACAACTTTAAGTACATTTAAGCGTGTATTTTGTCAATTTTTGCAGTGTTGGGTACAGTACCCCCAATGTCCCCTTCCACAAGGACTAGAAACCAGGCTCCAATTGTTTAAAAGGTGGATAGCGCTATCCACTGGAGAGCAATTGGCTCCCCTAATATTTATCCAGTAGATAGTGAATTATCCATTGGATAGCGCTATCCAGCTTTTGAACAACTGGGGCCAGAAGGTCATAGGTTCGACTCCTACTGGGTGTATTCTGATTTCTTCTTCTAAGCCCTCTTTGTTACTGACTGAATAAACATCCATATCAAGTAAACACCAGTGAAATACCGCTGAGCTTTCTCGCAAGAACATGATATCTTCACTCATGAAAATAACGTGTTATCATTGCTTGTGAAAGATCACCGTTGCTGTGGCTACATAATTAATCGCACCTTTCAGTGCAAGTCATGGCTGCTTGGAGATACAAAATTTATCTTCTCGGGTTGAAAAATATTTTTTCCTTTTTGCTACTCTCACTTGTGAAATATTATTCAACTCTCAAAGAGAAATTTTGAATCTCTGCACTGCCATGTAATATCCTCTATTTCTCACATTGCATCTGATTTGCTAACCTTAATGTAACTTTTTTCTGTTTATAAGGATGCTGTCACAAAGCTTCAGTTGCCACTCATGGAGATGCTGCGCTATCCATATTTTTTACATCATAAAGAACTTGCTACATTGTTTGTTGAAGGACTGATTACCCTTAACAAGTGTGAATGCCCTCTTAAGTTAGAAGAGAAGCTACCTGGTACATACCTCCTCTTGGTTCACCCTGATGCTGAGGTATATGTGCACATAATTATAAAATAGACTGCAATTTTCCATCATCTTTACAAACATTTGTTCTTACAGACCATAGCAATGACGTTGAAATGTTGAAAATTTATGTGGAATGGCAAGTGATTTCCCTGCAAGTGTGTATAACATGGAAAATTGTGACATCTGTTTTAGTGTCTTTTTCCAGTGATATGATTATTGTTTTGGAAAAAAACACGCAAGAGACAGAGAAAAACAATTTTTGCCATCGTGGCTCCAATTCCATAGGCTTATAGCCCTTGACCACTGAGAAAGCCAGAAATCACTCACATATGGTTTTCTCTTGCTGATAGCTCTCACATTGAAGTCTTATGTTATCATTGTTTTGTGCAAATTTTATCTTGTTTTCTCCTGTTGTTGTTGTCGTTGTTGTACTTGAAATGTGTGATAATGAGTTTTTAAACAAAGGGGAAAAAACTATGATACAATTGAACCACAACATAGTCATGTATATGGCGTTTGCTGTTTTTCAGGTACGTGGATGGGCCATTGCAAGTGTCAGAGACTCAGGGCTTCTCAATCCAGATGATTATGACTTTTTAGCAGAGGTTATAGGGTGGATGATAAATGTTGTTCAATTCAACTTGTTTGAAAACATTTACTCTTTAATACAAGAAAATGATGCAGATAGAGAATTGCCTTTTGATTTTCTGCCTCCTCATCTGTTTATGGAACTTGATAAAAGATTTTACTGGCAGAGTTTGTTTGTGCTGATACGGCAAATGGATGTTTCAACTGTGCAGACATGTTTTATGACTTCCCAGCCTGGGCACGATGAGCTTTTGACAACAATTCTATTGTCCATGGAAGAGCAAGGTAATCATTTCTTTTTGATAATATTACAACCCCTTTATTATGCTGTGGTTCAATTATATCTTCATTATCTTGGGTATGATAATGTACAGCAAGATAATTTGTGGGAAGGATAAAAATTTGAACCACACATGTACTTCACTGCGGTCCATGTAATGTACTTTTGTAAGAGCATCAGTAGGCTTAATCATCTAGTGTCTATAATTATTATATTCTGTGGTTGTTAGGACATTAACAACAAATTACAAACTGAACATATAGTTATAGCTGATTTAATGAAGGTTGCTTTCATGGGCATTGGGAATTGCATGTTGCAAATCTATTGTTTGGTGGTCACTTATGCAAATCATTGCAGAGTACGCCCAAATGCTTAATGCCCAACTGCCAAAGCAACCGTTATTGAATTAGGTAGTATTTTAAAATAATTTCAATACTGCCACTTTAAGAATTTATACACTCTCTACACATGATGAGCAAATCTGTTTACACTAGTCCCAGACTGTGCAGAATATGTTTTTGGTGATCTAGATAGATTCACAAATTTCTTTGCACAGAAATGAAAAATCAAGATTATAATAGTGGTTTAAGTAAGTGTCATTGCTTTTATACTTCAAAAGTATAAAAGATTTTCTCCTATAATGTGGTAATGGAAGGTCACACTGTGAGGTGATCAAAAACGAGTTGTATGTAAGTTGTCCATACCTGCTGTTTTGGAGCCATTGGCTGCTGGAAAATGTATTGACACCGTTTGAGTCAATGTTTTATTAATGTTATTTGTTGTAACTACCATTAACTTCCACTCTTAGGCCACCCCAAACTCCCTGCCCCAGCCAGTTGTAGGCCCATCTATCTCTTAACAGAAAATATGTCCAGCTATAAGACCCTCAGCTATAAGTCCCCCTCTAACTTGAATTCGTATGAATTTTTGATTTTTTATGATGTTTTGAAGCAGTTAAGTTGAAAAAGTATTTTGAACAGCACTGCTATGTAGCTTGTTTTGAAATGCTTTTTGATAAACCTTCCTAAAACCCCTTATGAAGTTGAATAAGCTTAGGGCTTATAAGTGGATGTTTACAATATACTATACATACTGTATAAAATTTCCTTTTTTTCCTACAGACAAATCGCCATTTTGGCCAATGTTACAATGCTTTGTTCTCCTCCTTGAGCGGCTTGGCAGCAGAATCTGGCAAATGCCAAAATTTAACTACATGCCAACTGATGTTTTCAGGATCATAACTGAAAACTGGATTTACAGTGATTCCATTACACAGTGGCAGCATGGCAGTGAAACACCTAACAAAGACTGGAAAGATTTTAAGAGAACAAGGACACTGTCATCTTCATCAAGTAAAATTTACAAAACTGCTGTGGCTTGGTTTGATCCCTTTGTGAAGTCTTTTCTTGACTTTGATTCGGGTGGAGAGATTGTGTCGAAGGTGGTCAGGTATCTTCATGATGTAGCAGGTAATTATTGTTATTTGCTTCAAACTCCCACACCCAAATTCCACCCTCTCCTCCCATGGTGTGTGGATGAGAAGTTAACCACAGACTGCGAAGGAACAAAACCTGGGGGGAGTACTCCCTAAAATTTGCCCATATGGCGAGGCCCCCCTGAAAGGGGTACTTCCTTCAGGCTCAAGGTTTATGAGGTTGAGGATTTCACAGGTTGAAGTTTTTGAAAGGTTAGGGAAATTGGTCATTTCAGTGTGTACACTGTACATGAAAGGATCTAACGGGGCTGATCGAAAATATGGCTGTGAAAAAGTCAAAAGAAAGACCCTGTTTTGTGATTTATTCATAAAAGTCTACACTGGAACACTACAAAAGACTACATTTGAAAAGGGATGCAAAGTTCTAAGCAAGGTATGTGAGTGGGGTACAATTTCTTTCAAAAACGGTATAAAATTATAAAAGCGTAAGAGGTTGGACCTCTGGGGGGAGTCATGAGGAGCCTCCCTGTATAAAACTTTGTTTAGTACCTCCCCCCCCCCCACCCCCAAAGCCTTCCACGGGAACAAAACCATGTAGTGGTAAGCATAAAAGTCAAACCGATTACAGTTCTGTTACATGGTTTAGCCTTTCAGTCACCCCTGACTCTCTGTTTGTGGAAAATGAAAACGGAAAATGTATAATTTTCCCCTCTCTGGAAGGTTGGTTAATGTACTCAAATTGTGTCCCTATTCCACTGCAGATCGCTGTTCACCTGGAAGTTCATTCAGACATGAAGTTTTGTCACACTTTGTGAGAATTGTCAACGATTTGTTAAATAAACGCTTGTTTTCACTTCTGGTACCCACTGTTCGTCTTTGGGCCACAGATGTGGTGGATGTTGCCGTCTCATTCAACGGATCTGTAGACAAGAAGGTAATGTAAATATAATGCACAATTTACCGTATTTCCTGGAACAATAACGGGGGGTAATTATTTTTTTTCACACCTAAAGGGGGCAATAATTCGAGGGAAGGCGATTATTTGACAGAAGGCAATTATTTCAAATATTGCTCTCTGGAAGTCGTGCCCTAAAATAATAATTTGTTTTATTATCCCATTAAATCTAAAAATAATCACATCAAATAATCTGAATATGGGCTTTATAAGTGTTAAAAATTTGGTTCCGTGATGAATTTTCAATGTCAGTGTCCTCAGCATTACAGCTTGATTCGTTACTGATCATTTTTGCTGAATCAGACTCCAGAAGATGGAAAGAGAGGTTGGGGGGTGATTATTAAAGGCAGGCGATTATTTTTGAATATTTCCATCAAAGGGGGGTGATTCTTCGAGGGAGGCGATTAATCGAGGGACGGCTTTTATTTGAGGAAATATGGTATGAATTTTTTATTACCTGCCTTCCATAATTTTCTTTGTAACTTTGGATGAAACAAGTTCTTATTGAATTTGTTGGATTTTTCGAGAATTACATGATGGGACATAGAGGTGCATGTAAAAATCGTATCAGTGACTATAGTATTTTATTAGAGACGTTTAGATTCTAGGACGAGAACGACTACGAGTACAAGATTTGACTCTTAAAGTTTTTTCGCGCATTACCAAATTATAGACACCCTGGAAAGATTCATTGCAGTTCTTTTTCACCAAAAAATTAGCACTGTTGAACTGAAGGAGCTTAAGCCATCTCCCGACCGCAAAATGATAAAACCTCTAACACTTTATAACATGTTTCCGTTATCACGACATTCTCGCTAAAACACGTAGTTGAGTGACGAAGGCTACCACGTTTTCCCGCCAAAATGATGCTGGTGCATGCGCAAGCAATACTCAGTATTGAGAAAATCTCATACTTGTAGTCGTACTCGTTTCAGAATCCAAAGGTCTCTTATGTCAAAATGCAAGGTGGTCAGACTACATTGGTGTATATTTTTGTAAAATTGTACAATGTAGGTTGTAGAGGTGAGCCAACGACTGCTTCAGGGTCTCTTGAAGGATTGTCATCGAAAGGGATACAAGAATGCTTTAAAGTACAGGGACATGTTCCAACTATCAGGACCAAAGTTTCTATCTTCAGATGATAAACAGCAAATTATTTTACTTCTTGTTCAGAATTTTGAGGTACTGGACTTCCTTTACTTGTATTTGTGGAGCATGGCTTCCCTAAGTGTGGTTCTTACCTGTTTCACAGTATATGATCACAGGCAGCGTACATAGTAAAAAAAAATGAAAGTTCATTATTGTGCCCTGTTTGTCTTTGTGAGCCATTTTGTTGAATGTTTTCGAAAGTACAACGGAACCCTGATGCAGGGTGCAAAGAAAGTCGGTTTTACGGCTTGCCATTCGGGCAAGTTGTTGCTAGTATGTACTAACTAAGCCCAAGAGTCTTTTAAGTAGCCCAAAAAAAATTTTTGATGAGCAGCATTGATTACAGATCTTCTGAAATTTGAGTTTCTCCAAAAACCTCACTTGCCCTTCGGGCAAGTTAAAAACATGATTCACTAGCCCAATTTCAAAATCCATTAGCCCCGAGCTATCAGACACGACTTTCTTTGCATGCTACCCTGATGCAATTAGTTACCAAGGGACTAAGAACTCATTTTGTACCGCACAGTCATTTGTTATTGTAGCTTTAAAAAAGAACTTCATTTGTTACACCGATATGTTGTCATTAGGGGGTTCACTGTGGCAGTGTATAAAGTACTTCCATGAATCTAATTAGCCAGTGTCATAGATATGTACTTTATTCTTTTTTAAATATAAAGTTTTGATATTAATAATCCAACTCCATGATGCATTACGTCTCCCTGTTCTTAGTTTGAAGAATACAGTCAAACCTCCGCTAAGGCCACCTCTCTACAATGGCCACTTTTTTAATAAGCTTATGAAATATATAATTATGTTAATCGATCGGATACAGTAAAATTTTATTCTGTTGCAGACTCAAGAAATGCCATTTTCCCGCCAACCTGGTTTGCGGAGTATCTCAAAATCATCTTACGAGCTGCAAGTGCTCAAAGAGTGCAATGCTAAATCACTTATGAGCCACGTTAACAATGGAGAGCTGCAGATGCAGAGTACCTTACCTTTTGACAAAATGCCAGTAGACAAAGAAAACCAGAAAACAACTCTTACCAGTGTTAACCAAGAAACTATTCGGACGAATAGGCGTCCATATGAGACTTCAGCGGGAAAATCAACCCTGGAAGGCCATGAAAAAGACTCAGCTGTCAAGTACCAAACAAAGTTCGGCAAAGGGAAAGTAGTTGAGGCTAGATCTACCACGTTAAGTACACTTAATGACCAACCAAGAAAAAAAAAGATCGATTCCACCGTGGGTTCTTCGAGAATAGCTGGTCCGTATGGGACTTCATCGCAAAAATCAGCCGTGAAAGCCCATGAAGAAGAAGCAGTTATTAAGCGCCAAATAAGTGTTGACAAAGGAAATAAATTTGAGGACAGGCCTGATACGTTAAGTACACTTGGTGATCAACCGAGAAAAAGGAAGATTGATTCCACGGTGCGTTCATGGGGAAAGGCTGGTCCTAGCACTCGCGTGTCTGATGACGAGGAGGAGAATGAGGTGCAGAAGGAGGATGATGATGACGAGGAAGGTTATTGGACATATTTCAAACGACGAAAGAAATCGAAGCAACATCACACTTTTGGAAATGTGAAAATGTAAGATTTGAGGTTAAACGTGAGTCTTCCCTAAATAGCCAGTGTAAATATGGCATTCTTCCCATAAACATTTCAATTGATTCCCATTCCATTGGGGGGGTGGTTGGCTTTTTGGAACATACATGAGTGATCGACGAAATTTGTGTTTCCCATAATCAAATATGCCTTGAAAACAAGGTGTCACAATATTTACTGCTTTAAATATGCTATGAGAAAAAACTTTGTTCGGGCAAAACCTTTTTCCATAATTTCTGTACCTGGTGTCTTATCACAGATACCCTTTCAAAGACCGTCACCTTTTGGAACTCCAACTGCATTAATTGTTTGTCTTGAAAAGATGTCCACATTGTAGAGAGCCAAAGAAATGACCTGACAAACGACGGGAACCAACTTTAGTTGTCCATAGATGCAGAAAGAGTGGACTGTGGTCAATAAACTGAAGACTTCGAACGAACTTTGCATGTTTTTCAAATGTTTGTGGCGTTTATGGTATAGCTGTGGATACCCTTCTGAAAAATACTGATGTTGAAGCTTTTCTTTTCAGCTCAGAGAAGTCGAATTTGCTGATGAAAGGGAAACCCTTGCGACTTAAGATTTTGTTGCACGACATTGGAAAACGACTGAAAGAAAAGAAGTTTTTGAGAGGGCGAAATACGGGTACTGGCACCGTTTCAACTAGCAAGAAACCGAGTGCTACAGATAAAAAGATTCAAAAGACAGGCATAAAAGGACCACTTAAGCCTAAGGGAAAATACACAGCGAGGAAGTCAGCTGGCAGAGTAAAGAAGCGTCCACCCAGCCAGCGAAAACGAGGTAGGTTCAGCAAGATAAAAATGTAAGACGCAAAGGAATCGATCTTCTCCTGGCCGTGGTATAAGTTAGTAGTACGAAGACCAATTGCGCTATCCACCTTTTGAACACTTGGAGCTTGGTTGTTACTGTTAAGGAGACCAATAATATTATCAAAGTTTTGGTAACAGTGGAGAGCGAATGACCAACTATAGTGACGGCCACCTTTGTCGAACCCCGTTTGAGATGTCACTTAAACTTTGTAATGAAAAGCTCTCGTCGGCAACAATGACTACTTTTGGGATTACCTAACTGGAGTTTCCTTTGTTTTTAAGCTCTTGTAAGCAACCACTCAGAGTCTCATTCACATTAAAAGGACTGGTTCACGATAATGCACATGCGCGCCGTTTGTCTCTTCAGAATAAATTTGTCGGGTCAACACTAAATTCGAAATCGCCATTACCGGTACAATCATTGAAAATCCTTCGTTTTATTCGGACATCCGTCGCTTTGGCTGGTCTAGTTATACTTCGGTAGTGGTGATTAACGTGTGGTTGTGTCGTTTGACTGGTTACGTTTTAAGAAGACGCAAAAAATAATGTTTTGATCATGGAGGTTCAGAAGAGCATCGTGGCCGTCTGGCAACAGGACGTTCTCAAGAGTCTTTGGACATAGAGAAGCTTAGCCTGTCGATCTGGTATGGTTCTAGGAGTAGTGTGTGGCTTACGAAAAGTATACACGACACTTGGAAAGTGGTTAAAGGCATGAGTTCGTTCAACTTTGATTTGATTTTTGACTCCGACCTGTAGTTATACCGCAACAGGCCGCGCGATCTTCACCGATCTGGTACACTTGAAATGTTCCTTGTATCTTTGCTTTACGATCGTATTTGTTTAAGAATTGATGTTTTTAAAATAAATTATTGCCTGAATATTCTGTTTATAATCTAGTTTCTTTATGTGTGCTACTCTATAACATTTGTTTTGCGGAACACTGACCCGATGCAACGCGAATGAATTTGTTCATTTGCTGATAAGCATTTTAAATTTATGCTCAATTAAGGATAATCTTTATACTCATACGTTGTGGGTTTTTGTCACCGGTCAGGTGCTATTTGTAGGTATTTCTGGATTTATATAAGGCGAACTGAGAGAACAGTAATAAGATGTTTGTTTACAAATTTTGTTTGCCGATCGGTGACTGCTTTGTTAGCGTGGGTACGACCTCGTAAAAATACACGTTGGTAAACGTTTGTTTCAAAGCTGGACAGGGCTGTAAATCTTATTCTTATCGGCTGCAACATATATCTGAGGAGTAGCAAAGAATAAACTTGAATTATGGGGATAAATAAAATCAAACCAAATGCCCGGAAATACTCTCGCGTCGGGAACAATTAAATTTACTTGCATGCATCTAACTCGCTTCCGATTGGTTGAAAAACAATCAGCTACTGTCAGAACTCACTCATGCGCATTATCGTGAACCAGTCCCTTTAATCAGCAGTTCAATGCACCGGCAAACTGCGCTGATGGTTCCTTGAGAAGGATCTTGGGGTTATTTTAGTGTAAAAAATTGTGCGCAAAGTTTAGCCATGTCTGTATCAGGTATTCACACTCATTAAACATTAATTTCTTTTTTTTTCTTTAGGAATTTTTAATGATGAGTTTCTGAAGCTCTCCTAAGTGACCACCCTTTATTCGGTTGCTTATGAGGGCATATTCTTGTAAGCAACCAGCTCTAGTTACGAATACTTTGTCGAATTTCTGAGGTGGTCGCTTACGAGAGCTTTGGCTGTCCTCACTAAAGTCAATGTTACTTAGTTTCTGAAGTTTCAAGTGATCCATCTGATTTTCTTACGCTTTAAGTCGTCCTGGTTGTGATGACTGACTTTCAGCTGCTTTCCTAATCTAATTCCAGAATAATTTGTAGTATTTCACCTTGTCAAATACTTATAGGTTCATGCATTGTTCACCTCAAATGACCTGACCTGACTCGTGACCGTGTTCGTTAGAGCGATAGTCAGCCTATAAATCTTCATTATTTCATCTTTGAACATTTTTGTTAATTTTAATCTTCTTGAGAATGGCGTCACTATGACGTCATAATGTTGGCATTCACTCATTTTTGCTATAGTAAATCGCTGTTGATCAAAATCTCCTCTCTTTGCCTTATCTTAAGTTTTTTTGTGTTCGAACTGCAACAGCGTTAAATGACGTCACATTTTTCTAAACAATCGCGCAGTGTTAGTAAACGTTTTTGCTGAACATCAATGCCAAATTTGTTTATTTTTAAATAAGTGTTTGTTGTCCTATCAATGGTAAACGCGATAACCATCTTCTGTGTCGTCCTCGTCATTTTCCGCCTATCTAAAGTACGTAAAACATATTTAACCTTGTGAATACTACTTTACACCCATTTTTTGTTTTGCCTAGGTGCCACGGCAGCAGATCCAATAGTTGTATCTGATGAAGAAGATAGTGCACTGGCAATGCTCGAGGAGAAAAGGACATTCTCCAAAGGAGACAAAGATCCCGTAACTGAAAATCATTTTTTTGAAGATGATGAAGAATGCGTTGATGATGCTCTACTTCAAATGATGGATACATACGAAGCGGAGAAAGAGGCAAAAGTGGCAGGTAGTCTAAATGCTACGCTTAGTAATTCTTCCTTGGAAGCTACGTCTTCAAGTAAGACCGACTGTTCAGATGGTGCATTTAAATCCCTTGTGAAACAAGAATTTTCAATTTCATCAGCCGCTGCTCCTCAAGATAAACCTTCGCCTACAGCTGTAAAGGTTAAACACACGGCGAAAGGTTTTCGTTCTGATGAAAGAGTGGAGACCTTCACCAGTGTTTTTTATCCGCCTAATGTAAAGGCTGAACTCATTGAGACTGAAAGGGACACCATATTATATCCTGAATTAAGGGAAGAGCAATTGAGTGTTCATGATGATAAACGTTCTGGAAGTAAAGATGAGGCGGAGGAGGACAGTTTGTTCATACAACAGGATTCACAGTGTCCTTCAATGAGCGAGGCCATGGTACAAGATGAACCAAATGACCCAGGAGATATTAATCTATCATCAATAAGTAACCGACTTGAAAATGCCACCATTGATGATGGGACAAACTTTTGGGATGATTTCTGTGACTACAGCGAACTAGTATTAGGTTCTCAAGAGAATGCTTTAGTAAGCATAGAGGATGATCTTGAAGATGTGTATAGTACACAGACTAAGGATAATCAAGAGAACAGTATTGTTTTCTTAAATGATTATAACGGACAGGAGGCTGATGATGAACCTCACAGCGATACACTTAGTGATGATATACAAGGGACTGTATCAGTGTCAAAAGCTGTCAAACGTGTGACATTTTCTGATATCACAGCCCCAGTTACCACAGCCAAGAGTGCCAGCAGATCAAATGGTGTGCAGCCTTCTAAGCCAGCTATCAAAACACCTACTAGAGTACTTAAAGAAGAGCTTTTCTTTCATGAGATTCTAAACTGGAATGTTTCATACCTTGAAAACGCAAAAAGGAACATTAAATTTGCCAATCCTTCTCCAATACCTGAAGGATTTGATTCCATAGACCAGTATTACGAAACGTTCACACCACTGTTGTTTGTGGAAATTTTGGAACAGGTATGTGAGATGTACATGTAAAACCAGTTCAAATACACCCTTTTGTGTGTGTGTTCTGTGTATCACTGTTGATTGGGATCCTTGTGGAATGATCAAGGGTAAATACACTTTGCGGTTTTGTCCTTTCGATTCCTTTACAAAAATTCAAATTAAGGGCAGTTATCGTTCGCTTTTCTTAATCAACCACCATGGCCGCCAACACACTGTTAACTAATCACTTTGCAGGATTTTCTTAATGGCTCGCAACTTGAAGAATGTTTCCCCCGTTTAAAGCAAAAGCGTGAATCTCTCACTCATTGCGAATGTCTCCACAGGCTAGAAAAAGCTGGGAAGACGTCAACATTGATAAGAAGAAGGTGTTTATGAACGTTTCAGACGGAAGTGCTTCCAATAACTTATCAGTTATTCCATGTATTGGATTCATTAGCGAGGATCAACAAAAGAAGGCACTTTTCCCTCTGGAAAGTGACTTGGTTGTGTTGAGACTTGCTGTTAATGATGGTAGAGGTAAGGGTTTTTTATTTCCTTTTCTCATCTGAGTTTATGAATAGTGCATTTGTACTTTGGGTGCTTCATTGTAAGCTATTCAGTCGTCTCAGCACTCCACACGTCCAAACCCACTTCTGTTCAAGATTATTAAATAAAGTATTAAAAAATAAAATAGCGTTCTAGAGAGAGTAAAAATTATCGCAAAATATCGTGATTTGTCAGTGTCTCGCAGATCAATTATTTGCCGAAGCCGACCACTGACAAATCACGATATCTTGCTCAACCTCGTCCAATAATTGTTAATTGTTTTATTTTTTTCTTAACAAAAGTCTTTAAAAAATTTTGTGACAACAATATTGCTGTAACTGAACAAGAGAATTATGGTTTCGATAACTGTGTTACTTTTATGACAGGTTCTTACCTGCAGCCCAGAGGTCAGTATGCCCAGGTAGTATTCGGTATTGTGGAGAAAGCTGACGTAAAACCCATGCAGTCGTCCCGAAGATTAAGCTTAGACAGCAATGGAGAAGATGGTATACATAATTTTAAGACTGTGTAAATGTGAATGTTAATGTTGTCTTTGGTACAATATTTCGGTATTTCAGTAAACCTTATGCCTATATATTTGCTTTTACTTGCAGATTTGCCAGGTTCCAGAGAGTTTCAGCTTACACTTGAAATCAAAACCTCTTCAAAGTTCCGACCTGTACGGGAAAGCTGCATTCAAGTAGAGTATGTGACATCACTGTTAACAGCGATGAGACAATTTTGCGGCTTGATGCATTTTAGCAAGAGTCTTCTAGTATCTGACATCCTTAAACCAAGAAAAGCAGTTTATTTTTGCTCTGAAGATTATCAGCAATCATCACTCGTGTCAAAGGTACTACGAAGAAAGCTAATTTTGTCACCGTCGACCACTTTAAAATCAGTAATGATTATTACTGCTGTTATTCTTATTTGTTTAATTATACAAAGGGCCACAGACCTCTAATGGTAGCGTTGATAACCATTACGTAAAACGTTCAAATACGCGATGCCCTCCCCTTTTTCTCAGAACTTAATTTCTTTTCCTTCTACTGTTTGTCAGAGGCACAAGTACCCAATAGTTCTCAAAAAAGTAACGCAGTTATCTTCATTTATTTGCAGAAGTTTAATCAGTCTCAGGAGAAAGTCATTTCCACAGCAGCAAATGCAATACATCAGGAGTTTCCTTTACCTCGCATATGTTTAGTACAAGGTCCTCCAGGAACAGGCAAATCCTTTACAATTGTGGGTCTTGTTAGAGAGATATTAAATGTAAGTCAAAGTTAAAAACCTGTTTGTTAAAAAAATGTGCTGTTCCTTGTTCCCTTTGGTTGTACAAATTCTCCTGTACACTTTCAGCGTCCCTCTTACGCTACTTTTGTCAACTGCTGCTAAAGTGAGTTTATTTTGTTGGTCGTTTATTCCTTCTGGGTTTAGTAAGTCACCTGCATGTTTTCAGTACCGCTTGGACCTAATCCCACTTTTGTCGACAGCTTACAACCACAATATATTTCACTTGATGGTGCCCAATATGTGTCTTTCATTGGAAAATACTGATATTGGACCATTCACTTCAAAGCCCCACAGAACTGGGGTGACACCTTGTTTTCTGCAGTGTGTGTGCTTTTAATATACAGAAATTGATGGTTTCACGTAGTTGTGATGTCACCCTTAAGATTGTATCCTACAGCAACGAAAATTTACAGTAATTAGGCCCATTTGAAGTAAAGTACAAATATATTTCTTTTGTTCAAAGAGGTTGTTAGTTTTGCAATGATTCTTTTATGTCTTGTAATGGTAAGTGGAATAGCAAGGCTTAGTTTATCAAGAAAGAAGGAAAACGAAGGTGTTTAATCGTTTTTTAATGCTTCCCTTACACAGCGGCCACCAAAAGTTGCAACTCAATCAAGCTCTTCATATGGACCCCTAGCCGATAAACATCGTATTCTATTATGTGCACCATCTAATGGTGCTATCGATGAGTTAATAGGGCAAATCGCACAGGCATTGATTCGTCTTGATAAACGGAAAGACGGTCGGGAGAACAGGAAAAGCAACCGAAACAGTACAGTGAAGGAAGGTTGGTATTTGTAAATGCTCACCCCTACTTTCAAGTAACTCATTTCTTTCTCTGTAATGTGCTTGTGGTACATTCTCGAATAACGAAACGTCAGTAAGGCAGCCTGTGGATGAATATTTTGGTGGCGATATTTACCAGTCACAAAATGGAAATACCTGTGCAGCCTTTTAAAAAATTCAGTGGTCTAGGAACATGCTTGAAAACTTTTGTTACTATGATGTGACGTTATCCCCATAAGCATGACTGCTTATAAGAGATAAGGAACCACTTTTTCAATACCTGGCAATTGCTGGTGTTCACTATCACGTCATCAATAATAGAAAATAGATAAAGTCCAGAATCTGGAAAATGAAAGGAGATAAATACGCAATGGAGACGCCATGCTTGTGTACATCGGACTGGGCACCAACATGGCGGCGGGAAACCAACAGAATCGTCTGTCGCTGAGTTTTGCTATGAAAGGAACTCTGAAACATTAAAGGATTCCTTTTTCTAATTCAAGGACTATTCAGATAGGAAAATCTCCCAAAATAAGTCACTGTCTGTCTCATCGTAGATGAAGTCAAGTAAAGACCAGCAATTGCGTGAAGTAGCTGCTCGTTGCCATCACTTTACTGGTGGGTACTGAACACCAATTAACTCAGGGAGGGCATATCATTTGCATAAAATGGACTTAATAATCGGACAATACTTGTGATTCAAAACAATTCAAATACAATTTGTCTCTATGTTTATGATTTCCAAATGTTCTTGGCGACGGAATCTACGCTTAAATTGCTGGGTTCATGATCAAAATGTCACTTTACGTCATTAAAAAGTGCAGAGGCCCAGGCATCAATAAAACATTTTTTAAAACTTTTTCTTGCTAGTTGTCTCCAGGAATTGCGGTGATTTGTCTTTAGTCCGGGTGGGTCGCAAGTCACACATACATCCCTCTGTGATGAAGTTTTCTTTGGACAGCTTAACAAAGGAAGTGAAGGAAAGACAGACCGTTGTTTCTGCCGTAGGAGATCTCAGCTCCATCAGAGAAAAACTTAAGATTTATGAGCACAGAGAAAAGGAGTTGGACATAGAGATTCTAGAATTAAAGAATTCTCCTTTCCCCGATAATAATACCAAGGTATCTTTTTGTTCTTTTTGGTGTTTACTCGTAACATTGTCAAGGTCATATTTCGTTCCATAAGGTCACCTGGCGATTGTATTCCTATTTATATTTCACCCAATTTGGGTTCTTCTCAGGCCACTCCATGCTTTTCCTTGATGCTATTCGTTCTGGGGCCAATTAAAAGCAGTTTTCCCATGATGCTTTTCATACTATTTAGTCTTCTGTTTGTAATTCCCTCACAGCTCTGAATATAAGCTTTTAATAAATCGAAGCAAGTAAACATCCATAAGAGAGTCCTTTTGTTCAGAAACCCCGTTAGCCTTTTATGGGAATCATTTGGAAGTTTATTAAGTAATACAATACAAATTCCCACTGTGAGAGATTGAGCGATTGCAGTAAACACTACGGGATACAGCTAATTCCAAAATGTCGACAAGTTACTTTTCTTTTCTACATTTCTGTTAATTAGCCCTTTTTACCTCTGATATGATATATATATGGCATATAGGGTATCTACCTTATTCCACTTTTAGTGAAGTTTATCTCTGTATTCTACGCGTTATTTGTTTTTAACAGCTGAGTGACAAGATAAGGGAGAAAGAGAAGCTTATCACCACCAAAAATGAACTTCGCATGAAGTATCGTGCAGAGAAAGCTAAGGACGCTGATAGCCGGCGCCAGGAAGCACGAATAAGACGAGATATTCTAGACTCTGCAGATATCGTTTGTACCACCCTCAGTGGAGCGGGCAGTAGAAGCTTAAAACGTGACTTGCAACAAGCTGGAAGGTATACCTTGGTTGCACTGCCTTCTTCTATCCGTTCGGTTTTGTGCTAATATTCTCTGTTTACTATTTGTAGGCCTATTTGCCCGTTTACCTGCGTTATCGTAGACGAGGTAAGTCTAGGTTACTCCTTTTTTGATTCAAGTTTTAACAACCAAACTTTCCCAAGATGCAAGGAATCAGGTTGTCTAAGCGGATTTGATTTTCATTTCCCAACTGTGGAAGAAGACCCCCTGCTTAAAAACCGTCAAGGTTCTTTATCTTCCACACGACCTGATAAGGAAAGATGAACGGGATAAGGCTAATAGATTTATGGGACCAATCAGTGACATGATCAGCTGAGGTGATGTCAATTGTTAAAGACGGCAAGCTCACTCTTGGGAGTTATTATAAAGAGGTATAGGGGTAAGTTGTGCAACTAATAAGGTGAAATGGGCAACCGTAATTTCCCTATGTTTTGAGAGCTGGTCTTTTTTCGGAGTCTTAACAAAAGGGTCACCTTCAAAATTCCAGCTAATGAATCTGTTTATGTTTGACAAGTTACCTCATAAGAAATGCTATAGTTGTGGTCCGGTCTGGGATAGAATAAAACAAAAAAATGTGTAATTAAAGCTTCACAGCAATGGGTATTATCTTCTGTAGGCATGTCAGTGTACTGAACTAGATGTCCTCATAGCGCTTGAACATATGGCGTCCAAGTTGGTGCTTGTTGGAGACCCCGAGCAGCTTCCACCCACGGTTCTGTCCATGGTAAGTAATATCACAGGGTCGGTGTCTTTTGTATGAATTCATTTGGTGATTGCACCCACCCGTAACACCAAGAAACTACCATACAGGGGATGGAGGTGGGAAATAAATTGAGGCTGAAACAGTTTTTAGGATTTATGAATCCTCTTTTTTGTTCAGTAATATATTTGACGTTCTCTTTGGTCCATTTTTAGAAGGCAAAGGAGAAATTTTTTGGACGTTCCATGTTTGAAAGGCTGTACAGGTTCTTCAGACATCACGGTCAGTTATCTTCTTGTTAGCATACCATTTATGCGTTCATGATTTACAAGTATTATTTTCCTGTTTCCGATTTTTTTGTCCCTCTCTCTTTTTTTTAATTTGTCAGAGCGTTAATTTGCGGGTAGATTTCATCTGATCTGATCTCTAAAATTGTGGTCAGCCCTCGCGCTCCGTGAGCGTTCTTCTTTTACCTCCGGGTTTTTAAATTAGTTTAATGCAATTTAGCCCATGTTAAATCGTGATCAACCAAAAGCCCTAAAGCTGAAATTACTATGATTGTGAAAACAAGAATGTCGAAAAAAAGTAATAGATGGATTTTGCGCGATCAAGTCTTGTTATTGGAAAAACTTGTTCGGGATAAAAGTACGAACTCCCTGGATAACCTTGTATAAGGAAACAAACCCTGTGGTCGATACTCTGAGCATCCAAGGTTTAAAAAGATCGACAAAATAAGTTGACATTGGTTTCTGGAAGTGCTGTCAAAAAAAGCAGTCAAAAAAAAGCTTGGTGTGCGATGAATTCGTGTGCGTGGTCGTGTCCGATCTAGAAGCAGAAAGGCGTACAGCAATATACACACTCAGGCATACTCACAAAGAGGAACACATTCTCATCTGGACGCGGCGTTGACCTGTGGTTGAGGCGCTTGTTCTGTGATCTGGAGGTCGCAGGTTCAAGTGTAGCACTGACCACTTGGTGAGGTTGTTTCCTGGTGGTCCCGAGTTCAAACAAACAAACTAACTGAAGTAGGCTAGACTACTGCCATTCATTGTACAGCCAAATACGAGAACAAAGCGTCTTAGGCAGACTTTCTGCAGGCTTTTCTTGACTTCCCTCAAAGAAAGTCTGATAAAAAGCAGCAAATTCGCCTCCCTTAGTGTTTAAAAATTCTAGTTATATCGCAATAAGTCGGCAAAGTAATAAAACGATCCCCGTGTTTTGGCAAGCGATGAAAAAATTTGCATATAACAAACGCCATCAAAACAATACCCTCTGAATTAACATGTAACATCAAAGTTTTCTGATTCTTTCGATCTTCATGGCGATTATTCCGACTCACATTGTCAAATGTTGGGAAACTCTCCTTAAGTTGAATTCCATGTCACCGCTTGGTTACTTTCTCCATAACGTGTAAAATTAAGCATTTTCCAAAGTGTGCTGCACGCCCAAAGTTGTTGTTTTGCTTTTTGAAGCTCGAACGCGAACCCCGAAAAACTAGCGTGGAGCTCGAGAAAACGACGCGTGTAAGCAGTCTACTGTACCTTTTCCAACTGGTCATCTTGCAATCAGGGACGGTCTTTTTGAACCTCGCTGTCAAATTCACGACAGTAAACAACACACTCTGGCAATTCCATCTATGATGGTGTCATATACGCAACTGTCGCTTGTTTTAAAGAAACTCAAGGTGAAACTTACGTACTTCGAAAAATGTGAAATTTGGTTATTATGGAACACGCTTTTTTTCTTCTTTTATATTTTGGAATTTGTCTGTTTTCCTTACAAAACACATGATTGTTAGAGATCCTTCCGGCAAATGTCTTCCAAGTGGTGTGGGTTGTTTACCTTCTACTCGGATGGTGGTTTTCTCCTGGAATATAGATGGTTTGCGTCTGGCAACATAGATTGAAGTCATCAAGGAACACTGGAGTAAGGCCCTGTTTGCATTGCGACGAAAAACAGAGTTTGGCGTTGGCAAAAAATTTGAAAATTTTGAAATCAATTTTTTTGTTTTTGTAACCTTGTTCGCCCCTGAGATGAGCGAAATTGTCCGCATAATCAAAACGTTAATTAAAGCAACTTTAATTGGTCATATTTGCGAATTAAGATGACCTTTTGAAGGATAGCTGTCAAGGATAAAAGGAATTTGTCGCCTAGCAAAAAATTGTAGGCCTCTAAATATTCTCGACGGCATCTTTGACGTTTAGTGACAGTTGATAATATCTTGGTAGGTGTAAAAAAAAATCGTTCGCTTTAGATATGGCTTCCTGTTGACAGATTTGTTTGCTATAAAAATCAAAACTTCCCGTAGTGCGAACAGGGCCCAAGCGTCGGCGGAGGGGCTGATAGTTGCTGAAAACAGGAGCATCGAATAGAGGGGAAAACTGAAGGAATACTTCAAATCTGACGTTGATGCTTCACGGTTATAACTCTAAGTGTTCGACATTGTTGCCTCTTTAAATTTTGCGGATGCCGGGCAAATATCTTGCTTCTTGCAATCGATAAAAGACACTGGCTTAATATACAGGTCGGTAATTCTTATCGAAGGTCTAGAAGGAAATGAAAATTGCGGAAAATCGAAGGTGGCTTATTGTCAGTGCATCTTTAAAACACGTAAGTAAGACAACTCATGCGCAAAAGTTTAGTTGAAAGTAATTATCTTTGGCCACTTAAGAGCAATGGTTGGTCAAATTTGTTCTCATGGAATGATTATGAAAGCTTCCAGATGTGAAAAAGCGTGGAGTTCAGATGTTTTGTTGGTAATTGATATTTTTATTGGTATTTAATCAACTTCATAAAGTATGCATTTGGATGGCAAGGCTACTTGTATAAGAAGGGAAATGAAATGGAAACAAAGCGACAAGTGAGAAGGAAGGCATTTTGTCTGGATTTTTCGATGGGAAATTGAATTGTACGGGGGGTAATTTCTTAACTCTATAAGACCTCCAGTTGGATTGCAAAGCTCGTATCAACGCGTTCAACTTTGCAAAGAAAGGAGAAATCTGTCTGCGCAATCCAAAGGGGCATGAAAGTTGATGTCGATGGAAAGTGGCGTTCATTGGTTGGTAGCTGACATTATTGTTGGTTAATAATCAGCAGCCGAGAGACCTTCAAGTGGATGGTAAAATTTGTCAACATTTTAACATTTTAACATGTTTAACATTTTAACCGCTTTTACAAGAGGTCAAAAAAAAAAAAGTAAGAGAGAAGCGATACGACAAGTATAAGTGTACTTTCAGCGGAGGCAATATGAAGCGATTGAGTTTTCTGATGTGAGGCGTATTGAACCGGTTTTCAGAATCATTAAAGAAAGGGAGACTTCAGTTAGCCAAGGACGTGGAAGCAATTGCCTCGATGACAGGAAGAGGTTCCACAAAACAAGATTTTAAAAAAAAGTTTTGGTAGGGCGGATTGGAAAAATTGAGGGAATGCTATATAAAACTCCGAAACATACTGAAAGTTTGCAGGTAAGTTAGTTGCTTGTATGCTAGTTCTCCAATCTAGCTGGGCTATTTCTGTAGACAGTAATGGAATCAAAACTCAAACGAGTTGATGTTTTTGCAATCGGGCTTTTGAGTGAAGGTTATGCTTTTAAGAGGTGTAAAGGATGACATGGGGTCTTAACTTTAAAAATAATGAGGGTAGTCGTAGCCATTGAGGTCAATCATCCCTCAGTTATAAAGAAGTGTCTCCGGGTAGGTAGTGGTAGCAGCAGCAGTAAATAAATAAATGTCCGGGAAACTTTGTTAGATCAGTTCAGTACTAATGAGACTGTCCAAATATAGGCGAATGTTTGTTTACATTTTTTTGCCTCATTAATGCATGCCTATTCTCTGATCAAGCTGGTGAAAAGCATTTCTAGATACTGAAAGAGGATAGCAATGTCAGTAATATCTGAAATTTGAGCCCGATTAACCGAATAGTTTCGGGTAAATTCTCCTTTATAAACTGAAAATTTACAAAGCAGACGAAATGTTTCATAGGTATTGCTTTCAAAAAGCTGAACATCGTTTTAACTCAATTTGAGGACGCTTTCTTCATAACTCGCATGCTAATAAGCAAATTGTGAACAAAGAGGTCAGCAAAGACTCGCTTGTTGTTGGAGGAGCAGGGGGGCTTATTTAATCGTAAATTTCCTTCCAGCCATCAATCACTTTTGGAAACATCGTTTCTTTTCTCAACGAAAAATCCTTATGATCCGGATTTTTGATCTGATCTTGGATTTTAGCAAAGAAACGCACCCTAAGTTTTCAAAATTGGAAATGTTTTTATTTTTTTGGTGCCGTTTATTCGTCACACACTAATAAGAAAGTTGGACCAGTCGTTAGTACAGGACATGAGAGGAGACGCGGAAAGGCCAAAAGGCACCAGTGAGCAGATTTTAAATATCAGGCTATCACCCCGAGTTCTTAAAATTGTAGCCATCCTCATCTCGCGCTCCTCGAGTGTTCCCATTTTACTTTCGAGTTTTTTAACGTTGTGCATAATTTTTAATCGACTTTAAAGCAGTCTAGCCTATGTCAAATTGAGAGGAATCATGATAGCAAAGTCGCCGAAAGTAGTAAAAAAGAGATTTTCTTTCTGTTATTCAAAACCCCTCGTCTTTATGTCTTCATTGTTCGGGATAAAAATACCAACTCCACAGGTAACATTTCGAAAAAGAAAAAAGAACAGATTCCATACTCTGGGCATTGGAGTTTTCAAAAGATCAACAAAAAGTGTTGGTAGTGGTTTCTGGAAGTGCTTCAAAGCAGCGAAAGATACTACTTTTTGTGCGACGAAATTCGTTAGTATGGTCGTTTGCGACCTAGAAGCTGACAGGCGTACAACAATCTGTACACACAGACACCCAGAAACAGAAACAAAATCCCATCAGGAGGCAGTGTTGACGAGTGGTTGAGGCACTGATTCTGTGATCCGGAGGTCGCAGGTTCAAGTGTAGCACTGACCACTAGGTGAGGTTGTTTCTCGGCAGTCCCGAGTTCGGCCTCTTCGTCACTCCGCCTTGGTCCAATCTAGCTGTCTTCAGCTAGTCCTGGTGATGTCTGTTTACATCTGACCATTTAATTTGAATGCATGTAGGGAAGATTGCTGCCCTGTCAAATTTGACAAAATAGCCTCCTACGCAGACGTTCTGCTTGCTTGTGCTTCACTCCCTTGGAGGAAGTTCTGTTAAAAAGCAGCAAATCCTGTCTCCCTTAGTTTACGAAAATCGTAGTTATATCGCAGTAACCGATTCCCGTGTTTTAGTAAGTGATGAAAGGATTTGCATACGTTCAACAACATCGAAATTAACGTGTACGATCGAAGTGCTCTGATAAGTACGAAACACTGTGTTATTTATGGACAGTGGTGAAATGTATATTCTCGGAAACTATTAAGATAAGCGAACAGGTGTATTTTTGCCATCTCGATGCAATGTGCCGATAACGTGGATACGGCAACGGCGACGCCAGCTCGAGTAGCTTGCACTATAGGCGTTATTAGGAAAGTTAAGCTGGCTTGAAATGTGTACTTGTGTTCTTTCAGATTTAATCATGATTATTCCAGCTCACTTAAATTAGCAAGTATAGAAAAACCATCCTGGAGTTAAATTCCTAAGGACCATATCCAAGAGAAAGGACGGTTTCGTCATAGCTTGTCTACCTCCTTCATAATGAGTGAAATTAGGTATTTTCATGAGACAGTCGTGATGGTGACTGTGCAATGACGGTGAAGAAATCTTCAAGAAAGTGTGTTGCACTTCCAAAGTTGTTGTTTTGCTTATTAAACCTTAAACACGAACCCCGAAAGATTAGCGTGGAGCTCGAGAATACACCGCGTGTACTTAGTCTTTTCTACTTTTCCACGTGGTCATTTGGCAATCACAAATTGACCCTTTCTGTTAAATTCACGACATTAAAAAACACACTCTGGAAATTTCATCTATTCTGCTTGTATTATACGCAATTGTCGCTTATTGAAAAAAAGTGACGGTGAAACTTATGTACTTCAAACAAATGAGAAGTTCAGTTTTTACCTTGATATCTTTTCCCATATAGAGCATGGTTTCTGACTCTATGGAAGATGGCACGCTGACTTCCGGAATTCACTCATGCGTGATAAGAAAACGGAACTAAAAATACTCTCAAGTTACTGTTTTCGGATGGTATTGATTACAGGTTGTCCTCTTCTCAACGTCAAAACGAGAAATCACCGACTTCCTTTTGAAAAGGGCGCAAACAGTTCGATCCTTTTGTGCAACCCATGGGGTTAAAACAAAGTTACCAACGAAACTGTTCGCTATTTTCTATCCTCAATTGGGGAAAACACGGTACTTTTCTTTTCTCGGCTTCCTAGGAAAAGCGATCCGTGAAAATCTTCACGGCAATCGATTAATTTATATCGTCCCTATCAGAAAGAACTTACGGTTATTTGGAGGTAACGTGGCCGAGTGGTTAGTGCGCTGGACTTGCAATTTGGTGGCCCCGAGTTCAAGTCCCCCCCTAACCGCTAGCTGGACTTGTTTTACGGTAGTCCCGAGTTCAGATCCTCGACCACACTCTTGAATAGCCGACTGGATTTGCCGCCGGCCAGATGGATTTTTAACCCCATCAAACCCAATCAAGCATAAGTTACGTTTGATGTAGATGATTTGTTTCAGTCATTTTCTCGGCCATGCTAGCCTTTGTGCTATCAGCACTGCAAGGGTATATAAACCAGTTATTATTTCGCATCGTCATCATCATCGTCTTCGTCGACGTTATTTAAATTTCGCACAGCTGATGATGTTTATATCCCCTCTGGGCCTGGATAATAGCAAGTTGCCTGGGAAAGCCAAGCTGTTTCCTTTCATCTTCTCTACACCTCGAGCATGTTTCTTGAAAGCCTTGCTGGTCCAACAGTGCACATTTCTGAATCATTGTTGTTGACACCTCCGCCTCAATAGCCCTCCAATGAAAGGGTTCCGATCCTTATGCCTCCACCACCACCGGAATCACCTTTGTCCTTTCACCCCGCAGGTTTAGAACTTCTCTCGGAAGATCTTGATATTTTTCAGCTTTCACAGCTTCCTTTTTCCTCACCTGCCCATCCTTTGTTATTGGCAAATCTATCATTTGACAGCACCTGTGTCTCCTGATCACCAAATCCGGTCTCCTGGCCGCAATTCATGACCTGTTCGAACACCGAATTTCTCCCAAAACGTGGTCATTCCTTCTTTCATTCCGCTGAAATTTGCACTTCCCAGCCAGGGTCCAATGGATTGCCCAAGCCACTTTGTCATTTCTCCTCTTTGATTCTTGTGCCAGTTTCGGGCATGAACTTAGAATATGGCTGAAGGTATTAGCTTCTGCTCTTCGATTTGTCAATCTTTGCTTTCACGTAATTAGTACGTAAGCTAGATCCTTAACCGCATTGATGAGAGCTTGTTCTCCCTTTCTTTCCTTCAATCAAGTCCACGTTTCCTGGGTTACATGGCCTTTACCCTATCTCACAAATTTCGAATATAACGGTTTCGTCTCCATTCTGAATGAAGTTCTCCTTGGTCCAAAGCCGGAGGGGTTTTTTGTGTTTTCAACCCCTTCCCTCCTGACTGTTTTCAACAGTTCCTCATCACTGGATTGGACACAACTTTCTAGCGATGGGTCCTCGCTTGATTGACAGAGTCGTCTATGGATACCAGGGCCATTTCTCCGACCTTCCTTGGCACTTGAAGTCGTGCCACACAAGACCGTCGAATGAACTCTTTTGTCCTGTGGCCTAAATCCTGAGGTTCGTGTTTTTTCAATTCAATACCCCCCCCCCCCGCCATCCACATATCTGGCAAGTGACACTGCCCAGTGTCTATTATTATTATCATTATTCTCTTTAGTTCTCTTGTCTTTTTTGGGTCTTCTCAGTCATGATTCAGCGGCTTCCCGCAGCTTAGAGAGACAACGCTTTCCGCAAGATGTGAGAAGTACCAAGGATGGCCAACAACTATGCTCGTCCAAAACTGTTAAGCAGACGTAACCTCCCATATCACGCCTTTTTCATTCTTGGAGATAGCGTACCAATCACAATGGGTAGTATTGTCACTTTCGTGACTATTGATTCTTTTACTTTTGAGCGCTAAGTTTTGATACCTTTCCACCTTCTCCACCTCAGTAGTAAGGATATTCTGGTCCACTGGCCCAGCTATGTCAATGTGTGCCACTTCTGTGTACCTTTGTGCACTATAGTAATATTTGGCCAATTGTACCTCAGCCGCTTGTCTGGGAAGGCACTCCTGTCCCAAGTTATCCTCTTTTCTGCACTCTGCATTTGCTATGGCTTGATGGTCTAAACACTTGTCGGTACACTGTAACCATACTTTCCGCCAAGTTCCTGGTATACCCGTAGAGCCCCGTCCTCTCTGTCCTCTCTGGGCAAGCTTCCTACATCTGCTGACAGTTTGATGTACTGTTTCAATGAAGCTAACAAAATCTGCGTATAATTGTCTCATAGGTCTTCTCTATTCCGTGTTTGACCGAATTTTTTCTTGAAGCTTGTTCTTGAGGATCAAGTCTTTTGTTTCCTATTTTAAAAACCATTCCTGATCCATTGCCAGGACTCCTCTCCAGCCACATCTGGAGAGAAGGGTTTTACTTCCAACTCCACACTTTCTCCTCTTTCCTTGTCCTCTAGGAGCCCTGAAGATTACCTTTTTATAAAGCACGTTCTTCCTCAAAGCCATTTGCAGCACCTACTCTGTGCTCTCTCTCTCAGGGAGCCATGCAAGGATTTGCTCTCCCTCTCTACCACTCGTAAAACCAGTCACCCCCCCCCCCCCCCTTCCCCTCACTTCCTACCTCGGTAAATACAGTCTGGCAACATTACTTCTGGCGTGTAAACAGCATTTCATTGCCAATATCTTCCTAGTATTTCTATCCCTGCTGACCTGCTCTTCTACTCTGCAGTCTATGATACCTGCACGGCAGCGTAGTACATCTACAGCCCAGGCTTTTATGCCACTAATATGACTTCCGCCATTCAATTTGGATCTACACAGCTTCTTAACTCTTCTGATATATCCCGCTTTTTTCTTGCCTTTCATTTTGGTATTGATAGTCTGGTCCTGTTGAAATTCCCATACTATCTGTAGCCCTCATCTACAACTTCACTGTGTTGGTCATCTGGTAGATCGATTTCACTGCTGTCCAATTTCCTTCCTCTTCTCATTTCCAAGACACCTTACTTGTCTAGCCAAAACGACATTTTGATTTATTCTAATAACATCCTTACCCCTTTTTGATGCGATGAACAATAGATGGTCGATGGGCCTCATGTCCTCTGCTAGTCTGTATTCAGCTTTCATCTCTCTTAACACTAGAGTCAGTGAAAAAAAAAATAGCAAGGCGAACAATGTGTCTTCTGCCCAAGCTCCACTGCACGTGATGTCATCACCGTCTTTCAGTTCAGTCTGCTGTTACTGATTATAGAGATTTTATTCTTGGCTACCCTAACCATCTCAAGATTCACGAATAAGGCACCATATCAAAGGCCTTCTTATAATCTGTACAAGCCACTGATAAGTTTTTCAGCCTTCTTCGGCAGTTCTTCTGCACAGATTAATCTTCAAGCAATTGATCTTTTTCTCAGGTTTCCTATTATACAGCTATTATGAATCTACTAGCAAACCATTCCTCTCCAGCCGTAGGTTTTACTTCTCTCCCATGATTCCCGTCATGGAAAGGCAGGCTATAGGAAGATAGTTGCTGGCCTGGTTCCCCTTCGCTGGATCCTTCTTTATCGAAATTTTATTCCTGTGCCCATCCATTCTGGAACATTGCCGTGGCAAACGCCTTGTAGCTTTTCTTGCAATCTATTGTACCTCTGTCCGTCTCTTAAACCAGTACCCTTTTTAATTTGCCATCTTGTTTTTTTACAATTGTACTGTCCTCCACTGAGATAATAGTGGAGCTCCATAGCTGAGAAAATTTGGTGATGTATCCATCACGTGCCTGTACGTCCGTCCGTCCGCGCCAGAGGGCAACCAATATGAAATCTCAGACTTTCCAGCAAGAGTGGAGCATAAAATTGCATGTGTGGAGCTTAAAATCAATGTTGTGGTCAATTGATAGCTGTCAGAACAGAGTATCCGTGGACCATTATCACATGACCGTTTCGACCCATCGAGGTTACGTGATTTTTGAAGTTATCCGCAGACAAGTTACTAGTTTTCAATTGATCGCTGGCTCAATTTCAAGTGGCAGCTTCAGTGGGTGCATCTACCTCTGTTTCATTTCATCTGTTTTCTGGAACATTAACTTGGCAAACGCCTTCTAGCTTTTCTTACAATCTATTGTATCTCTGTCCGTTTCTTAAACCAGTACCCCTTCCAATTGCCATTTTGCTTTTACTTCGGCGAAGCGCGAAGTAAAGGATTCGCGACACTCAGGAACGTATCATAATTTCACAAATTAACACCTTACTCTTACCATATTTGAGTTCTTACTGTTCCTCCGCATTTACAATTAATTAGTTCCACAAACCACGACACCGAAGTGTACGCTCCGTAGCGTCTTGTTTTCATTTGTAATGTCCTCCAATGGGATAATAGTGGAGCTCCATAACTGAGAAAATTTGGTTATGTATCCATCAAGTGACTGTACGTTCGTCCGTCCGCGCCACAGGGCAACCAATTTGAAATCTCAGTCTTGCCAGCAAGTGTGGAGCTTAAAATCTATTTTGTGGTCAATTGATAGTTGTAAAAACAGGGTTAACCGCTGACCAGTATGACAGACCGTATCGACGCATCAAGGTTACATGTTTTTTGAAGTTGTCCGCTGACAAGTTACTAGTTTTCAACTGATCGCTGGCTCAACTCTAAGTGGCAGCTTCATTGGGTTCAACTGCTTCTGTTTCAGCTCATTCCTTGCTATCTAAGGTTTCATTATTATAATTATTATTATTATTATTATTATTATTATCATTAATGTTAGTGTTTCATTGTTATTATTATTATGTTACAAACTTGAGGTCTCAAATAGACGATCTTTGATTTTTCACACACATCACCCAATGTCAACCGAAAGACCTCGTAAGTTATCATCTATTTTGTTTCTGTTGTCCGCTCGAATAAGTGTAAAATTTTCAATTTACTTCCAGGATTTGGGAGTGCCCTGTATAAGGCTATTCGTATCCTCAAACATAAGTTGGAGAGGATCGTTGCATGACGTGCAATGTAAACTCTTACGGACAAGTTCGTTCTTCTGCTTTTCCTTATGCTTATGTCGTAGCTTTGACTAGTGGAAACGGGGTCGACATAAGCACAGGCATAAGCACAAGGCCGTGGACCAATCACAGGTCACTTTGACCCAGACTTCATGCGAACATATCCATCATGTTTATCATCGGGTTGTGGAGAGCTGGTATCAAGAATTGAGTCAAATGTGCTATTCTGCGCGTGCGTATGTTCTTATGCTTATGCTTATGCGCTAGTGAAAACCAGGCTTTACCTAGAGGCTTTCTTAAAGCAAGATTCATGACTGTTTAACTTGTTGCAAAGTGCCGATACCTGAAATAATTTTTGCCTCGCATTTTACTTGTGACGTCAACAACTCCTGCGACACCTCTCTCCCACCTCTCTCTTCTTTAATGAGGCAAATGCCTCATCACTTAATGGCTTCCAAAATATTAATTCCTGTATAAACTTGGTCATCCATGCTTTAAACCCCCCTCTTTTACATACACCTCTTAAGTTATGCGATGCTTTCTGAACGAATTTCCTTTTTTTAATCGTTTAATTTATTCCAAAATTCGAATACATGTATAATTTTTTACTATCATGCTCTATTTGTGGTGTTCTGGCTTTCTTTTTGTTTTTCGGCTATCATTAATCAATGTACTTATGTAGAACATGGATACGAAAGCCTAAAAGCTTCGCTTTCTTGTCAAGATTAGAGAATTACGAGGTCCTTATGAGGGGTGGTCTTTCAGGGTTACCAAACGTGACATCCTCTACTGGCATATTTCACAAGTTTGCGGTGTTTAGCAATTGCAACTTGCTTTTGTGAACTCAATTGAAGGCTATGAATTTATAGAAAAGACGCCTGGTTAAACGAAATTGTGCTACTGACACTTGATGCGGCTTTGCACGTGCTACAAAACAGTACAGCACCATGAATATAATCTGAAACTATCCATCTGCAACTTTTTGGTTGTCGCCCGACCGTTCATACGTGCACCCCTTTATTTACCAGCTTTTCTGGACACAGGCCTGCCCAGAGGGAATGTGCACGACTCAGGTCCCATGCAAGGTGCCATCCCTACCCAATCCCACAACCCGTAAAGGTTGGCCACACCACCGGGGTCTACGACCCGTACTCTTTTCGAATAGTGATGTGGGTTCTTTTACTTCCCACAAGAACAAATCAGTGAAAGTGCTGTGAGACGGGACCGACGGGTTTTCGTCCTTATCCGAGAAGACTAGAAAGTCTAATCATTTGCAGATGTCATTACAAGGTGGCACTTTCTTCTCAGTTATTTAAAGACCCTGAGTGTTGGTTCGGCCGGGGTTTGAACCCGCGACCTCCCGCTCAGCAGGCCGGCGCTCTTCCAACTGAGCTAACCAGGCGGCGGTTTATACGCACCGCAGGGAAACCAATATGACATAGCACACTTACCCGCACAAAGGATAATGTTGACATGAAAAGGTCATGGTGTCATTCATTAAGAGTGATATACGCCTTCTATGCCAAGGTCAATCACCAACTGTCAAACATGTTTGATTCACTGACCCGTCTCATATGTACGCTGACCGTTTTTCTTTGAATCGCAGCTTCAAATATTCAGCTTTGTAGTGTTGTGTCTGTATACTTTGTTTAATGTTTTAGTGGAGATGAAATTTGATATTTTATTTTCTTTAGACATTGGCAAGCCAGTACTGATGTTAGAAGAACAGTACCGTATGCATCCAGAAATTGCTTCTTTTCCGTCTCAACATGTCTACAGCTCTCGCCTGAAAAGTCACAGGTTAGATCCCTTAAAGTAGTTTTGCAGTGTTGGTTCTTTAGCAAACAATCCCCAGGGTTTTGTGACTGAGCAACAATAAAGGACAAAAGTATTGAGACACTTTTATAAAATGGCCCCTTTTTGCATAATGGACATAGCTATCCCCTCCCCCCAAACTCAATGTTGTAGTCTTTCTTTTACTACAAACGACATTGATTCGGGGGTGGGGAATTTACGGCGATTAAATACAAATGAAGAAATAAATGAATGAAATTGTTGATAAAAGCACCCGTTTTAGACAAGTGTTTCAACTCCTTTTTTCCCTGATTGTAGACTAATTAGCGAACATAGATATTAGAGCGCGTGAGTTCACGTGATCTAATGCAGAAGGAATGTGAACAGTGACACACTCCGAATTTTTCCAGTTATGTTAACGGGCTTCACGAAAACATTCATTTTTTAATGTAATATTGTGCCAACATATTGCCATTCAGTGTGGCGTGAGAATCCACTAAAACTTTGAATAAGAGTTCGCTTGAGTCAAAAAAATATTTCGTTCAGATGATACCCAAAAAAGATTTTCTCTCTTTCGGGAAAATTTTCGTGCAAACTTCAAAGAGAATGTACCTTGAACCACTACCAAAGCCTTGTAAAAACCAGCAGTCGTTGAAGGTTCAGATTTTAAAGTGTAGGTTAAACCGATTTTTTCAGCAGCAACGATAATACATGAAAACCTCTTTTTGGTTGGCTTGTTTGCAACTGAATGCTTTAGTAAGAAAATAGTCAAGAAATTAGCGTGCGTCACATAAATAAGTTCACCTTGCGGCCGTTGTCACCTTTTCATAGTGATTAAGTAATCTTACACCTCCATTTGCGTTGCAGCTCTGTAGCGAATAGGCGATTTTGGTTGGATATGCACTACGCGCTTTTTGATGTTATTTGCGGACAAGAGATAAGTCAAGAGAGAGGGTACGTACCAACTAAGTCAATTTCTTTAACTAACACAGAAGAGGAATCGTTCTTGTAACTTTACATTTTTATAAAACGAAACATAAAGTAGAATTAAAGGGTTGTTTGGCCAATTCTTGCTGTCTAAATTGACAGCAGTCTTTCCTCTTGAAATCACTAAAAACAGCTTAAAAACGTTTGTTTTCTCTAATCCTAAAAGTGCTTTATTTTAGTGCTACAAACCAGTCATTACAATCATCCGTTTTGATACAGTAGAACCTACACATGTAGAATCGTAGTGCTTAGAAGGTCAATTATAATGATGGTGTTTTTGCGGTCATTGTAAAATTGCCGACCTCGTATTCAACTTGCAAATTGCCCCGATGCTGATAAAAAAAGACAAGAATTCTCCCTGATAGAGGGCGTTACCCGCTCCTACCGATAAGTACAGTGACTTGTAACTTGCTTCTTTGTTATTGGTAGTTGAGGGAATGGGCATTAACGTTAATTCTTAAATTCTTTCTTAAAAAGCGCATTGTGGAATCCAGCTGAGGTGGAGATAATCGCTGATTTGTGCAGTAAACTTACAATGATATTGAAGCCAGAAAGTGTTGGCATTATTACGCCGTACAGGAAACAAAAAACGGAGCTTCAAAAGAAACTGCACGACAGGTGAATATTGATTTTGCTTTCCCTTGCCAAGAGACCTCTGTCAGTAATAATGAACCGTACGACGGTTTTCTGTAAATAGGGACTTAGAGTTCCAACGACGCGACGGCAACGAGAACGTTGCTTAAAAAGTGAATTTGCGTTATTTCTCTCTTTGACTTCGGATATTCAACTTCAGGAGGGTTCGCCTACATTTGACCATTAAAGTTGGTCGGAATAATCGCGATAAAGACTTAATGTAGGCAAATTCACTTTTTAAGCGACGTTCTTGTTGCCGTCGCGTCGTTGAATCTTACAAAGTGCCTGTTGCCAGACACAGACGCACATTGTTCATGTGTCAGTGGTTGATTTAGAGCTATTGATAGCATTCTGGCAGTACCCTAGTCTTAATATTTCATTATATGGTGTTGGAAGGTAAAAATCTGTTGCTTTTGAGAAGTGATCAAAGCTGTTGTACTCAGACAGTACCCACCGCTGCACCGGAAGACTGGCTCCCCATTGTAAGATGATGGTGCCTCATTTGCGATGCCCCCTAAATAACTAATAAAAACTAAAACGCGATTTAATTTTTTTTCATCATTTCAAACTCCATTTAAACAAAGCACTTTAGTCTTTTGTCCTCCAGGCTAATCAGATAGGAGGTGTCTAGTATAACAGTAGTTTTTTTTTTAAAGAAAACTCCAGTCTTGTTGTCATCACCTTGAGAATAATTTGTGTTTCTGTGTCTTTTTAGGGGCTTACCTAGAGATGGTGCCGTTATTGAAGTGAACACAGTAGATGGCTTTCAGGTACTTTACAGTTATTAGTGTGGTAGCCAGACAAAGGCTTTATGAAACGTGAAACCAATGCTTTACTTTATTTCCAGGGAAGAGAAAAAGATGTGATTATTTTGAGCTGTGTTCGTGCAAAGAATGTTCGAGGCTCTATAGGGTAAGATGAATCCCATGTTTTGTACGTGATATGATTCTTTTTCAGTACTGTAATAAAAGTATATCCATACATGGGCAACGTAATATTGCGTTTAATTTTGATTTTTGTTCTCAGACAGAGGTAATTGGAAGAGCATACTGTGTGCCTTTCTATGAAATCTTGCATCGTCCTTATGTTCCTTTTCTGTCTGTTTGTTTAGGTTTGTAAGCGATAGACAACGAATGAATGTTGCCCTAACAAGGGCAAGACATGCTTTGTATGTCTTTGGTCACATGGATACTCTGAAGGTAGTGTGTAGGTTTTTAAACGTTAGCAGCAAACAAAACAATTGATGTTGCTGATAAAAATATTGGAATTGAGATTCGCCACTGTAGAAACGAGGGGGAACCTAGGCCGAGTTAACTTCCCCAAAAACTTCTGGGACTGTTAATCGGGGCAGAGATAAAATTGGCCAATAGCTGACGGCGCAACCCCAGTAACGATTCCAGAAGCAATTGCGGGACGCATTTCGGCTCCAGTTCCCTTGTCCTTGGCGAGTTAATAGTGTCACAATGACTGATATAAAGATTCGTGGCCAAGTTTGTACCACATTTACAGCTTTTAATAAAGTAATTTAGCAAAGTGCATATTACTAATATGACAAAGGCTTCAAACACAGTTACGCAATTTATTGGTAACAAATTTAGTTTATGTGTGTGGACGAGCCCAACGACCCATCAGGGAAGAGCTTGTTCCCTTTTTACGCAACATGAAGTGCCTCCATGGACGGGATGCTAGTCCACTGTAGCGTTACCCCTCTGGATTTAATTCGCCAGTGCTCATTTATACATCCGGATGGAATGAGGCACCGTGAGACAAAGGGGTCTTGCCCAAGAACACAACATGATGAGCCCGCACAGTGGTCATTGAACCATTTGACCACGGCGCCCTATCCAAGCCTAATGGATAAGTCGGCTATTATTTATAAAGCTCAATACTGTTCTTGTCTTTGCTTGACAGGGTGATTCCAAAGATTGGGGAGCTTTAATTGAAGATGCACAAAAAAGGCACTGTTTGTATCATGTAGCATCTGCAGGGGATGTTCAGTCAGTTCTCTCCCTTAGTGTTAGGAACGATGAGAGGTCTCCTGCTAGAGATCCTCGGCAGAACCATCAGACCGGGTCAGCAAGACGACTTGAGAACACCAAAGTAACTCCTACACTGACAACGGAGAACCAAAGATCCAAAAAGACGGCTAATGGAACGTTCCAGCAAGAGAAAGCCCTTTCAAGGGACTCCAGTGGCAAACTGTCATCCTTTGATAATAACGTGATGAACCGCCATGCTGTGAACAGTGCAACGAATGCTCTGCATATTTCTTCCACGAATTCCGTGAGTACAAAGGAAGTGGATCGCCATAATGCGAGGGAGAATGATTCACGGCAGAGACATCATCAAAACAGCCCCGAAATGGAAGCACGTGAAAAGAACTCGGAAAGACGCGATCATCAAAAGCAACCTGAAAGTCATGCTAATAATCATCACCATCGACATCAGCATGTATCGAAGAGGCCGCATTTTTCTGAACGAAAAGAACAACAAGGACATCACCCTTCTTACAGGAGAGAACATCAGAAGAAAAGCCATGCCAAACACGATTATGTTCAAGACAACATGCGCCACGAGAGGCCAGCCTTGACTGAGCAAAGTAATAAGAGACAAAAGCTTAACGGTGATGGGGTTAGATCTTTTTCTCCAACTGCCACACATCATTCAGCAACAGCATATTCCTTGAAAAATAGTTCTGATAAAGAGAGGACTGGCAACAGTCAAGTTGGCAAACAAGTGGTTTCTCCCACAGGAAGCACTAAGCACTCTAAAGCAACTGGCCCTTGTAACCGTTATTTGGGTTCCTATGAAGACCACTTACATAAAGATGCTCGGCTGACAGCCGCAAAGGACTCGGGTTTGCAACGGGACACTATTACAGAAAGCAATTCATCCTTTCTTCCTTCATTTGAGTACGAAGATTTAAGGTCACCCTCCGCAACATCAAATTCTCCTACTGTCTCCCCAAGATCGCCGTCTGAAACCTCTGCTGGGCATTCTACAGTTACACAGACCACATCTGCGCAACAGTTTTCGAGATCTTGGCCATCGGTATCACGTCGAAATCATAACCAACTACCGTCACACGAATTTCCACAGCAATACGGACGATCATTTAATGGTAAACATACAACCTATTCTCCAGCCCTTCGCCCAACGTCATCTACATCAACTACTCAAACAAGCAAGGCACCTTCCGCAGTAGCATCCGATAGCATGTCTTGGAACCGGTCGGAGGTGTCAAGGCCCTCAATGTCACCACCATCACATGGAATGCCCGAGGTTGGTTCTACTAGAATTACCAGACAACCATCCTCTTCTAGCCTCTCAAATCACAGTGATCGTCCAATAAGCAGTCATTCACTTGGTCGCAGGAGTAGTGGACTGGATCCAGGAGCCGAACGAGCAGCTAACCTTGTAAGGGAGCGGCATCCTCCTAATACGGGACCTCAGATCATCCCACCAGCCTCGGCCCTATTTGGCCGTAGAGGCAGCAGAGGCGCTCATGCCGCGAGTGGTGAAGAGGTTGAGAGGCTGAGACAAAAGGGAGTCGTGGCGGCACAAGGGCAACAGAAGAAGGATGGCAAGGATCATTCACGGAGAAGCCTAAATAAGCAGAAGGCAAAGTGGGGCGAAAATCTGAGGTGCCACAAAAGTTGGAACAAAAGGTGATCTTTGGAGGTTGACGAGTAGTTTTTGCAGGCTTTTCTGCCCTAAACTGTTCACTTTGAACAGTGCCCAGTCGGCAGGCATATCTTGTGCCCAACCCTACCTTGTTGTCCTGTCATTGTTCGTCTTGTAAATGTATTGTAAGTCAGAAAGCATGATTTCGAGAACACATATATGATGACATAAACAGAGGCAAGCATCTTGGCGTGTAAGAGTAACAGTAATCTTTAAGTAGGCTGTGCCGATACACTTCCGTTGAGTGTGAAGTACAGGGGAATTTCATATTACAGTCGAAGCTCTCTTTTCCAACACTCTTGTAAGCGGACAGTTCCAATCTGAACTATCCGCTTGAGCGGTCAGCGATGGTGATTGCTGCTTCTTTTTCTCCGCAGCTTTTTGCTGTTTGCTTCTTTGTTCGCCTGTGTTTGTTTGTGTACCAATAGACTTTTTATCACAGGCATTGAGCTTCACTATATCAGAGGAAAGTCAACATCGTTAAAGGGGTATAAGAGGTTTAACTATGTGCCCTTCTCCATTAGTGTTTTGCCTTTTGTGCTTTTTCTTCCATGTTTCTTTCTTAAGGCCTTTGTATTACTTTACGTATTATCTCCTACATCAACAGCATGCTTTTGAATGAAGGAAATAAAATACAAACTGCCCGCTTACAAAAACCTTTTTTGTCAACTAACAGCTTCAGCTGGGGACACATATTGCTTCCCGAGAGTGTCCGCATAAGGGAGCTTCGACTGTGTTTTGGTTTTTTGGGTGACCACTGACAGTTTTAGTTTGCTGGTTGAATGAGTAGACCTACTGCGTGCTTTGAGTTTTGTTTGTCAACTAGTACCTACCCACTGAGTATCAAGCGTAACCTGTAGTTTAAAAATATGACAGTGTTAAGAAAGGTCTATCTGCTGTAAAGCTACATGATCACAACTGATGCGACATGTCTTGGTAGGAACATGGCATTTTATAACAAGAGAGAATGAAGGGATAAAGAGAGAATCTTAGGGCGTTGGACAGGATATGTAAATTTCACTTAAGTAATTTTGAGGTTATAATTAACTATATGTAATGGTGACTGTTGAATAATCTCCTGGCAACACTAATTAACAAATCGACCACAATTTTCTATGGTCTATACTCTTATAGACCATAGAAATGACGTCATAAAATGTTCAAAACTCAAGTGGAAAGCAGCTCATGGTTCCACTGCAAAGTTTTGAACATTTTATGGCATCATTTCTATGGTCTATTGGAGTGTAGACCATGAAAAAGTGTGGTCGATTTGTTTTTACAATAACCTTTTTTTTTTTTACGAAAAACCAAAAACAAAACAACCGGCGCTACTACGTGACATGTTGCGTTATTTCTATGGCCTATACTCTCATAGACCATAGCTCTCGACCAAGCAGCGCGCGAGGATTCGCTCAGTTATTGTAAAAAAGTTTACGGACCTCTCCGGAAACAATCCTCCTATTCATCCTTTCAAGCGTTTAATCTGTCTAGAAATAACTTTGGTGAAATTCACATACCCCAAGGGCCAAACCTAAAGTTTCCCTCTCCTCTTATTCTGTCTTGGTTATACTTATAGTTACATGTGATTTATCCGTACATATTTTAGGTTTCATGTTAGGTTAAGCATCGTGTTGCATCTGCTTATGTTTGTTCTGGGATCTAATTCGTGCTTTCTATTTGTTTAAACGAACAGTAGTATAGTATCCAGTATTATAGTATCTATGAGAAAGGTGCGTTTGAATCGTGCTAATCCGGGTCAAGATAACTTATTTCTAAGAAACAGATATTTTTTGTATATAGAAAAATGGATATTTACAAAGAAGAGTGGTTATATTAAGCACTGTACATATTTTTTGGTTACAGTTTTACTCTTATATTTTGTTGAAATAAATCGTGAAAACGTTATATTTTGTGCACACGTTTGCGATGGGGCGAAATTTGAGAAGTTGTGTGAAGGCAGCGATTTTTACCGAATTTGAAAAGAAAGGGGGAACTGATCTCAAAGAAAGGGTGATATATCAAATCTGTAAAAATCAGTAGGTTGTATAATTCATCCATTCCAGGAAAACATTTATTTTGGGGATGCTATGTTGTTCTGATATTTCAGAGGGCGGAATTTGGCATTAATTATGGCAGGAAATTTAACGGTGCTATGCTCTGAGGGGTTCTATTCTATGGATCTGATGGTGTCATGTCTCATTTTAACGCAGGTTGTGTTACAAACGTTTTCGACATTTTTTGTCAAGGCAAATTTGGTGTCGCTGAGGATAAGAGAACTGACCGCTTACCCGAGTACCAAAATCCTGGTTAAAGTATGGTTAACCAGGGTGCTTGCCTGGTTTAACCAGCCAGGCTTTTCAAGTTGTCAAACAAGGCTTACCAGGCTTTACCATATGTGCAAAAAGCCTGGTGAAGCAGGGTATTCCTGGTAAGCCTGATTATCCTAAAAACCAGGCCTTAAGACAACTAACTTACACTTTGGAAGGTCTACCATAGTTTTGTTCGGGAGCTCATTGCCCTCTATGTGAAGTCAACTGCACTGTTTCCAAAGGACATCCTGGTAGAAGTTGGCACAATTGCTTGCGTTACCTGTCAACCATCCTTGCATGGTATCTTGTCCTCATATGAGCGGAGAGTAGCGTTGGTTCCCCGTTATATTGAAAGCAAACTCGATACAAAAGAAATGTGGTTAGAATATCACGTAGAGCACTTATAACACTGAGAAGAATTGGTATTTTGTATCTTTGACCTTTAACTACAGCATTCCATTTGGTATTGTTGAACAGCTTGACGATATTTTGCCTGTGAGCAGGCTCGCTTTTGCGAATTCGGGAAAAATTTCGGCGGCGGAGCCGCTGTTAGGATATTCAAAGGAACTCATGAAATAAATCAGCGGCTTTTCTCAAGCATCGTCTCCATGAGTAGGGTGCTAGTTACCACGCAGTTACTTTGGAGGTTATTAGGAGTGTATGGGAGAGGTTATCTTCAAATATACTTTTGACGGTCCTTTATCAAATAGTACCTGCATTTTTTCTTCTAGAAATACTTAGGCCTCTTGTACGTTCCCCTGGAGACTTCACTCCAGTTCCTGCCCTCTGAACAATCCAATCCCATATTATTGTGCCCTGGGAAGTATTTCAAGAACATTTGGTGCTTGCTCAACACATCTGCACCTCTTCGCCTTGTCTCTGACCCTCACAGAAGGACAGACTTCAGAGGACCAACGTAACTTTTTTTTTTATTATTTATTTATTTTTTTTAATAACATTTATTTGGTTACAACACTTCTACTGACAATACTTACATTTACATAGAGGGAAAATAAAAACAACGTACAAGAGATAAAGGAAAAATACAATGTTACAGCATTTACAACTAATTAAGCCTAAACAAGTTTTACAAATTTGACTACTATTTGCAAAATTGCAAAATAAAACACGATACAACAAAAACATAAGGAGTCTGTGTCCTACCAACTAAAAGGTGCTTTGCATTTGCATTTGTTTCTGCATCACTTTTAACTTTTGGAACTTTTGGAATTATTTAATAACAGCAAGTTTATTTGTCCGAGGGGCAAAGTTTAAGAGGGACCAACGTAACTTTAGTTCTCTTTCTCCTTTGGGTTTTTGCTTCCGAATCTAGTCCTGCCAGCAAGAAGTCTTACTGAATCAATAATTGACGTCTCATTTACAGTAAGCTCCATTTTGCGAGGAATAGTGATCTTCTGACCAGATTTAGGTATATTTTAAAATAGAGAACACGGACATGGCGTTGACTGGCTCGTGACTACCATGCGGTGTGCACAAGTAGTCCACGTGGTTAGAGTAAAGAACAAAGCCACATGAAAACCAGCTGTTACATGTTAATCATTATTTTGAGATAAATGATGCCGATAGGTGTTTTAGTACCTTGCGAGAAAATGTGGAATATGAAATGCCTTAAGACGGAATCCATCAGGAAATTGAGTATTTTTAATTTTCAGGGGACAAAAACTTTGTACCAGTATAATTTAAACAATATCGCATTCTTTTTTACATTATTAAAGGGCTATAGATGTAAATAGTTATCTGTAATAACACCAAAGAAAATTTCTTATGGTAGCCCGCGAGAAAAAGAATGTCAAATTTCACAAAATGACATCTTACACATGAAATTTTCAGAATTTTACATGAGAAATAGTCTTTGATGTTATTAAAAATAATAAATTAAATCTATAGCCCTTGAAAAATGAAAAATGTAAAAAAGAATGCGGCATTGTTTAAATTATTCTAGTGCAAGGTTTTTGTTCACTGAAAGTTCAAATTACTCAATTTCCTAATGGATTCCGTCTTAAACCCTTTCACCCCTAGACGGTCACACAATGTGGATTACATCCACGGACTCGAGATTTAGACGTAGATTATTTGACGTGATCATTTACTCTGGTAGTGAAATGCTGGGTTTTAAAAGGTACCTGAAGCGCTTGAAATAAATTGAACGGTACTTTTTTACCCCCCAAAAATCTATTGATCTATGTTATTCCACTAGGGCTTTTGATCATGTTGATTAGGCCTATTTTTAGCAGAGCTTGCCATCTTGCCTTTTCTGCGTGTTCGCTTGCCAACAAACTCATTTTCATCACAAACGTCCTAGAATAGAGAAGCGATTTTCCGTGATTTTTTACAAGTTTGGTCGAAGGCAAATACTATAAAAACTAACCATTAAAATTGAATACGCTAGCCATCAGTTGCCAAAGTTTCACGACGTGAGGTGTGTTTTCATAATTTGAAATTCCTATTACTTTTAATTTAGATTGCTCGGTTTCTACTGATTTCTTGTGACTAATATTTAAACGCAGAAAATTATAACTATACAAAATAACTTAAAAAGAAACCACCTGTCCCTTCATAGAGGGGTCCACCTAAATTGCCGAAATTGTGGCAATTAGGATGAATGTATGATTCCAGAATTGTTTTCCAAGAGTAATTAAAAATGTTCCAAAAAGGTAATTTGTCATTTCTTTTCTTTATGAATTCATTTCGGCTTTAAGCTTATCTGAACCTACATTTCATAACGTGGACTACACTTGAAGACTTGAGTTTGGTTTTCGTTTGTAATGTGATAAATGCAGTTTTTATTTTTTTGGTGTTTTTTTTTATGCCTTTTATTTCATTCAATTGTATTCGTTCCATTTCTCTTTTATAGGTCTTCACATTAAAGGATCGTAATTGTCAATTGGATGGTTTTCGCCGGATATTTCCAGGGGCGATGTCGACATAGTTTGCACGTAATCTTACTCTCAAGACGAATATGGTCACTGATATTTTCGTTGGTTTTTCTCTAGTTTCAGCTCTTATCTTTTTAGTGAGTGTCCCTCTAAACTCCCTTGTTTTGTTAGTGTTCTACAGAAACAAGCACCTTTGCAATCCACCGAACGTCTTCTTGATAAGTGTTGCCGCCAGCGATTTGTTTTGTTCTGTATCTACGCTTCCTTTTTACGTTGTAGCAAACGCCTACGGAAAATGGATTTATGGAGATGTTGGGTGCACATTGATCGCATTCGTCGCTTGTTTGTCGGGTTTAGCGTCGTTAATGCATTTAGCTGCAGCATCCTACGAGAGATATGTCGCTTTAGTGCATCCTCTAAACAGTCAAAAATTTACGGTTAGATACGCTGCTCGGATTTCGTTGGCTATGTGGCTGTACGCTTTGTTTTGGAGTCTAATGCCTTTGTGTGGCTGGTCAGGCTTTGAACAAGAAGGAATCGGCACAAGTTGTTCAGTGAGATGGAAATCACGACGCATGTTGGATTTGTCCTATAACATTTGCTTGTTACTGGCTTGTTATGTGTTGCCCGTAAGCGTCATGTGTTTCTCTTATGTGAAATGTTGTAGAGAAATTAAGACTGGAGCGAAATGTGCAAAAGAATTGTGGGGAAGGTCATCCAGCTTTACAAGAAAGACATTTGAAACTGAGAGAAGGATGGCTAGATTGTTTGGTGTCATGACTTTGGCTTTTCTTGGGGCGTGGACACCATATGCGGTCGTGTCTTTTATGGCTATGATTGGTGGACCTCATGTCATAAGTGACGTCGCAGCATCAACCCCCGCATTCCTTGCCAAAACGTCAGCTTGTCTCAGCCCAATTATCTATGTCTTTCTGTACAAAAGGTTGCGACGGCAAATTTATTCCTTGTTACGAAAGGCAAGAAGAGTTACACGGAGTAAATCAAGGGACTTGCCAGGCGGGTAGTCGATGAAAAGAAAGGACTTATTGGGAATGTGATTTTGAAGTGGAAATGAGCTTGTCACGTGACCAGCGATAGACTCCTTACTGGTGGACCCACTAAGCCCCGACGATTCCTTGGGCCTACATCGCGCAAAGGTTGGCCATTTCTCGTTGCTAATACTTTTTGAAGGTCAAAAGGATCTTATCTGAAATTTTATACCATTTATGTAGGATGCAGCGTTGACACCTTGTGGATCCCAGTATAATATGTATTATCAACAACTGAATCATTGGGTAATGCAATTCTAGAGCTCTGATTGGCTAAGCCATCATGATGTATGAGCCATTATACCATGCTATCCAAATATGGTAACTGTACGTGTCTGCTCAAAATTAAAACAAGCTGAAAATCGGTTGTTTTTACAAATGAAGTCGGGAAGAATGTTCCATATTTGTGGGCGTTTTTAACAAAACAATTATTCCACAGTCTCGCTTGTTGGATACGAGATAATTATAGCCATCTCATATCCAACGCGCACTCGTGGAATAATTGTTAAATAAACATGCTATATGTGAACGTAATGAATGGCCTTGATGACCATGAATTTCTCCCTAGCTCAGTAGTTTCAGCGGTTTTACGGGATCGGTGATTATTCTTATGCAAGTTGGGGGAATCCTTTGTCAGTGAGGTCTCTCCTCTGTGACCAATCAGGCATGGTAATCATAGCGAGGTTTAGATTACGTTTACGGCAAACGTGAAATTGTACCACGTGAACAAGGCCCGTTTACTTGTCGTTTGCTAATCATTATTTCTGCACGGGAATAATTTCTTTCTCGTTACGTTCATATACGAGGTTTATTTTGGCCAGTTTTTATCCAGTCAGTGTAAAACGCAGACTGCGGAGTATTGTTTTCACCATCCACATGAGTGCCTGACAACAATAGTCCCATTGCTTTCTAACTCTAAAAACAATAGTCCGCAGTCAGTCCGCAGTCTGTATTTCACACTGACCGTTTTTATCTGTTCACTTTCCAATTTGAGAAATTCTTGGCTTGCATTTTACGTTTGCCGTTTTCCGTAAACGTGACTCTAAATTTCTCCAATAACAGTAATAATAATTTAATTAGAACAAAGAGAATCCTAACATCCTAAAGCTCAGAAAAAGTTCCGATTTCCAGATGAGATTCGAGCTCACAACCCACCGAGTTCTAGTTCCAGACCCACTATGGACTGGCACCTCAGCCGGCGTAACGGTTGAGATCTATGAGACCTCTGAGACACTCAAAGTCACACCACCACGGAGGGGTGAAAATGCCAGGGTTGGGGCTTCCTGCCATACACAGGCCTAAATAAGTCCGTCAGTCAGCCATATGGTTCAAACTGTCATTTGCGGCGTGTTATCAGTTGTTCGATTTGTGGCGTCTAGCATGCGGGCAAACTGAAACTTATCCTAAATTACATGGTCTGCTAAAAAAAGGTTTGTTAAAATGCATCTCAGTCGTAGATGTATTTTAGAACAATTTCCCCTCGGGAACAATTAGTCAATTAATGATTTCGCGCCCACAAAGATTGATATTGAAGGTACACATTCTCTTTGTCATAACTTCAAGGGCAATTTAGCACTTTCTCCTCGCAAAAACAAAACCATTCTCGTGGAGACCTAGGAACGGTCAGCCGGGTCAGGAGAAAAGGCACGACGAAAGTTTTTAAGCACAAGCACGGGCGAGTGTCACCAGACCATTTCCAAACTGCTCGGCAAATGCCGGCTCTTGATTGGGCGCAAAAACCCTTTGTAGTATTGTGCCCAATCAGCGAACAGTATCACTTGAGTCATTGTCGTACGTATGTTCGCACAAGACAGCTGTTGTTTTGCCATATTTTCCCGGTTCGTTCATCAGGGTTGTTCGTGGAAGCATACTTTCGTTTCTAGTTTCGTAATAATGATGAAGGACTCATTGATGAATGACCTGGAATAACGTTTCGGATGCCAGCAGCGTCTTTAAGGCTATGTTCACACTGGATAGCTTTTGCTGCTGACACGAAAAGCCCTCCGGTATAGTGTGAACACTTATCCAACATGTCACTCTCCACTTTGAAGACCAGAGCGGTGCAGCTTCGCTCTGTTACAGAAATCTTACCTAAATTACCGTTCCAGGGGCGGATCCAGGATTTTCTTTAGGAGGGGGTGCACTCGTCTCTTGCTCTACTTCAAAACCAATAAACCACATAGTCTTTTTTTTTGCAGAATACCAGTTGTATTAGAAAACCACAGGTCATCTCAGCGGGGAGGGGGTGCGCACCCCCTGCACCCTCCCCCTAGATCCGCCCCTGCGTTCTTTACATGTGTGAACATAAGCCCTTTCCGGTACGGTTTTGGTGCCGACGCAAGAGCTATCTGCTATAATGTGAACATAGCCTTGATCTTCGCTGTGCCCACTAGCTGAATTTGCTTCTATAACCAGCAAATACCACTGTTTTGGAGCAGGAAAAGATCACAAGAGACCCGTTGAAAGGAGATGATACCCTTTGTTGTAGTCGAGCAGCGTTTCATGAGAAAAACGTCTGATTACACGTTTAGGGCCTGTTTACATGGAGGTGGGGGACCCCAGATAGGTGAGGTAACATGTGGCGGGTGACCCCACCTATCATGTAAACGTGATCAAATTAAAATGAAGTTATATGAAAAGGCGGGTTATCCCACCAAAGCCGCTTACCTCACCTAACTGGGGTCCCCCACCTCCATGTAAACAGCCCTTAGAGATGGTTTGAGCTCCTGTGTAAACAACATTTCGTAAACAAGGCACTTAAATTTATTTATTCTATTCGATTTATTTATCCTGTGCCAGAATAAATTTGAGTGGCTTATTTACCAGATTTTGTTTTACAAGAGCTCAAACAGTTGTTAAACTTGCAATTAGGCTCAATTAGCGAGAAGCTTTCCTATTTGCACATTTGCATAAAAAGCACCCACGATGAATGTTATCTAACGCCTTGTAATGAATTCACATCTGAACTCTTTTAACATCTTTGACACTTTTTTTTATATAATTATTCTTGACAACGATGTTGGATATGTTGTGGTTCAATTTTATCCTTGGTTTAAATTTTCTTTCTGTTTCAAACTCATTATCATACATTAGCATATCCAAAAACAAAAGTAAAGAAAATTTAAACCAAGGATGAAACTGAGCCACAACAGATACATCAAAACATCGAATAAAAGCAGGTCCACAAAATGGAACATTTTCTATCTCTCTCATTCTGACACCTTAAACCGTATCTTCTCGTGAAAACAAACATAACCACTCTAAGAGTTTTTTGCTTTCAACAATCTCGTTGTGCTGTGATTGTATCGCCTCTAACAGACGTCATCTTGTCACCTTCTTATTCATTATTAACTGTCATTGAACCCCCTACCCTGCAAGAGTCACCAAAACCTTCATAGTTAACATTCCTCATCTTCTAGCTTCTACAGTCAAGAAAGGTCAAGCGTACCCCCGAAGATTTCATCAATGAATTTATTATTCGATGAATCCGTTGGTAGTAGAAGATTTCAGATTCATATCTGCATTTTTCGTGCGTAATGAGCCTTGAATTCACACGCGAGGCAGTTAATTAAATATCTACCAGCTCAATTTCTCAGATCTTGATGTAAATGTCCTTCAAGCAATTTTAACCATTCAAAGATTTTCAATCTGACCAGATGCAGAGAAGTTCTCGTAAAATATTCACTGCTCATTACGCATGCAGGAATGCCGATTTGAATTTGACACTTGTAATGGAAACGACTAACGGATTCATTTTTCAAATAATCAATTCATTAATAGAATTTTGGGGGTACGCTTAACCTGCCTTGATTGTAAGTTTTGGTGAAGACTACGACTATTGTTCACAAGTCATGATCATGTCAGCTCAGAGTGCCGCCAGAATTACTGATCGTGGCTAGATATTTGTTCTGTTCCTTACGAACACACGCCATAAAACGAACCTGTCGTCGCGTTCTTTTGTACAGAAAAAAGTAAAGAACAGGATTGTAACAGTTTGATGATTTGGCAAAGTATGCTGGTATAGATGCTGTGATGTCACTGATGACGTCAGGTCCACAGATCATTGAAATAATAGATACAACAGCATATGGTGTCCAGGCCACGAGAAAAGCCACGGTCATTAAGCCAAACAAAATGACCATCTTTCTCTCTATTTCGAATGTTTTTCTTGTAAAGGGTGATGTTATTCCCCACGTCGTTTTCGCTCGCCTTGCCGTTCTGTTTATCTCGCGACAGGTTTTGTAATAACAGACGACTATGACGCTTACTGGTAACACAAAGCAAGCCAATATCAAACAAATGTTATATGAGACATCTAGCTTAGTTTGTGACTTCCATCTAACTGAACAACTTGTCCCGATTCCTTCTTTTTCAAACCCTGACCAGCCAAACAAAGGCATTAGACTCCAGAACAAAGCGTACATCCACATAGCAAATGAAAAACAAACTGCTTTTCTCCTTGAGAAAGTTGGGTTCTTCTTATGGAGGAAAACTAGTGCATGATATCTTTCGTATGAGGCGGCTGACAGATTCATCAATGAAGTCAAACCGTTCCATGTAGCAATGAACCCGATTATTTTGCATCCGCTGTCCCCATAAATCCATCGTCCTTGAGTATTTGTAACGAAAATCAATGGCAAAGTAGTAATCGAGTTAAACAAATCGCAAAGCGCCACGCTAGCGATAAAGATATCAGGAGCGTTTAGAAGCTGTCTCTTTCTATAGAACACAACACAAACAAGACTATTCAACAGCACACTTGTCGCAAAGATAATGGCCGTTATAAAAGCAAAAACTAAGAAATACGCTGGCAAAACCATGTCTGTTGTGGCGTTCGCGCGCAAGCCCTGCAGTCTTGAAAACCACTGAAAAAGAAAAAAAAACCCCAGTCAAACAAAAACGTAATGATATACCAAATCCAATATCTTAACACTGTTCTTTAAGTTGTAAATGATGTGTTAAGATGTTAAAAGTTCTAAAATTTGCAAGAATTAGCTAATTAGCCACTGTGTGGACGTCAACCTTGTTCCCAGGGCTTTTCCTCCAAAAATTAGGAAAAGCCCTGGTAACGAGCTTATGTTGACGTCTCTTTTTTGATTTAGACCTCTGCTTACAGGCTATTGTTTATTGGCAAATCTATGTAGGTAACTTTCGTACGCCACACTTTTGCAAAAAGTAAGTGGCTGATCCTGGTCTAGTTTATGCGTCCAGGGGTCTTTTTAGCACTGTATAAGCGATGACTACTCCGGACCCGGGATAGATCGCACGTTAAGTGTGACATGCGTAATTCTAAAGATAGCCACCAAAATTAACCACCACAACGTGCTGTACGTGCAGTTGACTTAAAGAAACCGCTTCGAAATCACCGTTTTTATTTGTGAAAAGAGCTAAAAAAAGCCCAACCCGACATGGTTTCGTGTCGGCGCAAGAGCTATCCGGTACAGCGTAGACTCAGCCTAAGCCGTGATTTCGTGATTTTACTTATCGCCTACATTCGGTTTCTAATTAATGTTATCGCTTAGGATTCCGGAAATGCTGGATTTTTTTTTCATGACTTATCATAAGAAGTAAGGCATGTTCGAGTTTGGATTCGAGTTCGATAGTTAAACTTTGACTGAGTTACCCTTTACAGCGTGGATTAGATGTAGTAGTCTTCCCAAATGATAACAGGCTGCATTCGACAGTTTAGGATTAAGGTCTGTGTGACTTTGTTATGCGCTAGGTAGTTACCCAAACGGAGAGATCAAGTTGGTGTCCATCCGAGGATCAAGCAAGGCGTGTCATTGCGGGAATGCCAGGGGTCAACGTTCAAGAGTTCATAAACCGAGAGAAACACAATAGTTATTTATTCCGAGACATGGAGAGCTTAGATTGCTTTCTAGGCCCCCCATTTTAGTGCAGTGTCACACACAGCTTTAACATTCAAAAGTACCTCATTCACAAAACAGGCTGTTTAATTAAACTGAAGAAACTTGTTAAAAGATAAGTAGTGTTCAGATGCTCTAACATGAAACTAATAAGTCTCCGAAGGATCGACGGATTCTTAGTTTAAAATTTTATGTCACATGCAAACCAAAAGAGTCATTGAAACACTTTTGTCGAGGAATAAGAACAACAAATGCTTAAAAATTTTGTAAAATATGTTTTTTCTTTCTAAAGATACACCTAATTGCAATAACGTTGTCATAGAAAAAAGCAAAAAGCAGAAAGCCAAATAGGAATTAATTAGCCATGTGATTTACATTTGCGTATTTTAATAATTTAACAATTATTTAAGAAGTCATTCACAATAACAAGAAATAATTCTGTAATTCCGCGCTGTAAGATTCCGCACATGAAACACTGATGTGTGTAACAAAAGGGTCCTGACAAACGAAGCTTGGTTTGTTGCGCGGGAGAAGGAACTGGCGGAGGAACGCCTCACCCTCTCCGCGATGGAAAGTCCTGCCTAAACCCCTGATTTGTTGCTTGAAAATTGTGATCTGATGGTGTTGTGCACTACAAACCATACGCAGACTGGCTTTTCTATTTAGCATTAAACGAAAAGACGCGTCGCGTTCCTGGAATTTACCTCAGGCTATATTTATTGAAAAAAATGGAGCCATTTTTTCTTTAGTAGTTATCCGATGTACGTTTGTAATTAGAGCACGTTTGAAATCCGCTAGATGAATCAGCCTCGAATTGCATTAGAATGACACCAAGAAACTGATGCAAATGATTTGGCTTCCATATTACGTGATTGATATTCAGCTATAAGCGTGTGTGTTGTGAATGTTGCAAGAATGATAATTTAATGCTAATTAATTCCTATTTGGCTTTTTGCTTTTTTCTATGACAACCTTATTGCAATTAGGTGTACCTTGACAAGTCTTTATTCTTTACCCATAACAAAGAAACCCTTAAGAAATCATTGGTAACTGAAGGTATAATCGTTCACGTACAAAACTTTAAAAACTTTACAACTTTTAAAAATTATTAGCGTAAAGAATAACCAACAGTGCTCGCTATTTTTTTAAACGAAAAGTTCATGGTAAATATCCAGCAGCGAGAAAAATTAAAGAAATAAGTTAACAGATATGGTCCCAAATTTCTATTTCCTTATTTTCTATCCCAAGGAAAAAATTGGTAGAATTATGGAGGGTAAAAGGCCCCTATGCCATTTAGTCTTAGCGTGGAGGCCCTTCCTAAAACAACAGTATACAGCTTTTTCAAAAAACGTTGTCGGGAGAAAAGGAAAAAGTCTTCAAGCCAAGATCGGACCGCAAGGTAACGTGGGTTGTTTGAAATCCGTCTTTCGCTCGCAAACAATCAGTCCACTAAACTAGTCGCTGATTTTATTCGTCATTTATAATGAACCATATTTATCATTTCAGTTTTTAAAAAAGCACAAGGTAAAAGTACGTTTCAGTCGAAGTGCCTTCTTGCTTATTCTCATCTTTGAAAGCAATTTTGTTAAGCTAATTAGCAAGGAAAAATGACATTGAAATTTTATATTTTATCAATTTGCACAACCAAGAGCCATAATAGTCCTATTATGGCTCTTGGCACAACGTAGTAACCAAGTGGGCAAAAAAATATTATAAACAAACCTTTCTCCGAATAATGGTTCCTACTCGAGCATTAATTAAAGCTAGCTAAAGTCTACTGCAGATAATATTTTGCACTACACCGGCATGTGAGAATGTATGGACAACCACATCGCCTTT
>NC_133204.1:36851695-36896695 GCF_958299795.1 Porites lutea
GACCCTTAACTCACCTGAGGCTGACAATCATTTAATTTCAACTTTTTGCACTGACACCAACTGTTTGGGATTAATCGACGTGCTCTCAGCCAATGATCGTGCTGAAATTGCTGGGTGTATATTATTAACTCGGAAACTATTCTGGACATACCAGTACTGTCAGAAAGATGAATTATGAAATGTGAAATCCCTACCCTTTTGTATTCCTACAGCCCGAAGAAGGTTCCCCTTTATGGCCAAACTTACCCGTATAGGCCATGTATAGGGAGCACATCTAGAGCCTGTCACCTACGCGAGACGGAGGCAAGAATCGTCTTATTCTCTTGTAGTCAGCGAATACTTTGTACGGCCCAATTAGTTTTCACAAGCGCAGAATTATAAAAACGGAAGGCCTAATCAACAAGTCTGTCAAACAAGTTCATTCTTACGTGGTGAAGCTTTTCCCATCGGGAATCACATAAACCGTGGCAAGTAGCTTTTTGCTTACGGTCGAAAATGTTTGCTGCTCGGTTTTATTCACTATTCGGAAAAAAGTTACCCAGTGAAATTTCGTGCTCGAAAATCTCATCACCATGGCCAAAATTATAACTATGGCAATGAATGAATGATTGTGTAACGATTAAAAGTGACTCCGAACAAGAAGTTGCATGCAACTTGCTGAGAATTGCCGAAGACGAAAACTGCATTTAGCGAAGGCAAAAGTTGTTTTCCTTAAAGCACAATAAATACACTATTCCTCAAAATTCGGAAGCTCATACGACGCCAATTTTATGCATGGACGATTTAATCTCTGAAGTACTGAGAAGTTAAGTCGGACGGAACCCAGACATGATGTCCGCCATAAAGCCTTCGACATACCCTCCTGTTATGTTGTTTCACTAAAGCCGGAATAAATAGAAGACGTGAATTCAAAACAGGAATGATTTAAGATGGTATCGAAACCAAAAAACGCTGACAGTTTTAGTGGTGTATATACTGTATGTACATGTTGCTAGATGCCACAACTGGGTCTATCTAAAAAGAAACCCTTTTTTTCCTTCTAATCGCGTTAGAATATATCTTAACGCAGATACAATTTTTTTAGGAAGATTCGCAAAAATGCTTGCGTGAGAGTCAAGGCAATTCGTATAACTTGCAACATGAGTTGTAGAAACAGATTTTTTAATCTATAAAATGTGTATTTAGTGTTGTGACCAAGTCCTCTGTCAACACGCAGGTACTTGGCAACATGAACGATACTGTATGTCATGGCCGAAAGTTTTAAAAACGAAACCATTTGGACTTAGTCAATTTGTAACATGCTTACGTTACCTGTTCACCTACTGAGACGGGACACTTACCTTTTGCTACACGGAAATTCTCTCTCGTACAGTGACAGACATACAAAGCGTAGCTTGTGATTTTTACTCAGCTTTTATAAACGCGTCCATCTCTCTTTGCTCCTTTTCTCTTTAAAACACCCAGACAGTTTTGACGAATTCCAGTTTCCTAATGGCATTATATGGCGATTAGCTGAATTAAAACTATTTTCATAAATGGATAAAAATAAGCGCAGTTCGGATTTCAACGACAATTGTGCCACTATTCCTAATTTCCGTGTCTGTGCGAGGAGTTTAAAAGAACATCATTTATTAATTAATTAATTTCGTGTCAAAGTTTTAAGTAATTTCACTGACCAATAATGTCAATAGTATTTATTGTTCTATGGTGCTTAGTTATATAAATCTTTTAATGGGCTTATGAACCGTCTCTCGAGATATAAAACTGCTGTTTCCCACAGCCGGGGGCTGTATAACTGGGCAGTAACACTGAGTGGTTATAAATCAAGTTAAACGTTTTGCTCCTGTCAGCTGGGGGACGCAACAAGCGGCCTTATCTATCAAAAACAGACCTTGATGGTGGGAGCTTAGAGCCTTTTAATAAGGATTTCGTTTATCTTATCAGGGCAAAGAACAAGTGCTCAGTGGAAAAACTATATAATTGACACATTTTATTCAAAATGCTTCATGCTTCGTTCATTCTTTTCATGTTTTCCCTGACTTCAATTCTGTTACTTATTTCACAGCACCAAAGTGTAACAGCATAAAAAATAACTGAACAAGATATGTTTAAAATATAAAGCGAAGCCAGGAAACCAAACAGAAATTTTAATAAATGCTAAGATTTTTGTCGCTCACAGGAATTGTTCTCCCTAATATTTGCTGACTAATCTCCCTTACAAAACATACAGATATCAATTAAAGAGTTAAAGAAATCATATCCTGCGCCTTGTCATTTTGTGACGAAATCACATCAGCTTCTTTGTCACAGGCTGTTACAGAGAAACATATTACGACTGATAAACAAAGATTCTGAACATATGTATTTCTGCAGACGTCCTTCCGCAGACGCCAGTTCCTACCGAATTTAATGAGGGGCTATTCACACTTGTTGTTCGGGAACCAGTGCCTAGGTACCGGCACAAAATGATGTTGTGTTCACACTTTGAGTACCCGATACGTGACCTTGAACGTAGTTAATTCATTTCGCCCTGTCAGACGCCATTTTGAAACCTGAGCTAAGCAGCGATAACAAAGCAGACCCGAGTACAAGGTCTCAACCTTGTACTCGGGCACCGTGCCGGTGCTCCAATTCTAGCGTGGGTACTTGAAAAAAGGGTGTGCTCACATTAGTGCCCAGCGAGTACCGTAACCGGGCACCGTGGCCGGGGGGCAAGTGTGAACGCTGCCTAAGTTATTTAGCATTTTTCATATTTTTACATTTACACAAGGGACCTCCTCATAACTTGCCCTCGCTCGGCAACAAACAAAACAGAAAAGAAATTAAACTACGAGAAACGTTTCGGCGAAGGGAAACGAATCTTTGATAAAATAAAGAATATATTCCATACGCTACGAGCTTTCGCTTCTGAACTATGTCTTACTCACTGATACCCTGCGAGCAGAGGCCCTTCGATCTTCCTAGATAAGTCAGAAAAGCGTAGCGTCTAGATTTCATACCGTAAAATTCCGAAAATAAGCCACGGGGCTTATATTTTTCAAAGGCCCTTTTTGAGGGGCTTATTTTTGGAGGGACTTATATTCGGAGGGGCTTATTTACAGAGGGAAATTTGCGTTTCAAAATCGATTGGGATAGCCTTATAGCTGGAAGTAAATTTACTATTTTTGCTTTGTTTTACTTTGTATTTGGGAGCAATTTTCCAAGTACAAGCCCGGGGGGCTTATATTTGGAGGGGCAATTTAACGGAGGGTTTTTTTGCGTTACCGGTTTAGGGGGCTTATATTTGGAGGGGCTTGTACATGGAGGGGCTTATTTTCGGAATTTTACGGTAATTTTTGGTACACTTCAATAGGATACTCAATGTTCTGGAAGAAAAACGTGCTTCCTTGAACAGGAATGTTTTTTTTTAAGGTCAATTCAAGAAGGTCTCAATGGAATTCACCGTTCGCGCTAAAAATGGCCGGAGTAAAGGTGATGTTACACGGAACGATACACAACGACGATTTTTAGCGCAACACAGCATTGCAATGTTGGTCAATGTTGGAACAACGTTGCAACCATTCCAATCAGTATTACAACAATGTTGCAACGCTGTGTTGCGCTAAAAATCCTCGTTGCAAATCTTCACGTGTAACATCACCTTAACAGGCGCAGGTTTTTTCAGGGCCAAGGGAGCAATTTCGGTCGAAGACGCACGCGCGCACGAGGGAAGAAAAACAGAGGCGGCTCCATGAAAGCTACATAACCAACCAGGGCCTTCTACGCAGGCTACCATAAAACATCCAGTTATCCGTCCAAATTCTTTCTAGCCACATTTTGTAATGTGGAGAGTGTCTTACCTCATAGATGATGGATCCTTTTTCAGCCTTTTTTCTATCCTCTTGAATGGCTTGTACCGATAAAAACGTTTGAACTTTTTGAAAACAATTGTTATTTCTCCGTCAAATGGTCTCAAGGTAGGTGCAAGCGGACGCAGCAACTCCCAACATTGTTGGTCGGGTAGCCAAAAGTTTGACCGGTTTCAAACTTTGTGCAAAAACGCCCAACAACATGCAACAAAGTGCAACAGGGTGTGCAAACGGACGCAACATGTAACATCCAACAATGTTGCGTCCGTTTGCACGGGGCTTTGAACGTAACGGAAAGAAATTAACCGTTAGCTGTAGAAATGTTTAAAAGAGGAAATAATTTATCCAAGTTCAATTAGTCTCCCCCAAGGAGCCGTTTTTGTCTCGTCACGCAACGCTCCTCCCTTGGGAAGAGCGTTTCTTGACGAGTCAGAAATCATAGGTTTAATCAACGCAATTTATTTTTAAAAGCAATTCGTACGCCGCAGATTGGTTTCTTCACTTCTCATTCCGTCCTCGGCGCGGGATTGTTACAGAGAGTCAAAGTTCAGAAGCCATAAACAATACCCAGTACTACCTCGTGTATGACACAGTGAACTTTACTCGAGCAAATGATTTCCCATAAGCCTTTATGGCTTCTTGTAAATGCGTTCGAACTAAAACTTGTCATGATTGGCTGAACTGAACCACTAACCAATAGCAACCCTTGTGATATCTCGGCAACAGAAATGTTTGTACATTTCAAAAATGGCGGCAGCGGAAACACATACTCTCTAAATACTTTCTTGATAAATATTTGTCTTTGAAATCTTGCTTTTCGTACAAAAATTCCCGGTAAACTATTCCAAAGTATATTTTGTTCTGTTTCAAAATGCCACCATTAGACTGGGGAAGAATCATGCGTGCAGACATAACAGCGCTTCGAGAAGATCTTGACGCAGCTGATGATATGTATGGCGTCTTGGAGATGGTAAAATACATAACTACAACACATATTTTGAATTGTTAACTGTTTTATGACGGTTGTTAATGAAGAATAAACGTTGCATGCTTACTTTGTAACTTTTTCAGGGTATGGTCGAAGCAGGTTCTGCGGAAGCTATTGATGCTAACAAGATGATAAAATTATTTGAAGTGACCAAAGCTGTTATGAAGGTGAATAATATTCATGATACAACTTACATGGCGGTAATTGACGTTCATCCGTGAGGAGAGTTTCTATACTTGTCTGTTTAGACTATTGGTAGTTGAACAAGGAAGAAGAGCTTACAGAGTACATGTTAGTATGTCAAGAACATGAAGTATTTAACAATTATTCTTTGAAATCGAGGTGAATAGTGGCAAAATATTTACCGAGACGCGAAAGCGGCGAGGTAAATATTCCCAAAGCCACTATTCACCGAGATTGAAAAGAATAATTGTTTTAGTATATACACACGAAGTGATCTCAACAAAATCAGAGAGGAAACCATTCAAAAGTACGATTTGATTGACAGATCAAATCACGCGTAAGTTTAAAAATAGACCTTTGCAGAAATTTCAAACATGGCAATTCACAAGTTTATCATTTCGCAAACAACAGCGTAATGGCTTGAATGGAACCGCTAAAAGTTTGAACTGTTTCCTTACCTGAGAAGAAAAGTAGAGCTGTGTTGTTTTCTGTTGACTCGCCAAGTTTATAGCCAAAAGGGTTTGTTGTGTCGTTCTTCGCATGAAGTGCTGACAAAAATGGCGGCTCAGTTGCTCGAGGTAAGACGTCGTCTTTCTGTATCATTCTTTTTCCTGTTTACTTGAAACGTAGAATTTCTGCAAACATTTCCTTTTAAATTTGTTTGTCATAAATAAACTTCGATTTTTGAGCCAAAATTTCCTTCTTAGAAAACGCTGAGTTCACGCAACGGCTTCTTCTACGCGAATACACGGGAGTTGTAAACAATCCATCGAGCACAAAACTCCTGCTACAGTAAATTGAAAAACGCCGTATTGAATCCTTCCAAGTCTTTTCTTGCCTTAAAAAAAGTCAGCCCTAGGATTCTGTCGACTTTTAAAAGATCGTTCTCTAAAAAATGGGAAAAACACTGAGCTCACACATTATCCACTCGCTAGGAGGTGAATATTGTTGAATAGTCCGAGATAGCGAACCAATCAGATTGCTTAAATCACCAAGATCACTGAGTGTGTATATACTAATAACCCTTATCTTGAGTTTTGGAGTTAAAGTGATGATAAATTAATGACTCTTAAATGTTCACCAGCAACATTACTCTGTCTATAGTGTTATAATATCAATAAACTTATTCAAAACGTGTGTTTGAAATACAAACCTCTAAAAACACTTCTTCATGAGAAGTCAGGATACCTGGCCCACTTAACAATAAGAATGATTCTTTTGTTTTCGTATAACATATTGACGGAGGACTCTGCCTCACTTTGGGCAGGGCTCTTGATCTTGCTTAAGAGAGGCAATCACCAATGCTAGCCTAGGACCTCATAGGCATCTCAGGCACAACATGTCATGGAGAGGTGTACAAAAGTAAGCCACTTTAAGAGTGATAAGGATGTCTTCCCTCCCTCAGTGTTAACTTGAGAAAATTGAGTTGTTTATACTAAAATAATATTTATTGTCTACCAAAATCAATAGGTCAAATCACTGCAGGTTGAGCTAGCAGCTGACGAACTCACTAAAGGTGGAGGTGGCGAAAGAGGTACATTATCTTTAAATTCTAGCTCAGCTATTACCAAGGAGCACCAGCCTGACTAGAGCCTAAGATTTGTTTGATATTCAGTTGAATTGCTATTTTTTTTTATCTCTGGTTCAGAGGAAACTGGAAACTACTACAGAGTATTGGATCGGATTTCAATAAGAGTTTTTCACTGGGAGAGGGAAGTTAGTTTTGCTATGAATTGTTTTAAAGTTCAAGATCGAAGAGATCAAGAAAATGTAATTCTACTGTTTGTTTAGTTTTCAATAGCCTAATATGACGTCTGCCCTTTTTGAGAGGTGTATTGATTTTCTTGATTCCATTCTATCAGTCAACCCAACCCTTTAATAATTATTACATTTACATGTCGATTATAATAAATGGGGATAATCCAAACAAAAGATTTGAGCTTTGTTCTCAAAACAGAGTTCTTTTTGAGGTACAATCTTGGACAAGACCTGCAGAACCCACATTCCGCCCATTTGGTACCACAATGACCCCCCCACCTACCCTGATCAGTCAGGAGAAAAAATGATCTAGTGAGACTTCAATCTTGCTTTTTTGGGGGGAGGGGGGAGTATTTGTAACAATAATTGCCAGTGCTTTAAAGGGCTTTTTCTTGAAACTAGACATGGCAAGATCCATTTTTGGTAGCATTTTCATCCAAGATTGTTGTTGTTTTCCATTATACCTGTTTACTACCATGCTCTTCAATTAATAACGGTATCTTGTATTTGTCTAATAGAGCAAGAGTTGATGGATGAGATAAGACATTTGGAAGGAGAGCTTCAACAGTACAGGGTGAGATGCATCTCGTAAAGAATACCATACTCCTTCAGGGGTGTCTCTATCTAATTTATTGATGTACCACATCTATATTTATTACGCATTGTACTGAATTATCTGTCTTCTCATTGGCTAAGAGGCTATGGTTATTTTGCAAATCAACGCAATCAAAACATTAATAGATTAATCTGTAGGTTGTGTGTGCAATGCATGATTTCCAAGAGCAATGTCAAACTGTGTTCTTTGTGATGGCACTCGTCCAAATTTTCTTCAAAACAGTGTATAATAAAGCAATATTATTAAATTCAGTTTTAAGTGATATCGGAAATAAATTCTTAGAATTTCTTTTAAAATTGGGAATATATATATTTGATTAGATTTTGTAAAATAGGGTTTTATACATACTCTTTATTTTTCCATGTAGTTAGTTATTTTCTTCTTATGCAATTTAGTTTTTTAGGTACACCACAGTGTAGCTCTTAGATAGGTGTCGTAAGTTAGTGGGTAACCGCCATTTTATTTTATTTTCACAGAAATTATTCCCTACTTTGATTTGTAACCTTTTGATTATGCATACTTGTTGTTACTATTATTATTATTATTATTATTATTATTATTATTGTTATTATTATCATCGTCACTTAGTTGTGTTGCATACTGTTGTAATTAATACTGGATGTTTTCATTCTTATGTAGAAATATGAGGGTGCTGGTGGAGAAGACTTCATGAGAGAAATTCGACAAATTGAAAACAGGAGAGCTGTGAGCATCTTCTATTTAAGTTGTCAATAATTATGTGTACTTTCCTTCCTTCAAGTGGCTAAGGTCAAAATTTGAGAAGAAAGTACAAAGGAAGAGAAATAAATTAAAAGTTGCCAATTCTGGGACTCTAACCAACAGCCCAAATGAAAACCCTTTAATAGAACGTTTTCACTCACGTGGCCAGCATCTATGCAAATTTATGGGAACAAAAAAGATTTTTTGCATAAGAAAGGAGTCCAACTCCCGCAGGATTTGTTTGGAACACCAATATGGCTGCTGTTTCATTGTTTTGGAACACCAATAAGGCTGCCGTGACGTCATGTGAAAGCGCTCTCTTGTGGTTGAGTATATTATCAACATCATTGGTCATTTGCTTTTACATTCTCACATACCATGGACAACTGTTTGTCTACATTTGTTTTCTCCAGAAGCTCTCTCAACTGATGAAAACTGTGGTCTAGTTGTCATAGAAGAGCCAGTTACTCACAAAAAAAATTGCTAAGTGCAATGATAAATCTATAAAGCATAATTGTGATATAGAAAATGAAGTAAAGTAGATATATAAATGTTCCATCCTCATAGCTAAAAATTTGTACCATAGCCGCTTATGAAATGCACTGAATTGCATTTTTAGGGCCTCAAAGTTAAAACTCCCCCAAAGGTGATCCCCTTTTTACCTCACACATGACTGCACCATGTGAAAGACTCTCTGTGTTTTTCAATCTACTCTATTGCTGCCTAGTTAATTTTTTTCTCCTTCTACTTTTAATTTTCTTGCGAACCCTAAAGCCATTGTAGAAAGTTAAAATGCCTGTAATTTTATTATTTTACCTGGAAAATAGCTTTCATGCTCATTATACCAATCCTGTGTGAATGTGAAAGCAAATTCCTTGAATAGACATGTACTACCAAAGAAAAAGGGCAGCATAAGGGTTAGAAATACTAGAACTGGAGGCTTTACTTTGCATCAGAATTGAGAAAAGTTCTCTGAGACTAACTTGATGAAATTAGGAATGACTCTTTCATAGGATATTCAAATTGAAGTTGTTGTTTCAGGTACATTGTAATATTATTAGGTGTAAGCCAAGCATCCTTTTTGTGTGGCAGGCTTTAGAAAGAGAACTTAATGAAAAGGAAGAAGCATTTTTCAAAGAGAAGAACAAAAGTGATGAAGTAAGTCATGTAAACTATTTTGTCTGCCTCTTCATTTTTACCAAACCATCGATTTACATGTATGTGTGATTATTTGTAAGAAGTAACAATTATTTCAGTGTTGAATGTGCTATATTGTTTTCCCCGTGTGTTTTCTTTACATGTACAATCTGTGAGTCATTGGTTGTTTGTAATTATTGGTTTTTTGGTGAGAATAGATAATAAATAAGTTAAGGATTAATAACTTTATCTTAACCTTAACTGTACTTTTTTGTGTAGACTTTCAAAAAAGTCCTTCGTCCGATTTAATATTGTGTGGGACAAAGACTTTTCATACTTGATTGGTGGCAGTTTTAGCATCCCAAAAAGGGGTCACTGCACTTAGACCAATCAAAGAAGCTCTTTAGGACCCATGGGGATAAAGTTGTCACTCACAAGTAATCAAGCATATTGAAACAAGACTTGTCCATTGGGAAGATGGTCAAGCGAGACAAGTTGACCTTTCGTGACTTCGTTTCTCACTTGGCAGCTTCACGGCCTAAAAAGCTTGCTATGCTCGCCAAGAATCTCGTGAGGTTGACTTGACATAGCAAGTCTAATGTACGTGTTCTGGTTCAATTTTATCCTTGGTTTAATTATCATTTTCTTTTGTTTCAAACTCATCATCATACATTACCATGCCCAAAAACTAAAGAAATTGGGAATTAATCCAAAGATAAAATGGAACCAAAACATATGTTAGTTTTCAATTATGTACTACTCTCTGACCTATTAGTGAAAACAAAGATCCTGCCTTTGCCAGGCACTGAAATGTCTTGGCCAATAGATGGGTGGTAGTTTCATGGTGTTCTGGACTGTTGCGATCACCAATATGATCTATTACAAAATATTGAAAAGATACTAAATGACACCCAGACCACAAAGCAAAAGCGAACCAACAATAGTTTCTGCAACACCAATAATCATCCAGTAGATTGTGAAGATAACCATACAGAAATACATGTAGTAGTCCCATCTTCAGTAGAGGATTATATACTGACAAAATCCGTAATAAGTACAGTACAGAGCATGGGGATCAGAGCACTTCACTCATGTAAAATGCCTACAATATGAACTTCTTTTGTATTTTTTATGCCGTACTCTCTGACTCATCAAGTGGAGGCATGATAGGCTAGCATTAAACAACTCAAACTTCAGTTCTGAAGGTCTGGATTCAAGCCAACCCTGTTTCCTTAGAGGAGACATTTTTCTCCACTATGTCTCTCATTTTGCCTTCAGTGCTCAACTAGGCACACAAAATGATAATATTATATGGGTGTGTTGGCCAGCCAAGCCACTGTCCCATTTGTTAAGCTTCAATATGCATACAAATTTCCCTAACCGTTAAGTAAAATTAAATGCACCAAAGCCAGGTACAAAACCCCAAAAAACCAGCAGATGGAAAAAGGAGGGAACGTGCACCCCTGACCAAGGCAGTGGTGCCACCCTCGAGGTTTTAGGGTATATACTATGTAAAACCTAGCATGTGCAAATAGACAAAAGTTACAGAAGGATCTGACCTCTCACAAAAGCAAAACCTGGTGTCTACATAACAGTGCTTGGAAAATTAAAACAAAGATGAACCCTAATACAATACCACTTTTAAGTACATCCACAGACTTGTGGATGACAATTTTAATATTTTTAGAAACTCAGACATCCATGGTTATAACACTAGAAGAAGGAACGATTTCTGTCTTCCTCTTGTTAAAAGGAATTACAAAAAGCAGAGACTTTTTCAACAATGTGCTAAGGAATGGAACATTTTAGACGCATCTTTTAAAGAAATTAACTCTCCTCTTGTTTTTTAAACAGAACATTAGAAGTTGTATATTTTAGATATTTTATAGCTTTTAATATTTTAATCTATGTGACATTTTAACATAACGAATTACAAACATTACATTACAAACTGCAATTCCAAAACCCTATCCAAGCTAAGCACTCGTCCCAAGCCCTCTGATTCATGGTGGCAAAATAGTAATTTATTCTAATAGGATTATCACAAATTACATTTTGACCAGGTGTATTAATGGCTACCTGCAAGATACAGTACATTTTTGTACCTCTGGGGGTAACTCTGCAGTCGATGGACTAGCATCCCATCCATTGGGAGCAGCAATATTCCTGAGTACTTCATACTACAAAACTGGGTAAAGCTCTGGCTGTACAGGTCTTCTCAGTTCTTGTGTGCCATTACCTTTTACCCATGACTTGGTGGCCTTAACGTGTTCTGATAATATAATAACACTCAGGGCTGTCACTAAGATTTCAAGTTTGTGGGTAAAATAATGTAACAAGTTGGCGGGGGAATCAAACAGCTACACCTGTGGGGATTTAATTTGGTTCTATTTTTCTATTTTCTTGCAAAAGTAGCTGGGAATCACCTTCAGTAGTAGGTTGAGAATATTCCCCATGGTCAGATTTTTGCTTTGGTATAGTGGAGATTGAAACTTCCCACACTGCAGAATGGTACTCTGCCAAATGATCTGTTCAGGGGAAATTGTTATGGAATCCTTATTCACTCTTTTTAACTTTGTTTCTCTCTGATAGCTGGTGTCAGGACTGGATGAAGTTGAGCGAGAAAATAAGACCCTGAAAAGAGATGTAAGCAACTTCATATTATTACCTTTGGATAGTTCCAAATTAATGAGAGTCTAGCTGTATGCCCTTAGTGAAATACATGTATAGTTATCAGTCAACAGTGAATTCTTTTGTTTTTGTTAATTAGCTGGACAGGAGTAAGATGGACATGAGAGATTTACAGCGACAAATTGAACAGCAGGTGTTGTTTCTTTCAAATTAATATTGGGGTCTGGTTTTGTTTGATGTGTAAAAGATATGTCATCTATAGGATCCTTGAAATACCTTCAATGTTGGTCAATAAAGTCAACTGAATATTCTTATTTATTACAGTATCCTGTTAAAGATACATGAAATGTACATTTTCACTTTCAAATTCCGTGACGTTACACATGCAAACTTACCAAAAACCTTTGTGAACAATATAGATAAAAAAATTTAATTAATAAAGTTACATTTTTGTTTCTAGAGAGAAAGTATGGTGATGCGCCGAGGAGATGATGCTGACTTTAAAGACAAGATGTCAAAGAAAAATAAGGAGTTGTCTGAATACCTGGATGAAATAAGGGTATGGTTGACTGTGTGGGATGTAACCAAGAATGTTGTGCCGAATAATATTATGTTTTGTCAATACCGAAAATGGTTACAAAAAAGATGACTGAATGATAAGAAACTAACAGAGGACCATATCATCAAAAAATTCGTACAAAAGAATGTTTGTTATGTTTTTGGCTATCAACATTTGTAAGTGTTTACTGCGGAAATGAACAAAATTCTACAATTACCTATTTCATAACTAATAAATAATAATTTATTTTGATAGGTTCTACAAGAAGCCAATGATGAATTAGAGGATCGGGTCAGGAGTGTTCAGAAAGAACTTGAAGAGTCAACTACAGAGATGGATAAAATGACTGATGAGTACACAAAACTTAAGGTAGAACTGTTCGTAGGTTGTGTGACATGGATAGGAAACAAAAACGAGAGAAAATTTGGAAAAGCAATTACGAGTTGTCTCATTAAAAGGGAACATTTGCAAAGCTCTTACTTGCTTTGCTTTGTTATGCTCATCTCTTGAGTTTATGATAATCAACATTTACCAGATTAAAATGTTCGTTTATCATAGTTAAGGTATTTCATTCTGACATGTGAATTTCCATAGTTTAAGTACTTTGTCGGTAACTCAGTTTGTGATGAAAATCCAGATAACAGGAAAATAGTTCACCCTGACACAGATTACTGTTAACTTCTGCCGTTTTTGTATAAATTAATGGTACATGTAAGTCACGACAATATGTCAGTTAACTTGCTCGATCTCTCTCAATTTCTTCTTATCTCAGATGATCTTACAGCAATCAGACCTGATAATTGATGATATGCGAAAAGAAAGAGATGCTCTTAGAGCTCAGGTCAGTGTGTCCGATCATTGCAAGTTCTTTCTGTGTTATGAAACTGTATGTACTTGATATTCAGTGTGTTTTGGGAGGGGGCAGTAGGATTGACTAGTGTAATAAAGATTAAAATCCCTGCGCAGCGTAGTTACTTAATGTTAATTTAAAAATTGTAAAATCGACGCTGTTCAAAAGAGTCTTAACCGACGTTTTGGCAATGCTGCCTTCTTCAGGGTACAAGACCATTTAAAACAAGTTTTAAATTGGCAGTAGGATTGACATAAGCTGTAGTTGCTTGTGAAGTGTCCAGCTGTAGTGTATTTGTTTGGTTTAAAGTCGTAATCAGAGGAAGGTTTCCAAATAACCAGGGTGGATTAAAAAGATAAGGATGAGGGTGTAATTCAGTCTTGTGCCATTTGGCCTTTGCAATACCCCATGAAAATTCACTATTTTACGGCAGATGATAGATGCCTTTTGTCCGGGAGAGACAGGATTTACATTGAAATATAATTTTTAATCTGGATCACAGAGTGGTGCGAAAACGCACCGAGTGACCTTGGTGGTAACCATAAAATCCGTCGATCAGAACTAAGACGAGTCGTAATAAACTGACTTTTATTTTCAGCAGTGCTTGGAGCAAACGTACTTGTTTTTTCTTATTCGTCAGGTACAAGACCTTAGGATGCAGTTTGCAACCAAGACAGACATTGATGACCAGATTATGGTGGCCGTCAATGCCAAAGTTGAAGAATGGAAGGTTTGTGCATTAAAATGCCACTTAAGTGCCTGCTGTGAAATTTGTCGTTGAATATGCTACTGCATATATTAAAAGTGAATAGTGAGCCAAGTTATTTCTTTGTTATTCTTTGTTGGATGCCCATCATGCCCTAATCTTCATAAATATGCAGTCTCCCAATCTTAGCAGTTTTGTGCAGTAAACAGCACCATAGCCCGATAGAGACCAGGAGTACGCGGTCAAAACACGGTAATCACTAAGGACTATCGTGAGACGAACGGTAAACGCACCTATTAGACATGTATTTATTTTCTACCTAAATGTGTAATATCAGCTAAGAAAAGACTGCTAACAAGACCTTGAAACAGTTTCAAGAAATAGATTGAAAGAAACATGTATGGAGCTAGTAGACCTTGAACGTGTTAGGCTACTTTGTGTTATATGCTACAATCGTAAGTGAAAGCTACTTGCGGGGAAACTACAAACATCTATTCCTTTTTTAACATTTTTGGCACTGCAGACTGTTCTTGCAGCCAAAGAGATTGAACTAGAGCAGTACAAGTCATTAGTAGAGGAACTGAATCAGCAGATCAATGGGCTTCAGACGGACACAGATAAAACTTCCTTGGCCATGCTACAACAGGTAAGAAACTCGGATTTGTGTAAAGCTATGTTAGCTGAGTAGCAGTGTAAACCTGTCATGTAAGTCGTTGCACTGTGTCCTAACAGACAAAACTTGATCGGGAAAGTGGATTTTACGCAGCACAGCCGTCATAGCTAGTCTAGACTAGTTAAGCAAAGTTAAACTCCTAATCCTATTACTGATGAAGCCTAAATTTCGGAAACACTCTTCTACTATACTGACCAAAACTGTGAAAGGTTTGAACCCAGGAGTCATTTCAAAAGTGTGAACTTAGTCCAAGTTATACTTATATTAGATAGAGCATTTGAAGCAGACATAGTGTTCCCGGCGCTACTTTTGTGTAAGGCTGAGTGGAGTGCTGACGCATCTTTGCACTCAGGTATTCTGGTGAGCGGACGATAAGCTGTTCTTAGTGCAATCGTTTTAAAACTAAAGAGTTTTACAGGAACAAGGTTCAATTTGTAGGACAGTCTGTTAGCGCGCGATCTTCTGTGCGAGAGTTGCCGATCCCCTTGTTTCGACTTCTTTCTTTTCTGTGAAGCTTTAAGCAAAAAAGGCTAAAACGGATCACTGATGGAGAGAGGGAGGGGGGGAGGGAGGGGAAGTGCGGTCCATCACAGCGTTGATGGAAAGAGGGGAGTGGGTAATGGGTAAAATGTGCGCTCCGTCGGCCTCAAGAGGGTTGTAAGTACAAGCTACCGCCGTATAATAATTACCTTTATCTTAATGTTGGTCGTTGCAGGCGGTGGCCGAGAAAGATGAAAAGATTGAAATGCTCAAAAAGGAACTGGAAAAGGTACATTACAGTATTTTGCTTAGCAATTTTCAGGAACTTGAATTCTAATGACATTTCGTGGCGCATTTGATCGTTACTTTGCATCTAAGATCTGGAACTCCCTACCTAATAATGTAAGATCTGAGCCTACTTTAACTAGAAGACTTCTGAAAAGTAATCTACTTTCAGACATAATGGTATTTGTAAAATGTGCATACATGTATATAACGTAATCCAGTTAACAAATAGATTCCATGTTGCCGTGCGTCTGTTCAGTAATAGATCACAGATGACGTCAAAATGTCGTAAAAACAAAGAAGTGGCACACGAGCCGCAGGCGAGTGTGTCACTGTTTTTTTACCACATTTTGACGTCCTCTGTGACCTATTACTGAACAGACCCACGGCAACATGGAATCTATTTGTTTTATACAATGACCAGAAAAGAAAAAGACCGATACACATACCTGCCTCGAACAGCTTGACCTTTTGAGGATTTGTGCTAGTTTAGGCATTTTTTAAGTCCCAAACCCAACTTTTCACCTTAGCTTCTTCTTTATCTTACTTGTGTACAGTTTCTTCGAAAAGTTTTCACCGTCTTTTCTTGCTCAAAGAAGAATAGAGCGGTATTCACTTGACTATCGAAAGGGATTGGTTTTGGTTTTGGTTTTGGTTTTACTACGCCCTTTGGTTGGCTAGTGTATTTACTTTGGTTTTGGGTTTTACGACAGTCAAGTGAAAACCGCTCTAATAGCGAAAACATTTTGCAAAACAGCGAGTCTCTCGTAGCGAAGACACACGATGGCAACTGTTGTGAAGATTTCTTGTAGTTTAGGCATTGTCAAGTAGTCAATAGCTTTTTTGGTCTCCGTTTCTCCATTTTTCTTCTTTGTAAATAGCTCCTGCTAAACTTTTTCCGAAGCTTTCACTTGCCTCAATCCGAAATAATCTCTCAAACATTTTCAAAACCGCGTGCCACGTTGAACAAAGCAAAGAAAACAAGTTTCCCGTGACCTCATCCATGCATCTGTACTCTAATAGATCATGGGCAACGACCAATCACATGGCGCGTAGCATTCACATCATTGTATAATGTAAAACAGATTTTCCTTTTTTTCTTGCACACTATTTATATTCTAGATACAAGTTGCATGTTGCGAATTTTAAATATTAATTATAATTATTACTTCCATTATTATTATTTTTTCAGACAGAATTTATTAATTCGAAGCACGGTGTTACAATCAGTGGAAAAGCTTATTGCTTGTTTGCTATTGTAAGACTTGCTATGATCTAGTTAAAATTGCATGTTCTCTAATAGTGTTTTACTTTCATTGAAGGCATCAACGGAGATGCATGGCGTTGCATCATACGTGGAACAGGTCAAGTCCCAAACCGAAAAAGGTCAATAATATTACTTTACCGTTATGCGCAATGTCTTTTTTCTCCTTATCATCCTGAGCGTATCCCTGTATGGAGTGTTATATGGTTGAATCCGCGAGCGGGCAAGATGCAGCGAATCCTGCGTTCTGATTGGCTACCCGAGTGGGCGAGATGGGTTCATCTTGCCTGCTCGGGATGTCCCGCGTTGATCCCGCAAGAAAAAGTTCTCGTTTTGGCTATATAATAAATCCTTTATTGACCATCCTGGTTGAAGGTGGCTGTATATTGGCCTCATTTTTTCATTAGGGAGCTTAAGCAGTGACGTTTTTGAGCCACAGGCGTCAACCGGAAGTGCACTTTTTGCACTCTTCAGCCGTGATTTTGAACAAACTTTTGGTCAAATCGTCTCTAAAAGAGTAAAGACACTTAGCAATACAAATTTGGTAACGTTAAGGCATACTAAAAGAGAAAAAGGCTCACTTCCGGTTGACTTGCGTCAATCAAAAACGTCGCTGCTTAAACTTCCAATTGACCGAGATGACGCTTGGCCAATATCCAGCCATCTTACAGCAAGGAGCCCAAAAGTGAGACCTCCTTTAATTAACTCACATTTTTTCATGCAGACATTAACCAATCAGAAGTCGAGGACAGTTTCCAGCTGGCTTCTGATTGGATTAAATCTGTATGAAAGAATGTGAATAAATCAAAAGCGGTCGCACTTTTGGGCTCCTTACTGTAACCGAACAAACTTGGTCAATAACGGATATTTATTGCAGTGCATAGTGCTTCAGTGAAATGTAATTAATTACGCGGTTTACATTTGTACCTATCTGGAAAAACGTTGGTTGGTCTTTTTTATTGTTTCCGTGGCCACAAACATTATGAACTTTCAGAATGTACGAAAACTGAGTGTGAGGAAGAATCTTTTTAAAGTAGGAAATAGATTTAAAAATCTATTTCCTACTTACACTACCATCTGAACGTCTGTATTTGCCAACTCGGGAAGTGTATTGAAACCCTAAATTTAAACTTTTGTTGGTAATTAGCTCACATAGGGGAAACAAAAACAGTAAACAATACTTTTCTTTTGTAATCACTCAATTGTTTGAATCTGAAAAGAAGTGTTATCTTTCCACACTACCTATGGTTGAGATATTAATGACCGCCTCTTTTAACGGGAACCCATCCGAAGACAGACAGTCGGTAAAAGAGCGTCCCTGATCCCTGTTTACATTGTACTCACACTCGACTAAAAGCTATGATAGCGAGTACTTGGGCTACACCATTTGCTCAGAGCCTTCGTTCATGCAGTTCATTGATAATATGTGAACATGCGCACTTTAGACATGCACGGCATGCTACGTTCGATGGTCGAGTATTACTAAGGAGGATTCAGAAACAGTTCGAACTAATGAGCCCACTGTAACTGAGCGGAGCATGGCGCAGGTGCACTAAAGTGTTTGTGTTAAAATGTTGAGGGGATGCTTAGCAGGTTTAGACTCAGAATTCCACAAGAAGCCTAATTAAAATTAAATGGATTTTTGTAATTTTAGGTGTTCCATCTGCTTACCAACAGAAGAGAATCAAGGAGTTAAATAGCACACTACATAGGGAACAACTGGAAGTCTTGCAGATCAAGGACAGAATGATAATGGTAAAAGCGCAAAAATGCAGACTGCTTAAGTTCACAAGTTGCTTGAGAAGAGTAACTTACGCATTGTGCGGATCTGAAGTTAGAACCGCCTTGTTCAGCGAAAGCAAATCCTACATCCAGAAAAACTGGAATGCCCACCCGTACGATTTCCTTTTTACAATGTAGCTTATAAAACAGCTAAAAAAAAAAAGTCGTGACTCATGAATTCCAAGGAGCTAACGCTACTTTTAGGTTCTGATGAAGCTTTGAGGTTTGCAGTTCTTCCGTCCTTCGTTATTGGTTTCTTTTGCTATTATCCCATCTACTTTGTTAAGATTAAGAGAGATCGTCAATACGAATTTGGACCTCACAGACCAATTTATGTTTCGAAAGTGCAATAAAGCCTGTTAGAGAAGCTTTTCTGAATGTACCTTTCTGTGGTATTGATAGTTCTTTTTTTGGTGTTTTGAGTATTTGTTTACACATTTAAGCTACAAGGTCGTAAAGCTGATCAATGATCGTTTCTTCTTTTGAACAGGCGGAGAAAGCTGCAGCTACGAAGGACAAACAGTTGAATGATTTGCTGGCCCGTATGATGCAGTATGAAAGGGTAGGTTATAAACATTATTCTTAGCAATTGTGTCTTTTCTGTCTTGGCAAATGTTTCAAGTAGCCCACACCGTTGAAAGGTCTTACCCTGATATTCATTTGAAGTCCATGAAATGACATATCTAAGACAGGTGCTACCAATTTCAGGGAGAATATGGTCTGAGTGAAGCAGTGCAAGAAATCAAGGACTGCAAGGCTCAGATTCGCATTCGAGATCAGTAAGGAACACTGTTATTTACATTTCTTATCGTAATGTTTTGCTAAGGGCGGTAATGATATTCTCTCTATTTTGCGGAAATCCTTCAGGGGATGGATGCCCACTGTTAACGGACATTAAAGAGAGATTTTTCTCTTAATGCTGAAGCACACTGACAAAACTGAGGTCAAGTTAAATTGTGACTGAAAATTACATGTAACTTCATAGGTTTTGTGTTGAGATCTCTGACTACCTTTGCAAACAAGGTCAAGTTGTAGCAGCATTTGAGAACTAATTTTAATATGAATCAATAACGAGTTTTGGTTTTCACTTCCACATCTTAGAAACATCGAAGACTTGACAAGCCAAGTTAATCAATTAGAGATTAAAGTAAATGACACTGAAATGGAAAATGAGGAATTGCGGGAAAGGCTCGGAATGGATCCAAAGGAGACGCTGGACATCGAGGACGTCCGACACAAGAAGAAAGTGAAAGCAGAGCAGGCAGTGGCATTGAACAGGGCACTTAGTAAAGAGGTAAAGCAGCTATACTAAGGGCAGGGTTTGACAGGTCATGAAAAACCTGCAAAGTCATGGAATTTAAAAGAATTTCAATTTCCAGGCCTGGAAATTCATGGAATTTAATTGTCGGTCCTGGAAAGTCATAGAAAATTAAAGATTTGTTTAATAGATAAGTAACTGCAGATGGCAAAGCAAAGACGACGTAAGATCAAGACGAGAAATCAAACAGCGCGAGCGGCAGAGATTTTGGTGGACACCAGAGTTTGTGTCTGTTGAACTACTTTAGGGAAAAATATGCTAAAACAAGGAAAGTTTTGAAAATTTCCGAAAGCGACAGCTTAACTTAAGGTCATGGAAAACTTGAATAAGTCATGGAAATAGTCATTGAAAGTCATAGAATTTGAAGAGCTCAAAAGAGTATGAACCTTTTTCCAATAATCAGCCGGGGAATTTAAAATGACCCTTCTTTCCATCCGTCATAGCTTTGAATCTTGATTATTTTGTTGTGTTTAGGTTGAACGATTGGAAGAAGAAAGACTTCAGCTGAAGAGACAGCTGAGAAAACAAGCGATGCACAGAGGAGCTCGGTACGTGATATGATGATCAAACTCAACCTACTTTTGAAATGACATATATGATCCGATTATTTGATATTTATGATATACCATGGCATGACATGACATTTACATTTGATATGAAGTGATATGAAACGACTTGATAATGTCTCATTTGACATGATATGACATAACATGATATAGATAACATGATGGTATGACTTTAATTACATGCTATGGTATATGATATGACGTGACATGGCTTGACAGTACAGGGTATGATATGATATGACAAGATCTTTATTGGGTAAACGCGTGATCAAACTGGTAGAGAATACTCTTACTTTTTTATCCCGTAACCCTTGGAAGTTTTAGGTAGCGTTAAAGATGAAAACTGCTGAAAAGTTATACCGCTTTAATGGAAATGTAACACTTACCGAGTTTGCTTGCATGTTATTTGTGTTTCAGAGCTGTTGAGTTAGGAATCACGGCAGAAGACCTGATCATAGCAGAAGAGCAGGAAGTTGTCTCGTCCCCCAGAAGGCCAGATCCTGCCGTGGATTCTGATAGTGAAGTCACCAGAGCTTTGGTATACATTTCACGCGATACTTATTTGCAATTTTGAGTCATGTTCTTTTACGTACAAATTTAAGATAAAAAGTTCATCGTATGTACATGTGTGTTTTTTCGTTATTCTAGAACAAGAGACTAGAAGGAGAGGTGGAGAAAAACGAACAGCAAATTGAAAACTACAAAACAAACATGAAGAAGATAGAAACAGAAAATAAGGTATAAACCGTAAGTTAAATTTGCAAGAGCATCCTGGGCAAAAAATCATTGCATCAACCTTATAAGTTTTCACTCGGGCAGTTATATTGTATTTTTTTAAATAAATGCATTGTTTAAAATCGCAATCATCTTTGCTTGTGTAGGTAGTCGGTCTTGGGCCTGAGAGGAAAAGGTATAATGGAAACACCGATTGTGTCTTGGAAAAAAGTTGTAATTGATCTGTCGATCATTTACGATTGTTTTGGACATTCCCCTCCGCAGTTAGTGGGGAATTTAAGCGACCACAACAGAGACGTAAAAAAAAAAACAACAGGTCTAATAACAAGAACATCAACTTTGCACATGTATCACGCTTTTTTTCTACATTACTTGGTCGTCACTGCACGACTACAGCATGAAACTTTCCAATGTGACGTTTTGAAACTTTGATGTACTCCCCAAAAATTCAACCCGAGGACAACTTGCCCACACGTACTTGATTAATTAAGCCAGATGAATTAACCGCCGTAAGTTTTAAAAGAACACGAATGTACTTCATAAATGACGTCTCACTACGTATTAAATACCTTTTTGTTTCATTGTGATGTGTATCTCAGGAGCTTAAAGAAGAGAACAAGCAGATGGAAGTAGGAATGAGAGAAATATTAGCGCAGCTGAAAGAACACGCCCAAAAAGGTTTGCTTATATTAATGATTAAGAAATGTTTCTAATCTCTAAGCAGGCATAACAAAGCAAGAGGTTTCTCGGGGTTTTTGGGGCCATTTAGACACCTATGACTTCAAACTGAAGAAGGTGAAGAGTGACAAAGGCAGACTGTTTAGGCCAGCCGAAAACCATCTATTGGCCAGTTGTAATCGTTGAGAGCATAGGACGTGTCTAAATTCTTTTAGGAGAAATACACCTCACTTTGTAGAGAAAACTCTACGTGTACATTCAACTGTTAACCCTTCAAACCCAAATATGAAAATTCAAATTCTATTTTGTTTTCCCTATACATTTCCTGTAGAAGTAGTGGGAAGAAGTTGTTGAAGTTTCAACCAGATTAAACTTGCGTGATCATTTCCTTAATTCTCATCACCAATCTGTTTTATAAAGTATTGATATCACGAGGAGAATTTTGTTGTTGATCCCTCTCAGGGCTTAGTTAGAGGGTTTATGTGTGGAATAACAATGTACGTGAACAGTCGGTAATGTGTTTGTTTATGTTTGTATAAGTAACGGTAAACATTATTTATATAAGAAGCAGTTTTTCTAACTTCACTACTCTAAATCATTGTTTTCTTGTCTTAAATCGGCAAATGCGAAACCCTCGTCTGTACCCGCAGTTTTATTCATAAATGCCTTGTTGGGTTGTAGATTCTGACGAAAGTAAACTCGTTCAAGTTCCAGCCTTGGAAAAGCTAATGGCTGTAAGTTAAAACATTTTGAACTTCCAAGAAATGAATTTAGCAGATGCTTGCTGGAGTACTCATTTTTGTCAAATGTTCTTTTTAGTTGATTGAATCCAGAAATGCAGTTGGCCAGTATGACACGACTCTAAATTTAAAGGCTCAGGTAGATATACACAGTAGATTACATCTAACTGTGAGCAAGCTTATTGTCCATATTGCCAAAACTCCGTTATTAATGTGATAGTAAAACCTTTTTTTTTTCATTTAAAGTATTTCTCCGTCTTTGATTGGCTTCATTCTCCATCGCTAATTTTTCAAAACCAGCTGGGAGTGGCGCTGACCAAATTTTGAAAGATTTACAGTGTCGAATGTTAGAAAATTATTGGATGATTGACGTCATGCAAAGATAGTGGCGCGGTGGCTCAGCTGTTTTTGGCGATGGCGGAAGATTTCACACGCTGTGCGAACACGAAATAGCCAAATTATAGCAAGAATACCCAAAAAAGCCACTCGAAAGATTTTATCCTACCCAAAAAATGCCACTGGGAGAGTGTTATTCGCCGAATCCGACCATCCTCTGCGAAACTCATATTCAGTCTCTTTTAATAATTGTTCATTGTTCAATATACTTACAGATTGAACATCTGAGTGGCCGGAATGAGGAGTTGCGTCATGAGTTACACAATGCAAGAGAAGAGACTGCTAAATCTATTATGCAGTTGGAGAGGAGAAACGCCAAGGTACATGGATCCTTTTGTAACATTTGAAATAAACCAGTAATAATTATATCAAACACAAGAAACTGTTTTTCAACTCATTATGCAGAATCCGAGAGGCAGGTCAAAAAACGAGGTGCAAGTTTTTTTTAAAGAAGACTTCAGTATGTTGAATTTTATACACCATAGGATTTCCTCCACGGTTTTAAAAGTTAAAGTAACAATTATCTCGCCATATTGTGGCCTTGGTGTGAATGGGTTTAAAGGGCCATTTTTTAAAAGATAAACTTTTTTTTTTCTCTGTCTTTTGGAAGATTGAAGATCTCGAAAAGGAAGTGAAGGTCTTGAAAGAAATAGGTAAGATTTGTGGCGATAACTTTAAGTGAGCCTTGATTGGGTAGCCTGTGTGTGTATGCAGACCCTTCTCATTGGCATATTGTGGCTTAGCGCGATGCTGGGTAAGTGTTGTGTGGAACTGCACTGTGGAACTGTTCTGGGGATGCTATCCGTTCTCTTATTGGCTAACAAGAGGTTGCGCGGAAGACTGGGTCACAATTTCGTCCCCCCAAACGTGATAATAAAATAAATAAATAAATAAATAAACAAATAATAATTTGGAGCTAGCACATCCACGAAGTGGTTCTTCGTCTACCTGATTCTTGGTCGAATTGGAGTTTGAAAATGTTGGTTTTTGAGGAGAGGGGAAAACCGGAGTACCCGGAAAAAAACCTCTCGGAGCAAAGGAGAGAACCAACAACAAACTCAACCCTCATATGACGTCGACGCCGGGATTTGAACCTGGACCACGTTGGTGGGAGGCGAACGCTCTCACCACTGCGCCATCCGTTGCTCCCCAACACTCCTTTATTGCAGTTTGACAAAACAACGACCCTGTGTGAAGTAAAGGAAAGGAGGCTTCTTGACGCATGCTATGAAAAGGTTGTGCGTTGTTTTTTTGGATGTTTGGTACAATTTAAGTTGTTAATAGGTTGGTAAGTATATTAACTCCTGTATATTTTGTGTTTCAGGTGAAGGCGCAGTGAAACTTCAACCTATGCCTCTGCCGCAAGGAATGACACCTTCGTCAACAGAGATCATCGCCAGTCTGAATGAGCATCTCATACACGTACTTCAGGTTAGAAAGTGCGACGCAGCAATGACTTAACGTTACGGCGAAATGTTGTTCTTGTGGTAAACGTTCCTTTTTATTCCAGTAGGAAAACAACGTTTACATGTCTAACCATTTTGTGCTGTCACGGTATTTTTGTTGGCACTGTCGCAGTATTTTTGCCTTTTGTCAGAGTATTGATTTCTTGATCTGTTGGATAACGTCGGATGAGTCAATCGAGGTTGACTTGACAATCGTGGATTCCTTCAAAAGTTGGACCTCTAATGATTTGAAGGAAAAGTTAACTTTTACAATGGCAGTGCTTTGATTTTCCGTATTTTTGTAGGAAATCTCACTAAAAGAAAAGTTGCTAGTGAAAATGGAGAAGGACCTTGAATTGTTCAAGCGAAAGTTCTCTGTCATTCTTCATCAAAAGGTAATGTTTTGCTTGGAATGAGCCTTTCGACATATTCAAATTTATTCTTGGTACTTAACTTTAGCTGAATAAAATAAAAATGAACTACTCACCCGGCCTAAACGGCATTTTCTTTTGCCCTATACGACTCGAGCCAAGTTTGAAAATATATCGAAACCGGCCTCTTTCTCTCTTATTTGTTATGCTCATGGCTGAGAAATAAATTTTCAAGCCTGGAAAGCAGTATTTTCTTCTGTTGTACTAAAGACAATTAGCCTTACATGGAAGAGAAACACGACCCTAACTCGACTTGGAAAGTTTAAGAGTTAGAGAAAAATCGTTGAACAGTCCCGATCACTGTCGCCAGTTGTCCTTTTAGAATTATTGACAGTGTAAGACTGTTGAGTAATAAAAAATAGCTCGCTTTTGTGGCAAGGAATGACACCTTCATCAAAGACTTGAGCTTTCGACTACGACAAGAAATTTTTAAGACCTTTGGAATCCTAAAGGGAAGTTTTTCGTCTGGTTTCATGTGTTGTAGGTATGATCATTGCTTAGGTTAAACCAGAATTTCCTTTGTCTTATATGAATAATTGAGACTAAAAATCGAAGAAAATCCTGAATCAGATTAGAACAAATACTGGCTTAACGTAAGGTCATATTTTCCCTACGACACGTGAACGCAAAACCAGATGTGTTGTTGTTTTAGGGTCTTCTTTATTCTGACTACTTGAGAGAAAAGGAAAAATGGGAAGAGGAAAAGAAGGGGATTGAAGAAGAGAAGACATCAACAGAGTTAGCCAGAGAACATGATAAGATAAGGCTACTGGAGTTTGAGGTGAATTTGGTTGTTGTGCGTGGCTCGAACGGTGTTGTGTTAAATTACAGTATGGGATGATTGTTTGAATGGGAATTACGAGGTTACTTAGGAAACTACGGGTCAAAATTCGTCACCCAAACATTCCCACAGTGCAATTTGACACAGCACCGACCCAGTCTCAAACTCGCTAATAGAGACCTTTTGATTCGAGGACGAGAGTTCACTTAAAGGTTTTTTCGCGTATTCTCACGAAAAGAGATCTAGGAAAGCTTCTTTTTACTTTTTTTTTACCATAAAAGTTAACACGATTATTTTTATTGAAGGAGGTTAAGCTCTCTGCCGATCGCAAAATGATAAAACTTCTAACATTTGATGACTTGCGTCCGCCACTACGACACTCTCCCTAAACCTCGTAGTAGAGTGACGACGGCTATCACGTTTTCCCGCCAAGATAACGCTGGTTCACGCTCGTGCACTTCTTAGTATTGAGAAAATCTCGTACTCGAAGTCGTACTCGTCTTAGAATCTAAAGTTCTCTAATAGTGTTCTACTGTATAAACGTGTGTAAGTAAAATATTCATCCAGGATTCCCCCTATGTTTTTGTTGGACGTAGTGTTTAGGAACATTCAGGACAAAATTCCAGGAAATTTTCCCAGACCCTGGAAACGTCTTGTCTTGCTAGAAGACTCCTAAATTTTCTTTTCATCACAATCCTCATGGAAGAATGTGTCGTAGCAAGTGGTGGAGAAATATGACTCGGTGTCGTTGATTTTCCGTTGGAAAAGTAATTTGCGTTTTGGACGCCTTCTAATTAGTCGTAGAATCTTCGCCTTCTGGATCCTTTGAATTTTCTCCCACTTGTTTCACTCTTTCAAAAGCAGAAACCCTGAACTGGGGACAACTTCAGTTACGCTTATGAAACGTACCTAACGTCACAAAAGTTGACAGTATGAGGCTCACTACTTGCTTGACAAGCAGTTGCTGTCGCCAAAATTTATGCATTCTTATAACAGGAGGCATCGTGGCCGAGTGACAAGCGTCGGACTCGCAGTCCGACGGCCCTGAGTTCGAGTCTCGCTCTGGCCACTTGCTGGATTTGTTCTTGGTCGTCCCGAGTTCAGATCCTCGACCACACTTGTAAATATCCAACTGGCTGCCTTCTACCAGTTGGCATTTTTAATCGAGTAATGTTCTATTTACATTATTTGTTTCTAATTATTTTAGTGGAATACCTGTGAACTAGCTAGATAAGCTAAGTGCACTTTTTTTTTAAAAAAAAAAAAAACAGCGGTTACTTGATACGCTTGATAAAGACGAAGATAAACAGAAGAAGCGCCTGGGTGAGATGACAAGGAAAATAACAGTTCTGAGAGTAAATGAGAAATCACTGTCCAGACGATATACCGCCATGCAGGAGGTCGAGGCTGCGCTTAGAAAAGAAAACAAGAAGTATAGGAATGATGTGGTTGCTATGGAGACGGCCATCACGGAACGGCTGGGTTACCTACAGAGACACAAGGTATGATTTTCTTTCAGTTTTTCATTTTTTTTTTATTTTCCATTTTTTCTTACTTTTTTTTTCTCTTGGACATTTTTTTTGTCAGCCGACTGGTGAATGCAAAAACATCTCGCTCGTCCCCGTGGTCTATCTCCGGGCAGGTTCGAAGCTCTCAGAACGAGTTGTTTAATTAGCTTATGAAGCAATAGATGAATGACCCAAGCAATTTCCGTAACCATAAAAACAATACCAGATGTGTTTTCAATGGTTTATAAAGATGGAACTTTCTCTTAGCTTGAGCGATGCAGTTTAATCCTGTTAATGCTATCTCGACAATCGGTTACCGCGTTACATTTTACCACTTTGAAGCTGACTATCCAATTTCTAGTTTCAGTTCATTCACGTCGAGAATGTCCAAGTCTTTCTACCTGCTCATTTTACCATTTTTATATCCACCTTTTTTGCTATTCATTTCGTGTCCTTTAAGAAGCAGAAAGAAAAGTCTAGCCTCTACTGTGGTCTGTTGTTGACAGCAATTTCAACGTCAAGACAAACGCTTTGACTGTTTGTTTGTTTGTTTGTTTTTTTCAGGAAATGTCAACGTACAAGATAAGTGTACTTCAGCGATCGCTGGATGAGAGTGTTCCAGCAGCAGAGCTCGAGGCAGCTAACAAACAGTACAATGAACTCACCGAGAAGTATCGTGACATTATCCAAAGAGAGAATAATCTGGTAGCTCGGTCTGCTGCAGTTGACAGTTTAGAGGTACGATATTTCGTTCCTCAAATTGTTTCTTATTCTTATTATCACTCTTTGAGAGCCTGATCGTGTTGGGGCGTGGATACCGTATAGCTTTTTCACCGGCATGAAAACCATACCGGATAGGGGGTCTGTTCACACATAAGAACGATGATTTCGGCGCGATTTCTTTAACGGAGCGAAGCTGCGCATGTGCCGATGTTTATAGTGGAACTCAAAATAGCGGATAGTTTTGGTGCTACACTTCGGTGCAGTGTGAACAGATACTCGGACCGTAGCGGAAGTTAATAGATAGTAGCGAGGACTGGACTCTAGTGAGACGGAAGTAACTATTCAGGAGGGAGGACTGGGATTTCGTTCACAAAACCCTCTCGGCCAACCGCTCTCACACGGTGTACGATGTGTGTGAACGACGTAAATTTGAATTTGACACTAGTTACGGGAACGACTAACGGATTCACCTTTCGAATAATCAATTCATTAATAGAATCTTCGGGGGTACGTTTGACCTTCCTTGACTGTATCGTGCGCGCCTGCGTGAATGTGAGTCGGGATTGTTATGTAAGCCGTTAGGCTAGCCTTCTGCCCATCGTGATTTTTCTTATGATGCAGAATTATCTTTTTCTTTTCAAACATCTGTTTCTTGAGACCTTGAGAAAGGCGTTGGCGTGTAGATGTTTTTTACTGTTTGGAAATCGCGCGCGTGTTCATGCGTTTTAGTATAAATTCCGAATTTGTGTTTCCTTAGGTGGACAAGAACGCTTTAGAAGAGACAAATGCTGAGCTTAAGAAAGAGATGACTTCACTTAAAGAACGGAACCACAGCTTGGAACAAATGTTAAACGAACTCTTAGCGAAAGGTTACTGTTTGCATTATTTGATATTATAGTGTCATACATTTATTTCCTGAATAAAACGTATTGCTATTAAAATTGACTGGAAACAGCAACTGTGCAGCGATCAACACACAATACGCTCTCGACTTTCCATTCTGGGCGTTTATTTTCCAAAGTGTTTGAAGTAAAACCTGGGGTGAAATAGTGCCATTCGTTCCCGTCTACTTCCGTCTTTGTTAATCGCTGTGAGTATTTATTTTTCAGAGGGGGGAGAGGGTGGAGGAGACGGTGGTGTTGTGAGACAAGAAGAGATTGACAGAATATCAAGAAAACTTGCTACACTGGAAATGAAGGTACAGCCGGGATAGACCTCATTTGGTACAATTTTTAAGACGGTTGGAGTACGGTTAGTTTGGAGGGACCTTGGGGTAGTACAATTTACCGACTAAAATCGTGAAATCAACGTTTAAAATACGCCAGACTTATATGCGAGCTAGCAAAACTGTGGACAATATAAGTTAAGTAGAGTAAGTCGATCTCAGATCATTAACGAAGTAAAAGTTCTAAGACATAATTAAATATTGCCTCTCGAGAGGTATTCCTTAACGGAATTGCTCGTTTATCATTCCAATTATAAGACTAATTCGCATTTCCTTGTGGGCGTTGGTTTATATTTGAATTCCCTAGTTTTTTGTACTGATAGTCCAAAATGTGAGAGTTACTGTATGTAGCAGAGAAGAACGTTGATAAACTGACCCAACACGAGTAACAGAATTAAAGACCTAATTTTATACATTATAGTTAGTTCATTTTGTTAGTGTTTTTACTTGTCTTACTCATTTAAATCTTTACATTTCCAGGAACTTAATGAAAGAGAGCGCGCAGAACATGCCACTAGGAAATATGACCAGCTGCAGTCGCTGATCAAGGAATTAGAAGAAAGGAACGCAGAGCTAGAACAAAAATTTGGAGAGGTTTGGTTTGTTCTTAGTTTGTTAAAGTACGTTGTTAAAAAGAAACGCTGACTGTATTAAAGAAAGTGTGATATAGAGCGTTTACAATCACATGGCCAGCTGCTCTTTACTGCGATAAGAGAAAGCGTTTACATAAGAAAGGAGTTCAACCCCCACAGGATTGGTTTGGGACACCAACATGGCGCCGGACATGACGTGGAGAGCTCTATTCGCTGTTTATTTTTTCTTTACATAAAAAGTGTTCATATTGTACATGTTGTAGTTAATTTTTTATCTCAGTTAATTTTTATTTTTCCATTGTTTTTTGGTATGGTAATGTATGCTTATGAATTTGAAACGAAGGAAAAATAAAAATTAACTGAAATAAAAAATTAACTGCAACATACATAACAGACATAACAGACCAAAGAAAGTAAGTCAGAGTGAAAAAAAAAATACACCGAGTGAAACAAAAAAGAGGAAAAAAGCAAAGAGCAAGAATGGACCCTTAATGAATTACTTTTGTTTGTTTGTTTGTTTTTGTTTGTCTTATTTTAATTAATTCCGTCCCATACGTCTGTTCAATCGTGTTCTCAAAATCTGGAACCCCAGGTGTTCTGCAAGGTAAAAGCGTTGTTGTTTCTTCTTTTCACCAGATAAGCAAACTAAATCTTGAGTCGCAGCGAATAGAGCGGCAACTACGGGAAGAGCTTTCCAGTAAGTGTGAAGTTTACTACTAGTGTTGTCACCATTGAGGAAATTTAGGTTTATTTCCATTGACTACCATTCGGGCTTTTTGATTTTTCCATGACTTTTCCCCTCTTCTCTCTGTTTTGAAACTTTTCCTTGCCTGTTTTAGACTCTGTCACGCAAGACACGCACGTAGCTGTCACGCGCCGTGTCCAGTCATTGGAGGAATCAGAGTCTCAGCTGAAGGTGGAAGTATCACGGTTGAAAGAAGTAGCGGAAGTGGCGTCACACCAGACGGAAGCCATCAAGGCTCAGCAGGAGTCGCAGGATAAAGAGCTGACATCACTCAGAAAACAACTGTATGATATACAGATGGAAAGTGATGACAAGACCATTATAGGTCAGTCAGAGTGTCTTTTATTTTTTCACAGTTTGTGTCAACTATCCCTTAACTAACACCTCTGTTAGATAGACACCTGCAGTACTTAATGGGGCGCAATTTTGAAAACGGAGGTCAGTGTTAGGAAAGATATGCTTCTCCCCTGCACTAAAAGTTCCTTGGAAACTCATTTGCTGGTACCTGAATACTCCTTGAATTCTATAACTATAAAGACACAGTACGAACCCTGGAAAAACAAGCAAATCTGTCGTTTTCTTTAACATCCAACCTAAGACATCGCTTTATGACATTTCACGTCAAAGTCGTAGAGTGACGGCAAAGCCAAAAGTGCAGAGCTGTTGTTTTGCTCTTTAAACACATACTGATAGCATTTTAGTATCAGCGAGGCTCATAATCTGCAAGTCGTTTTTCTTCATATTTAGGACACACCACTAAGACAAGACAGTACTGTTTCGCAGCCGTCATGTGGATTTTTAACAGGGAGAAGTGATTCTTCTTACTTGATCTTGTTTAGGACAATTTGTATTTCTTCAGTAATTGAGGAGTAGTGATAATATTTTCAGGCAAACTGCATCATCATATCGTTGCACTACAAGTGAGCGAGGGTACCGCTGTACGGAAGCTTGAGGCTGCAACACAGAAGCTGGCTAAACAAGAAGCGCATTTGTTGCGTCTCGAGCAGAAGATCGACGAAAAGGATCAGGCTCTTTATCATGCTAAAACAGAGGCCAGAAACAAGGCGAAGTTTCTTAAAAGAACTATACAGGATCTGCGGAGGCAATACAGCGGTTCATTGCCGCTTATGAAGCAGGTAATCACGAATATCTTCTTCTGTATATCAGATTAAACTTTAGTATAGAAAAATTACGAATGAACGAGACGGCTATTTCGTTCGACTCGCTCGACTTTCATCAGCGTTATATACTCCTGTTGCAGCACTTTCCTTCCACTGAACATTGCACTTTCCTGTCATTTCAGGTGGAGACGTATCCTGAATCAATGTGCCTTTGGTGTCTGTATTCAGCAGTAATTTTAAAACTGAAAAGGACTTATTATCAAATAAATAGCATCATTTAGTTTTCTTTTCCTTTCCACCATCAGGAAAAGTTTGCAGACACCATGCGGTCACTACAGGAAGATAAACGCCAGCTAGAAGGAGAATTGAGGAAAGCTAAGGCTGACAGGGAGGCTGCAGAGGATAAACTGGCCGAACTTAAACTTCAACATGAGGGCTTACAAGAGCTTATGGCTACCCTCAAGGATGGCAAAGGAGCTGCTAAAGTGACCGAATGGCACACGAAGATGGGAGAGATACGACTGCAGGATCTCAAGCTAAACCGAGCTATCACCAGGTTACAGGAAGAGGTATTACCTTAATATCTATCAGTTTCCTCAATGTCCTCTCGTAGTCAAAAGCACCTTTCCTAGTTCGCAAACCAAAAACTGCTTTTGCGCAGAGCCGATGTTCACCCCACAGTGCTTTGCGCGCGCTCCATTGAGTTCCTCAAGTCGCCGAGTGTGGGTGGGCTATAAAAACAAACAGAGTCGCTTATCCATCGTGCTTTATTTCTACAAGTTTCGCAATTTATGTCTGAGAGCTTTGTGTGATGTTTTCTCTTCAGTTCTTTCGATACAGTAAGAACTTGCATTTTCCCAAGTAAACCTAAACAGTTTCTTACATAAATGGCAATCGGCACGAAATTTGAGCTATTTAGGTTCTTAAGTACATTGTTGTTAAGAGTATTTAGTGGTATTCATCTTATTCCTCATTAGAAAAAAGAAACGAACGAACAACAAAAAAAAAAACGGCATACCACTACATTGCAGTTGGAGTTCAGTAGGCTCGATTACCAGCTGCTGTTCTGGAAAGGATCCCGCACTCCTCCCCCGAAAAGACATTTCCCACTTCGGTGTTTCATAACGTCACATAAATTGAATTTACGTCGTTGAAACGATCGCTTCAACCGTCTCTCTTCTCGGGGAGGAACGACACCAGATCAGCGAGAAAGAGTGGCGAAAATCGAGCCTCTCTTAACCATACCATTGCGTTGTGGTAATTCTTGTGTTAATGTTATTAACTAGATGAAGTACCTGGAAAACATTGTGAAGGTCCACGAGCGAACAATCTCTGATCTAGAAGATGAAAACGTTCATTTGTCGAACGAACATGAAGAACGACAGTTGATATGGGAACAAAGAGAGGTGGAGCTTGAGCGAACGATTGACAAGTTAGAAAAACAGCAAGAACAGCTAGCAGACGCGGCTGCTAAGTTTGAAGAGGCTACTGGTTCGATACCAGACCCCAATCTTCCGGTAGCGAACCAGTTGGAGTTGGCAATTCGAAAAATCAAGGAACACATTAGGATTATAGTGGGAACCAGAGAAGAAAACAAGCAACTCAAAAAGGTATGGAGTGACATTATTTGTAAAGGCTGGAGGTGTGAGACAAACACATAAAGGATATTACATGGCCGCGCCGAGATACACAATTTCTCTTCGAGTGTTGAAACTTGAAATATTTTTCAACACCAGACCATTTCAAAAAGACCAAACCATTTCACTTAAATAGTTTTCAAGTGTGAAAGGCGCGATTTATGATGTATCCATAGCAACTAACATAAATAACATCATGTTTTCACTCGAAAGCTCACGTAGTATTTCATTAGTGTTTATATGATAAAGTAAAATATGTCTTAGGTTTTAGTAAGTGATCAAAAAATATTGTTCTACTTTTGAAAGATCCAGGTACTTCTGAATGCAGTTGTACTCTACAACCACATAGTTAATATTCTCAAGTGGACGTAATCACCATAAATAGCTTTTTATATAAATATTAAATGGTATGTTACGAACGTGGACTTATTTCGTGGTGCGGAAAGTGAGACATTGTCTTTGTACGACAGAAATACAGTGAACTGGATCAAGCTTTCAAGCAGTCTGAAGAAAGGCTAACCCAGAAAGACAAGGTAACGCATGAAGTGTAAACTGTATAAACACTTTTTTCTTGCAAGACGTATATTATCGATAACTAAGAACATATTTGACGTTCCACGAATTATATCCAGCCTAACCATAAAAGCGTTTCTTTGGAAAAATGCAGGTAATGAGAACTTTGAGCTTCTGTTGGTAAATACTAAAACAAGCGGTAGATTTCCTTTTCACTGCAGCTCAAAGATGGGCAAGTTATAGGTTCACCGACTTCTGACTCATCTTTGTGTTGCGTCATGTCCTTTCTAGCATTGTTCAGGGACGGACCATTAGAAAACTGATGAGGGGTGGGGGGGGGGGGGGGCGGGCGACGTCCAAAAAAAATTTTCGCGCAATGGAAAATTAAACGAAAAAAAAGTCATGCACGCCAATTAACCCTAAAAAATATTCATGCTACGGCCTAAAAAAATTCATACAAGGAATTTGATAACGAACAAAAATTCCTGCGGCTCAAAAATTCCCCACCCCCCACCCCCATAACTTTTCTAAGGGTCCGTCCCTTAGGTGATGGGCTCTAAGTGCGTTAAAATGTGCATCGAACCACAATCTTTTTTTTTTTTTTCATTTTTAGCTTATTAATGAGCTTCGCCTTCGTCTTCCTCTGTCTGACCGCGAGGAAATCACCTCGGAAGCGAAGAAGGCGGCAGGGCTAACAGAAGAAGATTATGAATCCAAACGGGCTCTGAAAGTGGCACAAGCAACTGTGTCTAGTCTGCAGGTATGTATGAATGAACCTTTTCGTATTTCACATGTACACTTGTCGCATCATATCCTTTATCCTGGGTATTGGGAAACCGGTGACGTGAAGGTGTCGCAATTATCTTTACCGAAGATATACTTTTTTCAGCGATAAAGGGAGGCAAGAATATGTTTGGAACTAGTTCAAAGAAATTTTGCTGGGTGTTTTGTTTGTGGTGAAGTGTTTCTCTATAGGAGTTCCAGTTTGCTACAATATTCTAAATAGCCCTGACCATTTATGGGCGATTTTGAGGTTGCATGTGAGACTAGGTGAAATTTGGTCATATTGCACAACGAGGCTCCTTTGGGGACACCTACCCAGGGCTCAAAATAACGGACAGCAGGTCGCCGGTCATGATGACCGGCCAAATATTTTTTAGCCCGGACAAACCCCGATTTTGGCCGGTCAAATTAATGAATACTATAATTATTTTTTTGCCTATGGAATATCGAATTACGCTGGCAGTAGATCGTTGTACGGCATTGTCGTTCAGGTTTTTGCCGGCAAGTTGGTGAAAAATTTATTCACACGCTGTTGAGTTCCTTTCCGCGATTTTCGCCCGTTTTATGTCCGTTTATATATACCTTTAGTATCATCGTACGGCGGTGTCGGTAGTCTCCAAGGTTCGTCCTATATCTGCATATCAGTGAAACTGGATCCTTTTCGTTGCCCGGCACGTGATCGAAAGTCTCCTCCACAAAGAAGAATTTCGTCGCTAAATATTTGCGGCAAAGAAGTTGATTTGGCAAGAAATTTGTTCCACAAACAGCGTATTCGTCATCAGAAGTCAATAAATATACAGCAGAGCTTTGGTTTGGGTCGTCGCGCAACACTTTATCGCGAACGGCTTATCAAGAAGGAGGATTTTAGGCGACGTTCGTTCTCGATTAGCTTAGTTTTTATCAGACAATTCTGGAATCGAGTCTGCAAACGAGATCATGTTCGACATAAAGAAATTATTATAATTAATCGATGCGCTGAAATTTACTCCCAGAGAAACAGCACAGGACGAGCGATCGATTGGCCCGAATTCCGTCGAAGGTGATTTTCACAATCCTCTTACAAGTACATGTGAAACGTTTGATGGACAAAACCTGTCACTCATCCTTTAGTTTTCTAAAAAATAACGGATTATTGTTAGCGTATGTTTTCCCAAAGAAGGTCGCATTACTGATCACAGCAAAGCAGAACGTTTGTCTTTAAAGGGTTTAGTGCAAAGCAGCAAAAAAAGCCAAAGAAAGCAGCGAATTACAGCGTTATAGAGCACAACGCATTAAGCGACAAGCATCCAAAAATGACCGGTCAAAATGACCGGCCAGACGAGAGTTTGACCGGTCAAGCCCACGATCAGGCCGGACATTGTCCGTTGACCGGCCGTTATTTTGAGCCCTGCTACCAGCGTTCTTCTGTTGGCTAGTACGAGTTTGCGCAAGAAACTGGGTCAGAATTTGTCACCCAAAACAGTCCCATGGTGCAATTCGAAACAACATCGACCCAGTCGCTAGCGGTCCTTCACTTGCGACTTTAACCCCACCGCGGTCAAACGTCTAAATCGTTATTTTTGTTTTTTATTGCTGGGATTTCGTTTACCAGTTAGAGAAAAATGGGCAAAGATGTATAAATCAGTTAGTCAACATAACTATCTTTCCATTTTTCTCAAAATTTTGAGCTTTTTTCGCTGAAAACGCTTCGCGCTAAAAGAGAATCATGTTTGAAAATGGCGCCGATAATAACGTCAGCATCGGTTTTCAATCACTTAGAACTTTTTTAGTAAACTTTTAAAAAGTTTAGTGAACTAACAGGATGTTGGTTATACCTTAAACTTTCGATAGTGAAAGTAGCAACCTTAACTTTGAAGTATTTCGCTTAACTTTTGCAAATTTCACTCGTTTGACCGCTGTGTTGACTTTCACGTTCCCCGTGACACAATTTGTTTTTCCCGCAAAATTTTGTACAAACATTGTTTTCAATTTCGTCGTGGGAGTAACAATCGTGCCTTGAGAATTTGAAAACAAAACTTGTGCAAAATTTTCTGGGGTAGAGAAATTACTTTATCGAGAACGAGAAAGTCGCAGGTAATGCCCAATTAAGTTCCCATTGCCTCTTTTTCACCTTTCTCCCACCCTTTCGTTTGCCTGCCGTGCAGGCTTTAATTCTTTTTAATATTGATTGTTGCTTGAATTTCTTTCAACGTTTTAGCAAATGCTTGCGCACAAGGAAGAGTCGTTGGCTAAATACCAAGAGATGCTGAAGGAAGCAAGAGAGGTAGTTTAATTTAACAAACACATTTTCAGCGCGTTAAATGTCAACGAAGGTGTCCTTCTTTATTTGCGAGCTTTGGCGTAGCTCTTCCTGTGGATAAATTGCTCTGAAGATGGGCTAGCGCTCGAACTTTAAGTTTGAATCTTTATACGCTGGATATTATACTTTATGAGCAAAGTTTTAGTGCGAAAATACGGTTCAACTTCAACTTTCAACTTTCAACTTTATTTAAATTTGAAAATATAGCAAAAGATACATTGGGACTGGCCTGCAGTTAGCGAGGCTATTCGAGGCAGGTCAGGCTACATAATTTACAACAAACTAGACAAATACAAAGAAATTAGGCGTAATATAAGTATATACATTTTACATTAAATAGATACGTTCTACTTAAATGCAAGGACAATAATTAGCCTGTTCCAGCCAGCGTTCAAATATTAGGGACGGCGTAGAGAGGACGGAGAGGGAAAAAACTGCGACGGGTATCAGGGGGTTAGGGAGGAGGCACTCCGCATCTGATCTGGCGCCGCTCCTCACGATCTGAACACCTGGAACAGGTTATGTTTAGTGTAGTGGTGTCAGACATGATTAGGGCGCAGGAAAACGGGGCTAAAACACAGTGACAAAACATATGTTCACTGACATATTTTCACACCTGGCCCCAGTTGTTCAAAAGCTGGATAGCGCTATCCATCGGATAAATCTCTATCCAGTGGAAAAGTATTCGGGAAACTAATTCTACTATCCACTGGATAGAGATTTATCCGGTGGATAGCCCTATCCACCTTTTGAACAACTGGGTTCATCTAATTTATTCTTGTGTTTCATGTTGCCATGTTCCCACCAATTCCGTCCCAACCCGCAATCCCTTGATTCCTTTAACCCTTGGTTAATTCGCTCTGACTAAGGGCTAGGGCTACGTCGCGACAATTTACCTTGGGTAAAACATATTTTCGCATAGTGTGTGCTGGTGTTGTTTGTTTACATCCTGGTAACATTTATTATAAATAAATAAATAAACAAATAAATAAATAATGATTTGGAGGAAGCACATCCACGAAGTGGTTCTTCGTCTACCTGATTCCTGGTCAAATTGGAATTTGGATATGTTGGTTTTTGAGGAGAGGGGAAATAATAATAATAATAATAACTTTATTAAACTCCTCAGAAAGGCTTTTCAGCTTAATTTACAATGTCAAATATCTAAAACTTAGTTTTCCAAAAATACCCTTAAAAAAATGCTGTTTAATTTTAACCTTAAATACATCTAAATTAGTGATAGACTGAAACTCGTCTGGGAGACTATTCCACAGCCTTTGGCCTCTGAAGGTAAACGCGCGCTGACCTGCAGCCGTCCTACAGAGTGGTATATGTAGGCGGTCCCTATTCCTAGTGTCGTAGTTGTGCACTTCCGATCTGGTTTTAAACTTCTGACAAAGATATGGAGGTGCAAGTCCATTTAAGCATTTAAATACCATGGTAGCATCTCTAACCTCAAGTTGTTTAAACCTGAGTACGGAGAAAAACCTCTCGGAGCAAAGGAGAGAACCAATAACAAACTTATTATTATTTTTTCAGGAGGCAAAGACACAATCCGAGCAGCACAAAGCAGAAATTCAGCTTCTTCAGGACAGATTGCACTTGGAGAGTGATGAAACGTTCAGAAGAAAGAAAACTTTTCACATGGTTGGTTCATGGTGCTAAATGTACAGGCGCTGGTTTTTTTTTTTGGCCTTTTGTGGCAACTAATGCAACTGATGTTTTCAATTCTTTTTTGTAATAAAAAGCTTGATTTGTAGTAGAACAAGGTTTGAGTATCTATAGAAAACCCTGGCCGGGACACATGTCTTATTATTCATGTAACTAAAACGTGACGAAATATGGAAGATAGAATGATACTAACAAGTACTGTCATCAGGATATTTTGCAATGTACAGTTGTAAAGTTTAAAAATTATGGCTGACCACGATCACAGCCAATGCAGACAATAACTCTTCGCTACTCTTAAGACAATATAGCATCCTTTTAAAGAGGAATTCTTAATGTATTCTTCCATGATTTTATTCTATTGTATTCTTGTTTATCACACCATATTTTGGAATCTTTGTATTCTTTCATCATTCACCCGTTGCGACTGTCGAAAGCTTGTGTCTTTTAATAATCTTAGCCAAAGAACGTTTTTTAAAAAGTTTTAATAAAGTCAAAGTTTAATGTGTGGCTACAGATGACTGTATGAAGTGTGTAGTCCATTCCATGTAACTAACGGAGTTTTACGATTGATTTTTCAGGACTCAGTTAGTGGAGATGGTCCCCCTGTTCCAACACACAGACAGGTTTGTAAAGCCCTTTTACATCCAGTAGTTCTACAATCTGTTGGAAGAAAAGTCGGTTACAAATAGTTGTTGTTGTTGTTGTTGTTTCTGTTGACCCCCTCCTGCTAAAACAACTTATTTTACTTTAAGTGTTTTTTCCAGTCTATGTTGTGCTCAGTCTTAAACTTTCGGCTTACTTTTAATTTCAGTTGTCGCGATTGTCCGAGCTGGAGGAGATGGTTGTTGAACAAGACAACGCTTTAGCTGTAGCAGCAGAGAAATACAAGAAATCACGGAGTGAAATCACTAGAATGAAGAAAGAAAACGAAGAACAAGTTAACAAACTCAAACAGGAAATAGCCAGGTCATTATCTGTGTTTCGTGTTACCTTTTTTTTGGGGGGGGGGGGGGGGGGGCGGGCGGGGGAGTCGAAACTTAGGTCGCTCAGACTTCAGACTTACAGAAATTTACATTTTCAATATTCTGTCTGACTCTCTAACAAATTTTTCCCTTGTTCTTTTTACATAGTGGGAAGAAGACGTAGGAATGTAAAGAATATTCTTTTAATTCTTGTGATCTTTGACTGGAATTGATAGAAATTTTTTTTTTTTTTTTACCGTTAGCCTTCCAGAACATATTGAGAAAACATGTGTGACTTAGCATGTTTGTTAAGACCATGGTTTTTAAAAACTTAATCTGTGCATAACTCAGTGAAGTGGGCTTAAAGGGAACGAATACATAGTGTCATTGCTAAGAGTCGAACCTTTGAAGTTAGACTGAGAGGACTTTACCTACCTAACTGCGTCATTGAAACTACACCTCACATTTTTTTTTAATCCATCGTGCATATCTGTGATATGTTTGTTTGTTTACGAACGTCCATATTCCCAAGATCCAACCCTTAATCAATTCACGCCTAATCTACCCGTAGTATCCAATCTAAGAAACTTTCACAAAAAGGTTTCTTGCCAATTAATATGTCCGTCTTCGCTTATAAGAGGAGCTATGTAAGAAATCTGGTGAGATAAATAATTCGAAGCTGTTTATTTCTCTTACAGAAAAGAGGAGGAACATTTAAAGGAAAGGAACAAACTCGCCAATGAGAAACTGGAACGAGATGAACGAATAATGGAACAGAGTAAAGAGGTAGCTTTTTGTGCTCTAAATTTGCCCGCTAAACCATCTGAAGTTACAGCTGATCGACGTATACCTGTCGTACTTAACAGTGAAACTTCCAGTTTGTCCAGATGTCCTCCTACATTCTTCTGTTATGAATACCCGAACATGAGTAGCCATCTGTGTGGTGACACGTCATCGATATGGAATTTCTGCGCTCGTATTTCAGAAGTCATTTCGGTGGCAAACCAGTGGTGACGTCGCAAAATGTTAGCTTGCGAGCAAGCTCTCCTATTTGGGCGAGTGAAGCGAGTCTCGCGAGAACGCGCGAGCGAGCGGCGAAGCATCTCGTTCGCGCGTTCTCGCGAGGCTCATTTCGCTAGCCCAAATTGGAGAGCTTGCTCGAAGGCTACAAAATGTCGGCTGTTTTCACAGGCTGGAACACGACCTCAACAAAATTTATGAGGCACGAGACTATTGCGTAGCTCTTTAATGACACGAGGCAGCATTAGTTTAACCACATGTTTGTTAACATGTGCATTTTACCTGTAGATTGAAATATTAAAAGACGAACTAGAGACAGCGAAGGAAGCAGCACAGCGAGCGCCCAGTAAAACCATGAAACATCTGGTGGAAAGACTTCGCAACCAACTGGTTCTGAAAGAGAAACAACAAAAGGTAATTATGTGGTACAGTCACGCCCCGTTAACGCGGACAGTAAGGGGGCTTTATTTTCCCAGGGAGAAAACAAACTGTCCGTAATGAGGAGGTGTCCGTATTAAGCAGGTGTCCGTTAAGCGGGGTTTGACTATATACTTTGGTATATAACTGACTTTGTTATACAAAGACATCTTTCTGTTGTTGCCATGGTAATAAACAATATACAGTTAACCTTAACCACTACGCATAAAGGTAATAGCCCATTCCCTAAATAACCTTCACCTCTTTGTCAGAGCGAGGCCTGGTGCACAACTATTCATATCCAATACGTTTCAACAGGCTCCTGCTTTCAATTGCCTGTGAATGTAAACTTATTTTAATGTGACAGAGTGGACACCAAAACTCATTTTGAAAGAGAGGCTAAAAGTAATTCGCAAATGGCCTGTTTGGCAGAAATACAATTTTGGAAACTATTTAACTACCACACAGCTGGCGAGCAAGCACTCAGTTTGGGGGACATCGTGAGAGGTCACGCGCGAATGACACGCGAAAGGAGAAGCGGAGCAAGCTTTGTCGCTCGCTCGCGCGTTCCCGCTCTACTCGGTTCGCTCGCCTCTCGATACAGAGAGCCTACTCTCAGGCTACCTACCATAAGCAGCAGATTCAGCAGCAGGTTGAGCAGCAGATTCCTTTTGTGTGATTTGTGAGTGTTGATTTGCATCAAAGAATTGAAACCTCTATTTGCGTGTTTTACCCTCCTCCCTTCATACGCAGTCATTAGTATACAAAAGAATTAAAGACATCTAATTTTCGTTCAACCATAGACCTTGGAATCTATGAAAGATATTTAACACGACTGTTTTTTTTTCAAACTTCAGTCGCTGAGTCAAGCGCTTCTTCAGCTCAGAGCTGATATGGTGACAACAGCAGAGGAAAACGTTCAGGTGGGTTGGCGGATTTTATTAAATTACCTCACACAATGACAAGTGACAAGGCCAATTTTTCTCAAGATGATTGTAGAAGATGACGATGGTTCAACTTACGATCTAGTTTACGTCTTTTAAAATAACCCCACGTATTTGTTTCGATTCAGGCTCACGCTAGAAAAGCAGAACAGGAGGCCAATGTGCAGCACATTGTAGACAAAGAGACCGCTGGATTGCAGGTTTGCCATGCTTGTCGCATTATAATCACTTCTTGTATCGCAAAAAGACAAGCGACTCTCAGGTAGAACCTTCCAAGACCTATTATTTTATTGTCAGCTCTGTCTTACAGGACACTTATTTGGGCGGACACTAGTCAGCGGGTTTTGTGTGACTGCAACTGAACTTTTAATATCTTGTCTAACGCCATCGGTCCCGAGGGAATCGGATTTAGAGCCGATTGGAGTTGTGTGATGTTTTTATGGGACATTTTTTCATACGTTATCTCCGGTTTGCTTGACACTTAGCTAGACGTGAACATGACGTAATCTTCAATGGCAACCCTGACCGTAAAAGTGACTCTATCAGCTTTACTGGGCACAGACCCTCCCCACCCAATACCACAATCCATGTCGCTGTCACTGTGCCTTTCGTTTCTTTTGAGTCCCACAAGAGTCGGTTCAGAGAGGTGTTATGAGACGGGACCTACGAAATTTGTTCTTTGCCGAGAAGACTGGAATGCCTACCGTACTATTTGCAGATACGGAACAAGGCAACACATCCAACTAATTTATTTTTTTAAGCCCCAAGTGTTGGTCCGGGCCTACCGTTCCAAAGTCTGATGCTCGACTAGTTGAGCTAATCAGTCGGTGGTCAAGATGCTTTGTGCCAATTTGCCTATTTTTCTTGTACATTTCGCTTTAAGGCACGTATCGAGGAGCTCCAAGAGAGAATGGAGAAACTCAAAAAAGAGCTGAAGAAACAAAAAGACAAGGAATCGTCGTTGCTAGAGGAAAAAGACAAGTTGAAGCAGGTACCACGACAATGTCCAACGTTTATTCTTGAACGTACTTTACACATGAGAAAGGAGCGAGTGCCCATAGACACTGAAAATAAATGTTTGTTATTCCCCACTTGATTTCTCCAGTGGTCTTGTAATTGCTATCTTAGGCCGAGGCCAAACGTCGAACTTTTTATCAGAGACGAACCAAACTCTAATTTGGGTCGACCTAAATTAAGTTGAGATCGTCTGTTGGGTCAGACGTCGAACTTAGAACGCGTCGAACCAATCAACTGAATCAGACCAAAAAGCAATTTTAATAAAGTTTCTCCCGAACGGGCTAAATATACATTATCATACAAAGTTTTGATTTATTAATTTAGTTCGTCGCATGTGAAGATCGACGTTTGTCCCGGAGACGATCTTCAGACGTTCTATCCGTCTGAAGCAGACGGATAGAACGTGTCGGACGATCCAAACTCATTCAGACGAACTTAACAGAGCCAGACGTCGAAATTTTCGTGAGCTTAACTCACCAAGTTTGGCTCGTCTCACGAAAAGTTCGACGTTTGGCGTAGGCCTCAAGGCTTTGATGGTAACAGTACTTCTTTTTTTTTTTGAAGGATTTGTCTAAGAAAGACTCCGCGTTGTTAAAACTTGGCCGTGAGTTGAAGGACTTGGAAACGGTTCAAGACAAGCTGGAGAAGAAAGAAGAGGAGCTTAGATCTGAAAGGAACACGGTAATGGAAAAAAAGCTTTAAAAATGTATTTTCATTGTAAAAGAATTTGGCGTAGTTACCTTACAGGCCAAACAAGACGAGCTACCTTGAACACCTTGTTATATAAATTATCTAACACACTACGCTCGTTCTTCGCTGAACCCTTATTGGTTTGAAGCTTGTAAATTTCTCCAAATACCGAAATTATCCACTCATTACAAAGATGATTTTTCAGTCAGTGACACAGGGACTCGAAAGAAAAACTCCGAGTACTCCCCATTACTCGGATTTTCCTTCCGAGCCGCCTCTGTCGCTGACTGAAAAATCATCTTTCTCATTTACTCACCAGGCCTGATACGTTAGGGGATTACTATGTAAGATACGTCGCAACTGAGAATTTCAGTCAACCATGGCCAAGGAAAAGTAGATCTAGAGAGTAAAGGATTTTGGTCTTTGTGGTAGTATTAAAGATTTTGACCGATTACATGTCGCACAAACTACTTGTAGCCGCCTTAATTTTTTTCTTCCCTAGAACGCTCAAGAACGTTCCGAAGTGGAAAAACTGCGAGAAAGAGTTAAAACACTTCAAGAAAAATTAAGGCAACAAAAACAAAAGAGTACCGAGGAGGGTGTTGATGGGCCTGGTACTGAGAAACCCGTGGTTGAAGAAATCATCAAGGAAGACAGAGTAAGACTGGTTACTATATAACACCTTTTAAGGCAGATGTTCCAAAATGTTCATATCGTAGAGAAATTAAGGAGAACGTTAGATGAAGAGGCCTTCTTGTTTACGTTAGATTTACTAAATTCACCCGGATAAAAAACGAAATTCGAGGGAATTCTTTTCAACTCAACTGTTTAGACCTTTGATTGGGTTGTTTGTTAACCCATTTCAGACTTTGCGGCGTTTTAAAGTGACTTTTGAGTTTTTTGTTTTGAATAGAATATTCTCTTATTGGCTTAACTTTTATTTCTCTCTGTTTTTGGGTGTGGTAATGTATAATAATGATTTAGAATTCAAACGAAGGATGAAATTTTAAAACCACAGCATATATATGCGAAAAAATGAAATTTGAAAGAAACAGTTCTCTAAAGTTAGATTACGTCGTCTTAATTTGCTAAACAAACAGCCCCCCAAAAAGGTCCTCAATTTTGTATAAAACAGAAATGGCGATCACCTTGAATTGTCGGGCTTCAAGCAACACCGTCAACGTATTTTTTTTTCCAGGCAAATGTAGTGAGTGAGGGTGTGGCGCGTTGGGAAGATAACAAGAAATGGCAACAGAAAGTAGAAGTGCTGAGAGGTAAACTGGCCGAGAAAACACGGGAGCAGGAGAAAGCAGAAAAAACCATCGCCATGTTGAGAGAAGCGGTCAACAGAGCTGAAAAGGATAAGGCTGGGCTACATAGCAGGTTAAAAAGGTGCGTCTTGGACTTGTTTTTATTCTCATACAGGAAAACGAAGGCGATTTGTGTTGAATTGTGTGTTTTGGTGATTTACTAATCATGAGGACACTTAACAGGGGTGACTTTATATAGTTAATGCCTGTGCTCAGAGGCCTTCTAGAAGCTATACGCGCTCGGTCATTATT
>NC_133204.1:36904195-36911695 GCF_958299795.1 Porites lutea
AGCAAAAAGCCAACCTGTGTGATGTCTTTTGTATTTGTCCAACCAGCAAGAGTTAGAGAAAGCGAAGGCAGGTGACAAGACCCCGCATACAAAGGGAATCAGTGGGCAGGCGAATACAGCTAAATTGATGAGTGAGAACGAGAAACTACGAAAGGATTTGAAAAAGGTACTATTGACTTGGTTCTGGAGAACTAAGAGTAAGAAAAAAATTGTAAAAACATATCATATCCCGAAGAATAAAACCCCGTCCTTCGTTAGGGTCGCCTTTTCGTGCAGTTTGGGCGTTTTATCGTCTATCTTTTGCGATTGCTTTGATATTTTCTGTTGGCCAGAACCTCTTTAGAACCTCAAATTTGATAGGTTCTTGATGGCCCGAAGCTCCATTGTTTCAGAGTTGAGATTCTTTGTTAGTTTTGTTTGAGTTAGGGCTATCTATTGTTTTCTAAACCAATCCTGTGAGCCGTTGTTAGAGCTTCCGGCCCACCCGACACTTTGCTGCTATACTGTCTGTAAGAGTCAACTGAAAAAAACAAACGTGTCACTTTCAAAAGCAATAACTTATCAAATGCGATTCTTCTAGAAGACCTTGGCCAATTAATTGGCCATTTGCACAATAAACTTGCTAGCTTGCCTAGGATTCTACTACTTATTATCCTTTTAGTGAATCATCCCGAAAGCTTGCTTTGTCGCATTTCTCTAGATGTGACAAATCGTTCTCTTTTGTTCCCAACATCTCTTTCTTTTTATTGAATTGTTGTGTGTTGATGTTGGTGTTATTTTTTAATAATAATAATAATAATAATAATAATAATAATAATAATAATAATAATAATAATAATAATAATAATAATAATAATAAAATCTCTCTCAAACTCTTCCACAAGCAGCCGATCATTCGATATCTCTTCCATAATCAGTTTGTTTGTTGTTTTGCTTTAGGAAATGGACGAAGTTGAAAAACTTAAAGCAGTGAACGCCAACCTAGAACAGAGAAAAGAAGAATTAGTGAAGGAATTAGAACAGGTAGATAAACATTGAACATTGGAAAGACTAAAAAGTGATTTTTTGTGGAATAATTGAGCCTTTCGCTTAGATTATCAACCCTAGCGGTTAAAATTAAAATTAGAGAGATTGGAGAGATTCATTTTACAGTCACGTTTACACCAAATAGTACCACGTGACCAAGTTTTCCCCTGAATTGTCGCTTTCTCTTTATCACTTCTACACAAGAATAAGTAGTTTCACGCTCGCTTTATCCAAAGGAGTTGTTCTGGACAGTTTTTATGGGCTTATTTTCTGTTCTGAGAAATTCTCAATTTCAATCTGACGTTTGTCGTTTGCCGTAAACGTGACTCTAATATAGAGATTAAGATTCACGTTTCCACCAAACGGCAAACGTGAATTTGTACCACGTGACCAAGTTTTCCCCTTAATTGTCGTTTACTGTTTTTCACTTTTACACAGAAATGAGTGGTTTCACGCCAGTTTTATCCATAAGAAATGTTGTGGACAGTTTGTATCTGCTTATTTTCTATTCTGAGAAATTCTCAACTTGAATATACCGTTTGCCGTTTGCCGTGAACGTGAATCTTAATCTCTCTAATCTCTCTAATAAATCAAGCTTGATCGGGAGATTGGCGACGACCGAACGCAATGCCCTGTTGCTGTGACCGCTGAAATCCAGCGGGAAGAAGACCTGTTTATTAAGATGTCTATTTTTTTTTTTTCAAATTCCAGACACTTTCTTGCGGGAATTTGTGAATATTTTACTTTTTGTCAAGGCAAACCCTGTATGAATGTGTCGTTAATGATTTTGCTGAGCGGTAATTTTATAATTCGAAAAAGGACTATTCTGCGTTTGTAAATGTATCCGATAGAGGAGATGATATGAAATCAGTCATATATTTGGGCTGTGGATGACACAGATAAATATGGATGTGCTCCTTAACCTAAGCAGATTATACATTATACTCAGTGGGACGGATATTTGAATGAGCTAACTAAGAAATTCCTTGGACCCCATCTTTTAACAAGTAGGCACGTGTCTTTTCTGAAAAGTCCGCTTGAAACATTTGGTCTTAAGAATCATTCTCGTATAATCGGCTTTAAAATGGCACAAGCTTTCCAACGAAGTTCTTTGGGATAATTTTGCTCTCTTAACCATGTACTCTGGTTCGTCTGATGTTGTGCTCGAGACTATTTTATTTTCTGTATACAATCATGCCCTCATGTCTCTTTTTTCCAAAGTTGCATCAAAAGCTCTCGGAATCCAATATGGACGGACTTGACAGTAAGGAATGGAAATCTGTGGTTTTACCAAAGATATATGAAGAAAAGATGCAAAAACTAGAAGCAGAATTGGAGAAAAAGGTAAGAACACTCATGGCGCCGGTAAAAGCTTTTGGGAACTGCTTCCCGCTACCCCTCCCTTAGGCCAAGTATTTGCGCTCAGAGATTTGTTGGATTAGGCGGGGGAGGGGTGGGTAGGTGTGCAGTTTCTTATAGAGGAGGGGGAGTATGGCATTTTCCCATAATCGTATACCAGTCCAGATTAATCGTTCCTTTAATTCAGCAATTAAACTAACAATTTCAAAAGTGAGAGACCTTTTCGTTTGAACAAAATCGTGGAAAGATGGAAAGACTTTGTCCGCCATCGTGAAAAATATGGGTTTATTTTGACGCGTGATGCTCGAGCCGCAAAGCGGATTCTCATTGGTTGAAACCAGGGTGGATAAAGGTAGTCACTATTGTCCTAATATGTTGGGATATTCCGAATTGTACACCGATCCACGCTCTCTAATTTTAGCAAAAAAAGAAAAAAATTAAACCAATGTGTTCTCTCTCTTCTTGGCCCAAACAATGCAATTTCAATTGTAGCGCGTTTCATAGCTGATTTACATTTTCTCTCACAGACAAATCTGCTTAAAGATATCAAGACGTATCTGAAAGCGGCCGCTAATCGAGAAACAGAGCTGACTAAGAAGCAGCACGAACTAGAGGAAAAGGTATTTTATTTAGTCAGTACAGTAAAGCTAAATTATTAAACGAAGAAACTTTGATTTCAGCGGGTTACTGTATACCTTAAGGTGTGTCTCACGGGTAAGTGATATAGCCCGTTCCGGTTGAGAACTGCAGAAACCTAAAGCCCTATATCAAGGCAAGTGGCATACAAACTACATACTGCCGGTGCCCAGACACTTCTAGGTTTTTTAAAAAGAAAATGTAGTCCAGTCCTGGTCCAGTTTGTGTTGCTTTGGTAGATAACGAATCGTGTTACATTAACACGACGATTTTTCGTTCATAAATTTGTTATTTAGGTTACGATCTTGGAGAGATTTCCAACTAATATAAAGACAGACAGTGATTTGGTCAAAGAATTTCAACAAACAAGGTAACCACTTAAGCTTTTCTTTTGTGGATTTAGGGCCTGTTTACATGGAGGTGGGGGACCTCAGGTAGCTGAGGTAACGAGCAGTGGGTTACCCCACTTATCATGTAAATGTGATCAAATTAGAATGAGAGATTATATGGACAGGCGGGTTACCTCACCTACCTGGGGTTCCCCACCTCCATGTAAACAGGCCCTTAATCTCACAGTGAAAGAATTCACACGTATGATTGGATTTGTCTCCCTTATGGCCATTGCAGAGCATCGAGTTCTCAAATTAGGTAAGGATTCATTAGAATAAAACCAAATAAATCACCATCGCAAAGCAAGCTGATTACCATAAAATTGTGCGAGTTCTTGGTTTGCAATCACGTGATAAAGCGACCCTGTTGGGGGAATTGTTGATGGTCAATACCACATTATTTTTTCTCGCAGCATTTACATGAAAATAGAGTTTAGTTTCCAGAGGAGAGAAAGGCTTTTTTTCTTGACCACCAACATGGCCGCCGTGATTTCGGCTGGCGCAAGAAGGCGGGTGGAGAGTTAAACGCGTGTACCGTATAACCTCCACCCACTTGTAACTGCTCTGTGGTAGTAGCCAACTCGAAAGCTTGGCTCCTACACACTCTTCCTTTTTTATGTTTAATTCAATGTATAGTTAGCTCAGTTTTTTACTTCTTCCTTTTTTTTTCATTATTGTTGTATTGTAATTGAATAAGTGTGAATAAATGAACCTGAACTTGAACTTGAACTTGACGTCATGTGCAAACAAGCAATAGCCCATATTCGCCTTTGTCACGCGGCGGCCATTTTGCATCGGGAGATTTAAAAAGCTTTGTTTATGCACCCCTAGCCTCGTAGATAGAACGAGGCTATAGGGTTCAAAAACAAAGCTTTTTAAATCTCCTGTGACAAAATGGCCGCCGCGTGACAATCGCGAATTACAGTTACAGGTGGAAACGAGGCTAAAGTTGACCATGTTTTGATACAACCCTTCCTGCTTTGTTATGTAAATCATGTTGTTCTTATGCTAACTGGCATTTTTTGGGCAAAATTTACATTTGAAAAGAGAGGAGGTTTGTATCAAGACAAGGTCAACTTCAGCCTCACGTTCGCTCAAAAGCTAGGACACTAGGCACACAACTGTAAAAAGTCCTATTCTTCACTTGTGAGGCTATACCAGACACTCCACAGGATGTTTCATCCGACATCCAGTCATATCGAAGTTGGAGGAAAATGTATACCTTACTGGTACTTTCGCGGGGTTTTATTTTCGCCATTTCAAGAGGCAAATATGAAAAAAGGGAATTCAATTTCATGATTCAAGCATTCTCAACTTCGACTTATTTCCAAACAGTTTCAACTTATTACAATTTCGAGATGAAGTGGAACGAACAAAACGCGTTTTTAAAGATTCTCTGAACCTAGATTCTGTACTTCTATCTTTATATGTGAAAGCTTTGCAAATTACTGGTACTTCACAACATAAGATACAAAATGGAACTTACTAGTATAACGAGTTTTAACTCGACAAATACACAAATTGTTTTAAATACGCAAATTATATTTGCCGATCGTATCCTGTATATGTTGTTGTTTTCTTGTTAAACATTTTTTTCTGTGATGTGAATTTTCTTTATGGGTATTAAATTTCGCAAGGATTCTCATTCGCGGGTTTTTAATTTCGCGATTATTTTACGGTCGAGAAAAACGCAAAATTTTAGACCCGCAAAAGTAAGTAGCAATAAGGTATTTACTTTTGAGACGCATACCTTTAACTATCGGCCGTTTTGAGGTTGACTGGGTCGGTATTGACTCGAATTACACCTTAAAATTACACCATGTCGTGGAGGACTTGACCCAGTCTCCCACGCAACCTTTTAACAACCAATAGATCGTTTAAGCAGCCACGTTTTTGATTGACGCATGTCAACCGTAAGTGAGCTATTTTCTCTTTTAATGAGCCTTGACGCTACCAAATTTGTATTGTTAGGTGTCTTTACCTTTACAGAGACGATTTGCCCCAAAACTTGTTCAAAATCACGCTTCATTAGCGCAAAAAGTCCACTTCCGGTTGACGCGCGTCGCTCAAAAACGTTGCTGCTTAAACTCCCTAATAAAAAAGCGATAGCGTCCCTAAAACAGTCCCCTTATGCAATTCGACACAACACCGAGCCATCCTCGCGAGAAACCTCCACACGGTCGGTAGAAAGAAAAATTGAAGGTAATCGACTTGACGTTCTCTTCGTACTTTTGCACTCAAACTTGTTTGTTGTTTATTTGTTACCTAGGTTACGGTTGGCCACGCTTGAGTCCGAAAAAGAGGAGATGTTGCACGAGGTGCGACAACTCCGAAAAATGGGTCAGGCAGGGGATTTACCACGTGACTTGGTACGTCATAGTTAAAACTAGCTTCTGAGTAAATTACAGTATAGCGATCCCTTCCTCACTCACATGTTGGTGATTTGCTTTCAGATGACAGAATTTCCGTCGTGAGCAGTAATTAGGGACTTTAAGATCCAACGACGCGGACGGCAACGAGAACGTCATAAAAACCTTAGGTTTAATAAGCAAAACAACAACTTTGCAGGGGCATCACACTTTTTTGTACATTTCTTTCCCGTTTTTGCACGACTACGACATGAAAATGTCTAATTTCGCGTTTTATGGAGAACGTAAACAAGCAACGACGAAATTTTATTTCTGTTTCTGAGCTTAAATATGGTCCCTTGAAATTCAGCTTTAGGAGGGTTCGCCTACAATTGACAAAGGAAGTGGGTAGGAATAATCGCTATAGAGACTGAAAGAACCCAAATTCACTTTTTAAGCGACGTTCTTGTTGCCTTCGCGTCGTTGGACCTTAAAGTCCCTTTTGTTATGTTGAACGAACACCATTTTCAGTGAAGGAAAGCCCGTTCAGAGCAAAGCGATCCGTGTATTCCATTTATATAAGCCATACCTTTTGCTTTTATTTGCGACAAGTTGTGTGCGCTCGTACAACAACTCTGAACGTGCATCACACTTTTTTCTACATTTCCTTGCTGTCTCTGTACGACTACCACGTGAAAATGCCTAATTTCATGTTTCGTGGAGGACGCCGTAAACGAGTGACCACAAAGTTTTCTTTCTCTTTCTAAACTTGAAGGCGGTCCCCAAGGAATCAACTTCAGAGAAATTCGCCTACATGTCACATTTTCAGCGGATTGGAAAAAACGCGACAAAGTGAGGAAAAACGCGAATTGATTTTTAAAGTGACTTTCTCGCTGCCGTCACCGTCTTCGATGCTAAACTGAGCTCCCAATGTACGTAATAGTACGCTAATACAAGAAGCTTTGGTGTTTACTGTCAACTTAAGTTTGTTCTGTTACATTGCTTCCCTGAGGAATTTGCTCTTTAAACCAATATAAGTATCATGGTTCTTTTTGATGATAGAACAGTGACGAAGTTCTCGAGAAGTTAAGAAATTATGACAATATGATGGCCGATGATGTCGAACTTCGGTAAGTCTCTCACAGTTCAAGTATGCTCGGTGTCAGCTGGTCTTCTTGTTTGTACTCTTACCAAACTCAACATGCAAGTAAGATGTGTACTGATTTCGTAATTTAAAGGGGCTGTCTCGCTATTTGCTATCTGTATGTAATAAATTAAAACTTGTCTTCGTATCAATTGAATTCAGGGGCACCCAAAGACGGTTGCCTATATACATTGAAAACACTTTTGAGGCTATCCTGAGTACTTTTTGATCTTTAGAAGTGCATTCTAAGCGACGCTATAAAATTTGCATCTGTTCGGTCATCCTAGGGGAACTTGATTCTTTTCGAAATTACAGGGGCGTGTCCAGTTTTGTTATTTAAGACTATATTTAGACTTTGAAACTGTTTCCCGTCTATTGCAACGGACGGATTGACTGTTTCAAGTTTTAGTTCAATACCTGCAAAAATCACCAAACAGCTATTGTAATTGGAGCTCCCTGATGAAATTTGTTTTATGTCTTCTTCACAACTCTACAAGAGCAGTTTGTTTGTGGGCAAAGGCGCTAAGTAATCATTTAGCAAAGAGTTGATCTATAATAGCAGTATCCTCGTGACATGATAGTCCCTTTAAAAACACAC
>NC_133204.1:36916695-36969195 GCF_958299795.1 Porites lutea
TTGGGATTAGCAAAGATGCTGAATTTCCGAAATGCGAACCATTCAACCGAAAATTTTAGAAATTCCGGGAGCAAAGTTGAATGGAAAGAAAATTTCTGGTAAAAAATTTTCGAAAATTTGGGTATACCTCGCGTGGTTGTCCTCTTTTTTGGAAATTTTGGAAAATGCTGTTGCATTCGCTACTGGAAGTAGGCGAATTTTTAAAGCGGACGTTTTGTTTGAATGGAAAACGCCCGTGGTAAGCGCCAACTGGTTATGAAGAATTTGCCGGGGATTGGAGCCAATCAGAAACGTCGAAATATTTTGAATGAATAATAAATGATCTAACTTCAAGACACGTTCCGTGAGCTTACACGTGCGATTTCTGTGTTGCTTTCGGCTTGCTACGTAGAGCCACCGGTCTTTTCGCAGCGAGCGAACTTCCCTTAAGCGACCGCCCACTGTGCAAACAGGATACCTAACCTAGTTATTTACATGTTAGGGAGTGCAGAAACCACTTAAAATTATGAAGCTATTGAGTAAAAGCCAAAAAAAATTTTTTTTGGGATAACGTGCGAGCAGTAATTATCGCCCCATGTTTTGTTTGCAAAACAGCCGACACCTGTGTCTTGCCAGGGTTTCCTTGTGACATTATATAACGAATGTAAATGTCACTCACTGGCTCGTTTGTTGGATAAAATTCGAAAAATTTTCAGCAACCAGACAGTTAGATCATCTTGAGCAAAGTCAACTAACTTCCAAGCTATTGAAATGCCGATTTCAAAGGGCACAGTTTATTACGATCAACAGCATTTTGAGATTACCTTATCAAGAAACGAAAGAGATATCTCAGTGAAGAACAAGGAAAACCCCTTGGCGAAAAAGGAAGCAAATTGTGGCATGGAAGGACCATCATCCAGTGCTCGCGCAGAATATGAACACTGTGTTTTGACTGCTTATGGCGTTTTACCTGCGATCACCAAGGGGATCAATGCTGTTTGTAGTGCTAAAAGAGAAATGAAATGCCATTTAAAGGAAGCAAGGAAAGAGGATCCAATTGTTGGTATTTCCATGAGTCGAGGCAGGCATCCTGAAATCAGTGATAAACAATATGAATATGCTGTTTTAAAAGCCTACGAAATTGTTTCCTTCTAAGGGAGTTTAAATGCCGAATTCGTTTGCCTTCATCCGCAAGTGTACCTTTTTAAACTCATCGCATTTTTAAATGCCCTGTGTGTTACCTGTGCCGTGCAATGTTCATTCTTTTCCTATAGACTTATCGGATAAATTGTGTTTGATATCTATTTCTTTTCTTTCTGAGTGCATGTTAAACTGATTTCGCAACTGAATTTTATTAATTAAGAATACTGGAAGTCAATTTGTGGCAATTGAAATTTTCACGTTTTTTCACTCTGATCATTACATTGTTTTATTTTTTTTTCTAAGCTTGCGAGCTGGCGGAATCCTCCAAATCCTGCAATCTGATTGGTTCCGAGAGCAGGCGGTTTTTTTATGATCTTGTTCGTTGGCAGCTTCATTCACAAGTTTGTTGTTTGTGAATAAGCAAAAAAAGCGATTTTTAAACCATTTTGTTTTTAAAAACTTGCGCTATTATTAGCATTAGCTAGGGTAAAGTGAATTTTATTATTCAGACAAAAAATTTGAGGGGAGAATCAAGCTTGTCAGCCACGAAAACCGCTAAAGTAAAGCAAAACATTCGGCTCATGATATCGCTTCACTAGCGTTAAAACCTACGCTGAAGTGCTGCAATCTTGCTTTTATGCACCATTTTTTCTCTGTTTGTAGTTTGTTTTCCATATTTGCTGTCTGAATCTAGATTCTGCCGTTTTTCATTGAATTTTGCCTCGCTAGTTTTCTATTTTTTCATACTGAATTAGCGTTTAGCTTTCAATGTTGAAAAACAACACGAATCACTTTTCCAGCAGTCGGTAATCGCCGTTTTCATTTCTTTGTTTAAATACTTGTTACCTATATCGACTTCTGTTATTCAAATTCAATTCAAAACCTTACGATTGGCATGTGTAGTTAGCTCATTTCATAAAGCCTTGATGCAGTTTTTATCCCGCTCGATTGAACTAATCTTAAAGTAATTATTCAGCCCAAGAAAATCTTTTTTTTTTTTTTTTTCTGTTGCATTTAATATCAAGTTCGTCAATTCTTACTTATATAGAATTCGTACTTATAAGAACACAAATTTAATTCTCAAAACTGCTGAATAAATTATTTACAAAGTACTTTCGTTATATTATCTGCATCTTTTTCCTCCACTAGCTGCTATTTCTCTTCTGGGATAATTTTGAAACTCGTTGCTTTTTAGCTTGATACTTCATGTTTGCGTTGTTGTGTTCAACAGAGTGATTCACGAAAAACATAACCTGAGATCAGGCCCAATTTTAGCGCTTCTCATACATTCTCTCTAACGGCCACCGCTAAAATTGGGCCTGATACAAACTCTCTCACGTTTGTGCTCGTTACGGCCAGATTTTGGCCGTAACGCTGATTGGCTGTTAGAACAATGCCACAAGATCTGATTGGCTGTCGGAAACGCCGGAAGTTGAAAGCGCTTATTCCTCGCGTGATTGTTTTCGTGAATGATCCGTCCTCGGCGGAGAGAAGGATCGATTTTGCTGTCTTTTTTATTGTTTTATGGTCTTATGGTAGGAAAATATGCCTAATATGTGCCATGGAAATTCGGAAAATTCATATGGTTGTTCATATCTTCTCAGGATTTCCTTTATTTACGGAACTAATGTGAGTGTATCGCGGAGTTGAATCCCTCTGCAAGTTGTTGACCGCTAAGAAGGTGCCTTTTGATTTACCAACAAACGAGTGCAAATCAAAATACTGTCCATCTTAAAACTGGTTTCATTTGAAAGTTTAGACGGGAATGACTTCCCTGAACGGGGTACGCAAGCGGAGGCTCACTGCGAAAGAAACGTCAATCGCCAACTGGGAAGTATTAGACGAAAAATATTCCATCGCTGTTCAAGGAATTTTTGTAGGGATTATTATAAAAGCTAACAAAAGCTAAAAGGTAACAGACTGGTTGTTTGCCTTTGCTTTTTGTAAAGAATAAACCAGGAAAACTGGTGTCCTCGCTCGTTGGCTGTTTGCTTTTGTTTTTAAAGATTTATGTACTGAAAATCGGGGAAAATTGCCGAGGAAAATATTAAGGCAGCAGAAAAATAGAAATTTCAGTATTTTAAATTCGAGCGCGCCCAGCCAAAATAACAAAACTAGTAGAACATCGTGTCGCCGTCTTTTCGAAAACTTTTTACCTTCTACGCCAACAGAAATAACCTTCGAGATCTCCCTTAATCTCGCAAGAAGTTAAATGTGATTGTGCTGACTGTTTTATTTTAACAGATAAAAGCTTTTTTTTTAAGTCAGCCAGTCTGCATTTTTCCCACGCGTGAAAAATTTGCATACTAGAAAAACAAGCAACGGAATTAATTTTGGTTGGCTGATTCGACAAATGTCAATCGATCAAAAAAGTGGGCGACAAACGTTTCGTAGAAGGTTTGTATCAGGCTCTCTGTTCGTTTCGCCTTGCCCGCCGGAGTGTAATTTTCGAAGCGAAACGAAAATAGAGCCTGATCTCAGGTTACGAAAAACAAAACTGGCAGTGTTTTTCCCGCCATCTGTCACGCCACTTTCCACCATGCATTGATCACGTGCCTTGATCAAGAGGTCTGGGACAGAGAAACGATGTTCTCACAACTTGCAAAGCGGTCACCCTGCGTGGTGGTCAGCGGATAATTGCAGTATTTTTCCCACAGTTAATATTTTAGAAGCAAGAAGGGAACCGGCAGAAAAATCAGAAATGCTTGAAAAATTGAAAAAAATAATATTATGCATCTTTGTTTTTCTTGCATATCGTATTTGTCTTTCGGTACTGAAATTGCGGGGGGAACTAAAACGCAACCGTGTGAGATCTTAACCAACAACAACGCGCTCGATCGATTTTATAGGTTACATCGTTCTTGCAGGGCAAGAATAACTTGATGCTGATAAAAATTACTGGAGAAAGTGTCAAATATATCGCAAGCAAGTATATTCAGGGAGCTTTATAAATATGAGCTTACAGCTCTACATATCATAACTGATTAAACATTCACACTTCATAACATTTCACTTCGTTTATTACGATCAGTCAACACCTTGAATCTAAAGTTAAAATTCAAAACGATCCTAATAAACAAATTACAACTACTTCTGAAAGCTCTGTACCTTGAAGTGACTTTAACTTTCTTAAGGTTTGCAGCAAAACACTGCTCGATAGCTCAACTCTTAGGCGGTTCTTATCAGCTGTACGGAGCTATATGTTGCATATTCCAAACTCTGCAGAGGGAAATTGTTTAACAGATAAAGAAAACCACACACTGTCTGAGAAGCGACATGAAATCAATAAATTTACGAGTTGCCAAAATATAATAGCGAGAGACAGTCTCTCCTTCGACCGCCATGTTTTTGTTTCTTCTCAAGACCGTTATCTATGGATTTTGACGTTATGCGCATGATCAGTACACAACTCCGCTGGCAAGACCTTTGCTGATCGCTTTGCAAGTTGTGAGATTCATTTAAGAGAAGGTATGGGAAGTAGCTCCCCCCCCCCCCTCCTCCTGTCCGCAAGCGTTCATTTTCAAACAAAAACAAGTGCGTAGCTCATGGTTTGTTCTTTATAAATTGTTAAGTTAATATATATTTTTCTTTTCTTTTCAGTTAAAAAAGGAACTTGAGGCGTTTGACCCTGCCTTTTTTGAAGAAATTGAAGACTTGAAGTATAATTATCAAAAGTCCGTGGAGAGAAATGTGTTGTATGAACGTCAACTGCGACAATTGTCTCGTCAATTTGGAGTGGACGTTAATATACCTACAGAAGATTAATCCAACTCAAAAAATTTTTAAAAAAGTTCATTTCTTCGGATACCGTAAATCCTCTATTAACCCCCCCCCCCTCGCCCCTTCCGGGGGAGTGTGGTATCAGTTCTCCTGAAAGAACTAGAATACAAAGTGAAAAGCTCAAGTAAAGGTAGGTTGGAGGTTATGCGGCCAAAGTCCAAAAGCAAATCCGAACTTCCAATTAAAAACACCGAAACAAACCATTCCGGATCGGTCCAATTGAAGTTTTACAATCATGATTAATTACAGTGCGACCGGAAAAACCATGAACACTTGAAATATCTCAGGAATGTTTATTGTGTTATGACCAATCACAGCAAAGATCAAGACATGCGAACTGGCCACAAAACCACAAACTAATTAACGTTCTTGCTTGCGGTTTAGTTTTCTCAAGCCTGATTTGCTTTTTTCTTGCAACACAGTAACATTCCAGAAATAGTTCTGGTGTTCACGGTTTTCCCGGTTTGACTGTAATACAGTCTATCATTTATTAGTGAAGAATAATAAGGGGGTGGGGAGGGGGGTTTAAAAGAGGGGGGAGGGGCTTATTAACTTTCTTCCCCTGAAAAGGGGGGCGTATTAGAGGGAGTGGACTCATCTCCAGGCTACACTCGGTACATTTGAAACCAAGATGGCTGCCTGTAAGGCTCGACTATCTCACGGAAAAACTGGAGACTGTGGACAGTCGAAAAAGTTAAATTAAAAACCAGACATGACATACCCAAAACTCCCACAGTGTAAACGATTCAAGACGTTTAAAATACTGGGAAGTTTGTTAGACAATACCTTAACATCGTCATACTTACTAGCCCAAAAATTTTAATTCCTTGCTCAACTTTTATTCATTTGCGTACAGTGTACAGTTATTGATAATATGTAAAATATGTATTTAAGTAGTTATAAATTATTTATAAAATATTAAATATGTTTTCGATCTTGTATTATCTTTTCTTTTATTACCTAAAGAAGTGAATCCACAGGTTAATAAATGCCGGCTCAATTCTTGGGTTAAAGCGTCAGCATTTATAACGTATTACAGTCTCATTTTCAAGAGTTGACCGAAAAAAAAACTGAAAAGAAAGGAATGGAAAAAACAAACAATAAAACAGTTAAAATATTAGCCGAACCGCGAATGTTATTAAAACCTGGAACGGGAAAATGAAAAATGAGATAGATACAGTGGGTTTTATTGAGTTACTTTGCAGACTTAACTAAATTGCGCAACGTTTAATACAAATCTAAAAATATCTTTAAGCTAAGAAAAAAGAGAAATGAAATACGTTGCTAATCTCTACGTTATGATTAAAAATTTTAAAATGTAAACTGCACGTCATGAATACATTGCCATAGAGCTGCTCTTGTTGAATGGGAACCAAACCTGGGGTTCATTTTCAATTCGCTGTTTTATTCCCATTATTCATTTTCCCGTTAGTGGTAGTTCACCATCCGGGGCGGTGGTGTCACAGTTATATGTATTTCCCCGTGATATGTGTTGCTCCGAACACATATCTCATTGGCTAAGAGCCACAGGTTAGTCAGTTATCCGCTAGCAGATAGCTGAGTAATCTGTTCGTTGGGCGCGCAATGCATGAATGTCAAGAGCACTGGTACGTGTTATCAGCCTCGGCCTTTGGCTCGGCTGATAACACTTACCTCGAGCTTGATTATTCCGGATATCACAAAAACCTCATCCAATAATTGTTTAGTGCTTTCTGTTTCCCGTGCAGGGAAACAAAACACTTTCTGATTAAAGGCGTAACGTTAAAAGCGCCATTGGCGCAACAATTACGGCTTAAAACAAATGAAATTTTTTTTAAAAAGGCAAATACAAAGGAAGAGACGGCCGTGGAAAACCAAAAGAATATTAAAAGGGATTGCAAATGTGGTTAATTTACAAACTCTTTAATAGTTTTTCATAGCTTATGTTTTTTTCTTTTTACCTTTACATTGGTTTGTCACGACACGCTGTGATGAAGTCATTTAAAAGTTATTGTGACGCTTAAGCCATCTTCCATAGTGGTAGAGAAAACGGGAAAACCCAGGAAAAATGCCTGAATTGGACTGTCATGACCAAAGCCTTATTCTCGAAGTCTCTGAGCCTGAAGATTCATTTGGTATCATGCTGTCTGATTGATTTTTTTTTTCTGCCCATTATTAATAATTGAAAGAATCACCTTTTCACTGGCTGAGGGCGTGAAGATTTTCTCAATAGCCCGTTTTCACCATGACTACAACTCCAGAATCAATTTCGATTTCTCTTATGTACATTTGATAATTCCAATAAGGTTTTAAGTGAACAAAAGCGCCGTACATTACACAAGAAGACAAAGACAACAAATCCTGTAGATATCTGGTGGGCGTGTAGCATTTTCGTGTAAATGGCATTGGCTATTGATAATCGAATAACTGAAAAAAGGCATGTGCAATTGCTATAAAAATCCGTTCCTTGAATCAGAATGGGCTCTTCGCATCTTGTCATCAGTTACCTGGTACAAAAGATCATACTAGAGAGCCATCAACATAGTAAAATCTTTAAAATGCTAATTTTCTTTTACTGAGTCAAGGTGCTACTGTTTTGTTTACACTCCACAAGCATGGCATGCTCTATTGTCTATACTAAGCTTCGGTAATGCGCTGCTTCAGTCGGTGCCGACTGACAACATGGCACCGCTTTTAACTTCGAGAAAGACAAGGTCTTAAAAACAATCGCTCCCAAGAGTGTCCACGATCAGTTATGAGACGTTTTCATTTATAGCAGTTTCCCACAATGTATGCTTTGACTGTGAAAATTGAGGTGTTTTGAGTAATTGGCCACTTATGAGAGGTGGTTGTTAAAAAGTAGTTCGACCCTATCGCCTCCACCTTCAGTTATAGACCTCTACCTACACCAGTTCCGAATAGACCTTGTTCACGATCCCCGCCATCTTTGCACGCGCTTTAGGATTGATGGGATAAAAGCAATATCACGTGGTATTTCAGGGGGAAAACGAGTGGTGAAATTTGCCAATACGGTCGCAAACGAGTTTGTGTACTCTTTCAAAACGATACGACAATTTTAGACTTGCAAAATGTACAGTTCGAGTTTCGATAGGTGTTACGTCATTATTTATTGCTTGCTATGAGGACATCTTCGTTCACTACCTGCATTCTAAAACAAGAGAGGATAAAGGGGACAGAGAAGGCATCTCCCATACATACCCTATTCCATAGGTAATTCGTCTCGAGTTATTTTTAGAATCGGGATAAAGTTACCTCGCGCGCTGCCTCAATTCGTGAAGGACACATGACTCAGAGCGTGGGTCATCCACGTGGAACACATTCGCGCTATATGATTGGCTGTTGTCTAATCCCCCTTGGGATCTGTGGTCTTAAACATAACTCGAGACGAATTACCTATGGAATAGGGTTTGTACGGAGGATGCCTTCTCTGTCCCCTTTATTCTCTCTTGTTCTAAAATTAATTGACCAATATCGTCTTTAAGGTAAAAAGTTCTTCTTTCCTGTTGTCTAGAATAAACAATCTCGCAATTTGTTGTATTGGCAGGTTTTATCACTTGTTTGAGAAAACACGTAATATTGCTTTTATTCCTCAATCTTAATCATTTGTGTTCTTGTTCTCTTTGGACGCATACCAGATTTACCACAAGAAAGTTCGCTAATTTGCTAATAATGCGATTTGAGGTGTCAACAATTCAAAATGGTTGAAGTGCGACTGGATTTTTCAGGGGAAATACCTCCTACGCCATAAGCGATGATTTGGAAAAATGACCACTACAGCTGTATAAGATATGAAAAAAACAATTGTTTTGACTTTTATATCGTTGGCATTGGAGTTGTCATAGCAACGAAATGAATTCATTACCTATTTTACTGACAGCCATATCGACACTGGAGAGTTTCCTTTTTACCAAAATCGTTCACGGAAGGTTATTCCTCCAATAGCTGCTCGATGATCGTGACGTTTGAGCAAACTGAGAACGTGTTCGATATATTTTGGTATGAAGTTTTTTTAGTTAGAAATTTAGTGAATACTGGACAATCTTATTGTTCAGCCGCCATCAAGGGAAGGGATGGCGCAGTGGTGAGAGCGCTCGCCGTCCACCAATGTTTCCAGGGGTTCAAATCCCGGCGTCGACGCCAAATGTGGGTTGAGTTTGTTGTTGGTTCTCTCCTTTGCTCCGAGAGGTACTCCGGTTTTCCCCTCTCCTAAAAAAACCAACATTTCCAAATTCCAATTCGACCAGGAATCAGGTAGACGAAGGACCACTTTGTGGATGCGCCACCTCCAAATCATTATTCATTAATTATTTATTTATTTATCTACAGAAAACAAAACGCCTATGAAATGCAATTTCACCTTATAGTAGTTTCATTTTCTTTAAAACCGTATATGAAAAGATCATGGAAATAGTTTTAGCCGATTTCTAAAGAGGAATTTGATTATAATGCTTTCAGATGCTGTCATGGCGTTTTTGTATATTTTTACTGCGCGATAGAAAAGAAATAAGAGGTATTTGCTCCAAATTTCTTATATTTTCTTAGGCAATAGTAGGTAATATTTCTGTATAATTCAAGTGCATTGTTAGTTACCGCTGTTCTCGTGAGCTGTCACTAATATATTTTACCAAAAAAACCCTTCCACAGAATTTACACAACAAAACGATAAAGAAAAATAAAATGGAAAGGAAAAAAACCTTCCACCCGCTTTGTGAAACTGATCTTTTTCGTCCAGAAGGTTCGCTATTGCTATTAAAATAAGTTTTGTCGGTAAAATGGATCCCTCTGTGGTGTTTTTTGCGTCATTGTAGTTGATCCGGGTAATATTAAGGTATAACAGTATTTCAAGAGTCTTCTTGTTGACTTGGTTGTTAAAGCAAAAATTTTGCCGAAAAAGCTATTATATGGTAGCGAGTACAGAAAACTCTTGAAAGAATGATAAAGTTGATGATGTGTTGTACCATAAACGCGCGAGCAATAATTTTCTCCCCATATTTTTTGAGAAGGCAACTGGCAACTTACATGTATTTACCCTGCAAGGGTTTCCTTGCGTCATATATTTAATACCAGGGAAGTATCGCTCACTCGCTTGCCAGCTGGTTGGATTGCGATAGATTTTAAACAGCAAGACAGTAACTTAAGATCGCCTCAGAGATGTTGAAGTGTCGTTTTGAAAGGGCAGTCTATACCGGTCAACAGCATTTTGAGATTACCTTGGCGAGAAACGAAAAAGATGTCCCCGTGGAGGTTAGCAACGAAAACTGCTTGTCGAATGAGAAAGCAAAGAATGGTATGGAACAAACATTATCCAGTGCTCACATGAAATATGAATACTGTGTCTTGACTGCTTATGGCGTTTTACCTACCGTCGCAAAAGGAATCGATGGTGTTTTTTGTGCTAAAAAAGAAACAAAAGACCACCAAAAGGAAGCAAGGAAGGAGGAACCAGCAGTTGGTGTGTTCATGAGCCGAGGACGCTCTGATTTCAGTGATAAACAGTATAAATATGCTGTTTTAAAAGCCTACGGATTTTTTTCCCGCTCTAAGGGAGAATAAATGCTAAATTTCTTCCGCTTTATCCGAAACTGTATATTTTTTTTAACGTTTGGCCTGCACTCAGAGGCAGCCCAAGCTTAGTATAAGAGTTTAATCATAAATAGGTGCGGTGGTCTGGTATTGCGTAATCCTCAAATGACCGTGAAAATAAAGGATTGGTATGGAAATAAGGTAAAGAATTCAAGAAGACAAATACTTGCCGGATTTTCAATAAAATGCACTCCATCTAATTTACTTTGTTTGTTCTTGCTTGCCGTGTGGGTATTTTCCCGATCCGGTGCTATTTAACTTAAGCATAAACTGCTAGGTTGCCTGTTCAGCTCTGCACAGCTGAAGCGGTTATTTACCATTTAATTTTCACCACAGGTATCCCAAACTCACGCGTGAGAATCGTTGCGTGTCCGTATGGGGATTTAAGCGTTCGTTATTTAGGGGTCAAAAATAGTGATAAAGATACTTCAGAATTTCTTACCTTGTATCCTTGTTTAACTTTATTGTGTTTTCTTAGCATCTTTGGCCGTTTCAGGGCGATTCCAGCGAGTTTTAGTTCTGCCGTAATAACGATCGCTTAAGTCCCCATACAAGCCCTTATAATATTTCTGGTACGCAACGATTCTTACTCTTGAGCTTGGGGTACCTGTGTTTTCACATGGACCATGATGCACCTTGTTTACCCTCCCCCGCCTCCCTGAAAAAAAAAAAAGAAAAAAATTGCATAACCATAAACGAATCTTAACCATTGACTGTAATACCCAGAAGAAATTGGAAACAATGGTTAAGCAAAATTTTGGGTCTTAAACAAATGCATTATGGCCTAATTGAAAATGGTGAATTGCTTGGAAGCAAGGCTGCTAGCAATGTACCATAGACTGGGTGAGTTATTGCCTACATCTTTCAAATAATTATGGGGCTCTTTCATTCAACGAAAACGTTCGAAAATTTGGGAACAGCGGAAGATGGTGCAGAAATTTCCCGGAAAAAAATACCGAATTTCTGAAATGCGCACCATTCAACCGAAAATTCTAGAAATTCCGGGAGCAAAGTTGAATGGAAAGAAAACTTCTGGTACAAAATTTTCGAACATTTGTGTATACCTCGCGAGGTTGTCCTCTCTTGGAATTTTTGGAAAATGCTGTTCCATTCGCTACTGGAAGTAACCGAAATTTTAAAGCGGCATTTTTTTTTTTTTTTTTTTTTTAACAGTTTTTATTGAATTAAAGACAAGTTTTACAATTTTACTTAAGAATAAACATTAAATACATTTCTACTCAAAAAGGAAAAAGGATAACAACAACGAAAAATGTATGTATGTATTACAACAACGATGATATTAATAAAGATGCCTGCTAATTTTAACGAACCTATGGGTATCAACTACTACAAAGTGCATTAGTTAGCTTCTCCCACTTTTGAAAATGAAAAAGAAGTTTATTTTTTTCCCTGGCGATATGGAGCTCAATATTGAAGACACGTCTTGCCCTAGCAATAAAACCTCTAATTGAAGGTACGCTATTATGACATTTCCTACAGTAGATATAATATTTAGCTAATAACAAAATATGATTAATTAGAATATAGTCTTCTACAATATCAAATTTTCCAAATATCACATCAGACTCATTAATTGTCTCAACATGAACATAATTATCTCTTAGCCAGGACAAGACATGCTTCCAAAACTCAGAAGATATCCTGCAGGAGAAGAGTAAATGCTCGACGGATTCCGCTGCTTCTTGACAGAAAGTGCAGTTTGGCGATTCCACCACACCAATTAAATTAAGTTTCACGTTTGTAAAAATTATACAATTTAAAATTTTGTAATGAAATTCCCTGATCCTTGTGTCCAAAGTGCAATGAAAGGCCAAAGTGTAAGCCTTTTCCCAATCAATATCTATATTTGCGTAATTGTTTGACAATTTCTGTTTTGCGGTGGGCGCAATTTGCTTTTGCTGCAGAAAGATTTGATAGATCTGTTTAGGAGAGATATCAAGGATTGGCACTAGATTACCACTTGGCAACTTAATAGTTGGGGTAATCGGTATGGGATTGGCTGATATGACGTTTGTAGATGCTTTAATAAGTGAGCGCCATTCTGCGGGAATCGAATTGATAATACTCATAAGAAAAAATCGTTGTTCAGGGTTTGTAAGTGAAGAGAAGTCGCACAAGAAGGAGTTGTGGGCAGAAATTAAATCCTTAATCTTCACGAAGCCTAAATTTACTATATCTCTTCTGTACATCGATTTTTTGTCATAACAAAGAAATTTGTTGTTCCAGATAATTTCGTTAATGATTTCCTCGTAACAACTTGGAGTCTTCCCATTAACCTCCGACCACGCATCGAAGCATTCCTTATAATATGCTGGTAGACTGATTTTCAATTTAGAATTTTGAAAGTTGCAATGCAATACAAAACGTCCTCCGACTGGTAACAGAAGTTTGTCTAGGATTACTTTCCAAGGACTTGAGTAATCCTCCAGTAATTTCTTTAAACATGTTATTCGTTTAGCGCAAATCATAGATTGAATGTCCAACATTTTGAGTCCACCCATTTCTATATCAGATATCAATGCAAGACGCTTCACTTTGTCCTTCCCATTCCAAATAAAGTTGTAGAGAACTGAGTTTGCCTCTTTAATTAGTTCTTTAGAGACTGGTATAACCGATGCTCTGAACATAAGCTTTGGGATTGCGAAAGTTTTGACTATCTGTATTCTCCCTAAAAGGGAGAGCCCTCTCCATTTCCATACGTTGATTGATTCCTTTATACTTTTTAAAGTTTGACTAAAGTTAAGGTTGTTCCTTTGTCTATCATCATAACCAAAATATATCCCCAAGATTTTTATGATCTCACAAATACTATGAGTTGGGAAGTCTTTCTCCTGTAGGATATTATCTCCTAGAGGCATGATTTCTGTTTTTTCATCATTCACCTTTAGGCCGGAACATTCTCCAAAAGAGTTGAGAATACGAAACAGATTTGTATAAGATGTTTTGTCTTTTAAGATACAGGTCATATCATCTGCAAATAGAGACAGTTTAATCATTTCTTCTCCAATTTTAAGCCCTTGTACATTGCAGTCCTCTCTTATTTTTAAAGCTAAGGTCTTAAGCGCTAGGATGAAGAGGTAAGGGGAGAGTGGATCCCCCTGTTTGACACCTCTACCTAGTAGAAAAGGACCAGTCGTAAATCCATTGTTCATTACACAGCTGGATGCATTTTTATACAGAACACGCATCCACTGAATAAAAGATGGGCCAAAATTGAATTTGTGTAATGTTCTGATTAGAAATCGAAAGTCTAGTGTGTCGAAGGCTTTTTCAAAGTCAATTGCGATCATAAATCCCGACCAACTGTTCCGTTTGGTGTAATCCACAATATCATCAATCGTTCTAATTGCGTCAAATATGGACCTACCTTTAACAAATGCATTCTGACTGGGATGTATTAAATTTGGCAAGACCTTTTCCAGGCGCTTCGCTAAAACTTTAGAAATAATTTTCGCATCGACATTAATTAGCGATATAGGCCGCCAATTTTTAATTACTCGTTTATCCTTTCCTTTTTTTTCAATTAATGTGATTATAGCCTGTTTTTGTGAGTTTGAAAGTTCTCCAAACTCATAAGAGTAGTTGATGCAATCTACTAGAGGTTTCCCAATCAAAGACCAAAAAGCCAAATAGAATTCTATTGTTAGTCCATCGTTCCCAGGCGTTTTATTTTTTGGAAAGGATTGTAAGACATTAAAACATTCATTATATTCTATCCTTCCTTCACATACCATTCGCAACTCTTCAGTCAAGGTAGGAACTTCCTTTAAGTCATCTAGAAATGACGATGAATGACTATTATTCTCTTTGTAAAGATTGGAGTAAAAGAAATCTAATTCACTCATAATTGTATTAGGATCAACTGCTATTGTTCCGTCGCTTTTTAAAATTTTCCGCAAACAACTTTTATTTTTATTTGATTTTTCCAAATTCAAAAAATATTTGTTGTTCTTTTCACCTTTTTCGTACCACGTTGCACGGGAACGAACAATAGCTCCTTGAGTAATGTAATCATACAGTTGGTCGTATTCTGCCTGTAAGCATTCTAAATCTTCAACATTTTGTCTCGATGGATCATTGTCACACTTTTTGGTACAGTTCTGTAATTTTTCTTCCAGTTCATTAAGTTTAGCTCTCCGGTTCCGAGCTTTTGTTTTGCTATAACTTATAGTGAGCTGTCGAATTTTGTATTTTAGCAAGTCCCATAAGACACGCGTATCAACAACATCCTTAAATTCTTCGAGCCAACTTTTGATGTTTGTGTCAAGGAGATCGCAATAATTAGTATCATTCACTAAAGAACAATTAAACTTCCAAAAGCTTGGACCGCGTTTACTGTCATCTATACCGTTAATCGACAATGTAATTGCAGAGTGATCTGATTTAATAGATGGTATTATGTCAACTGAAACAATGTCGTCCTGCAAAGAATCATTTACCAACCAATAGTCCAAACGTCTCTGAATAATTGGGGTCTTCTGTCTCCACGTAAAGCGTTTCTCCGTCGGATTTCTAACACGCCATATATCTATCAAATCCTGCTCCAAACAAATATCCTCCAGAATTTTGACTGATTCCTTCGTTTTCTTAATACCCCCACTTCCATCAAGATCTTGGTCAAAAATCACATTAAAGTCTCCACCGATAACACAAGAAGAATCCGCAAGTGTGAGCGAGCTTTTAAGCTCCTCTGAAATTTTGTTGAAAAAATCGCACTGCTCGGCACATTTATTTGGTGCATAGATGTTTAGAAGTGCAAATGGAGAATCCTGAATAAGAGCCTCTAGGAGAACGTATCGACCCAACCTTTAAGGATTGCAGTCTGAAATCTAGCTGATCTTTAACAAGAATAAGAACGCCTCTACTATGATTAGTTCCATGGGAAAAGAATGTTTTGCCTTTCCACTGTTTTTTCCATTCATTCTCCACTTCTGGGGTGCTATACGTTTCCTGAAGGAAACATATATCGGCAGAAGATTTAAACAGCCAATTAAAAATAGACTTCCTTTTATCAAAAGAGCGAATTCCACGAGCATTTAATGATAAAAGTTTAAAGTTTATGTTTTGGCGCTCCATGTCCGACGAGATAATCTGTAAACTTCAAATGAGAGAAGCCAACGCAAACGGTTCTTTTGAACAACGGGCATAACACGCAAATAACAAAAGAAAACAGAACAATAAGAAAATAACAAACGAAGGCAATCAAACGTAAAACAAAAGGTAAACCTAGATCTAAATAAAGCAAGACAAATATTACAATAACAACTAGAGAACAATACAATAAGAAAATAACACGAAAAACAATGACAAAAACTAACAATGGCCACAAAGAACAAACACTACACATACAAATAGAAATAAAATAGCGGCCAGCCAAAGCTGTTATTGCCATCTCTGACTGGCACCTTGCAATCTTGATCTTAATTAATAGCATTCTGGTTTTTGCTCCACAGTTCTTGGCAAAATAATAAAAACACAACTAGAAAATATATGCGGCCTAAATGATTTTTCGAATGTTCTTACATCTCAACACCGTCAATAAACAATTTATCTGGCTCCGCTCTACTGAAAAAAGCGGTCTTACCGTCCTTTTTCGCTTGTTTAAATTGCTTCATCTTCTTCTTTCTTCTTTCCAAAATTTCACTTGGAAGGTCCGGCGAAATTCCAAAGTTTTTTCCTTTTAGCTTTCTAGCATTGGACATAACTTCTTCTCTTTGAGGATATTTCAAAAAACGTGCGATTATTTGTCGAGGTTTACCACTGGAAGAAACACGCTTTCCAACACGATGGACCCTTTGGAATTCGATTTGGTCTGCATTTTCCATACCAAGCTCTGTTTTAAGGAATCCAACAAAAACCTCTCTCGCATCCTCCTCCATATCGGCTTCTTCTTTAATTCCGAAAAAACGAAGATTTTCCCGCCGCTGATAAACTTCCATGTATAGTTTCTCGTCCCGGAGCTGATTAATTTCGCATTTCAGCTTGTCAAATTTCTCCTTGAAAGACTCGCGTTCCGTGTTCGCAAAATCCAATCCGTCTTCCAGTTCTTTGATCTTTTTTTCTGTTTTGTTTTTGAAAGCCTCGAAACAATCCACCTTTGCCTGCAAATTACTAACTTTTTCATCAACTGCTTTTACATACCGTTCCAAATTCTCAAGTTTTTCCAACACTTGTTCAAGTTTCGGGATAACTTCCCCCGCCATATTCAGTATAGATAACACTTCGTCCGATTCACACAGTTCGGAATCTGAGAGCGAAGCGTCGTGTCTTAACTTTTTGCCATCTGGGGAAAGATTATCGTCTGTGGAAGATGCTGAAGAGCTTTTCCTCGATTTTCGTTTAACAGTTTCGGCCATACAACATTGCCAAGCGCGGAGCAAAATCGCACACGTCTACTCCGACATCTTGCCCGACCCAGTCTCTAAAAAAGCGGCATTTTGATGAATGGAAAACGCCTGTGGTGAGCGCCAACTGGATATGAAGAATTAGCCGGGACTGGAGCCAATCAGAAACGTCGAAATATTTTGAATGAATAATAAATGATGTCACTTTAAGACACTTCCCGTGAGGAGGGGGGCGTAAGGGTTTGCGGTGATGCGGTTTTGCGGTAATTTTTATTTTAACTCGCGGTATTGCGGTTTCAAAACACTAAGCGGTTTGCGGTTATTACAACCTTTAGGTCGCGGTTTTCGGTGAAAAAAAATTGTCTGCGGTGATAACACTCTTTAGAACGGTCGGCATCCGGTTGTTTTGCAAGCGCGAGCCAAGTGTTTTGTGTTACAACGCATCAGGGTTCATTATATCAGCTTACAATTTATCTCTGTGGTTTGCAATTACGGCCTTTTCCAGTTAATTCTTAATGTGATTAACCGTTGACTTAATGCGTCGACTTCGTGAAATCCCATGCCGGATGTTAGCTCGTACAGCTGTACATCCTCTAGAGTACGAGTAGTCCCCCATTTTTCCTCAGGCATATTAGATCGAGCGAAACGCGAGCGCGCGCGAAAATCACCCCACGCGAGAAAACGCGACACGTGGTTTTCGCGCGCGCTCGCGTTTCGCTCGCTCCACTATCCCTGTGGAAAAATGAGGGACTACTCGTAGTCTATACAGCCTCGTGTTCTCGTTGCTTTGATTCAATGCGCGACAATGGTAACTGAGGTCGTCGAGGTCGCAACTGAAAGCGAAGAGGACGTAATAATATATTGCGTGGCAATCTTCTATGAAGAAGGAAAGAAAGGGGAGAATTTCAGAAGAGCTGTACGTTTTAACAATCGTCTTCTCCACTGAACGTGAACTCTTTACGAGACAAGAAGGTCACAATTCCAGAAGAAACATTTATTCCGCCTTCAACAACTAGCACAGGGTCGTCCAAAGTAATCAGTCACCCAATGTAAGACGTACAGGATCAGTGACAGAGTTTTTCAAAGTCAAGGGAGATATCAATACTCGTTCAAGTACATGACCAGCATACTTGGCATTTGGTTAGTAGTGAACAGAGTATAATAGTATAGTGTAGTACAATATATCGTTAGCGTTATGATGGTGTGTTAAATACTAACGCATAATGTTATAAGAATATATAACAAGTCTTGCTAACGTCAGTTTTCATATTGTGGCATACATGTACGCGCGGTTTCGGTATTCGGGAAAAAATCCGATGCGGTTTGCGGTTTTTTGGCGTATTTCTGTGCGGTTTTGCGGTTTTCGGACCCCCCTTACGCCCCCCTCCGTGAGCTTACACGTGCGATTTCTGTGTTGCTATCGGCTTGCTACGTAGAGCCAGCGGTCTTTTCGCAGCGAGCGAACTTCTCTTAAACTACCACCCACAGTGCAAACAGGATACCTGACCTAGTTATTTACATGTTAGGGAGTGCAGAAAGCACTTAAAATTATGAAGTTATTGAGTAAAAGCCAAACTTTTTTTTGGATGAACGTGCGAGCTGTAATTTATCGCCCCATATTTTGTGTGGAGAAGAGCCGACACCTGTGTCTTGCCTGGGTTTCCTTGTGACATTACATAACGAAAGTTATTGTCTCTCACTGGCTCGTTGGTTGGATAAATATCGAGAAAATTTTCAGTAACGATACAGTTAGATCATCTTGAGCAAAGTCAACTAACTTCCAAGCTATTGAAATGGCAATTTCAAAGGGCACAGTTTGTTACGATCCACAGCTTTTTGAGATTACCTTATCAAGAAACGAAAAAGATATCTCAGTGGAGAACAAGGAAGACCCCGTGGCGAAAAAGGAAGCAAATTGTGGCATGGAAGGACCATCATCCAGTGCTCGCGCGAAATATGAACACTGTGTCTTGGCTGCTTATGGCGTTTTACCTGCGATCATCAAGGGGATCAATTGTGTTTATGGTGCTAAGAGAGAAATGAACGGCAATTTAAAGGAAGCAAGGAAAGAGGAACCGTCTGTTGGTATTTTCATGAGCCGAGGCAGGCACCCTGAAATCAGTGATAGACATTATGAATATGCCGTTTTAAAAGCCTATGGAATTGTTTCCTTCTGAGGGAGTTTAAATGCTGAATTCGTTTGCCTTCATTCGCAAGTGTAACTTTTTTAAACTCATCGCATTTTTAAATGGACAGTGTGTATGTGACGGTTAGAACCATAAGTGTACAAAGTATGTTCATTCTTTTCCTATAGACTTATCGGATAAATCGTTTTTATATCTGTTCCTTTTCTTTCTGAGTGCATGTTAAACTGATTTCACAATTGAATTTTATTAATTGAGAACACTGGAAGTGAATTTCTGGCAATTGAAATTTTCGCGTTTTTTTTATTCTGTTTATTACATTGTTTTATTTTTTTTCTAGCTTGCGAGCGGGCGGAATCCTCCAAATCATGCAATCTGATTGGTTCCGAGAGCGGGCGGTTTTTTTATGATCTTTGTTTTTTGTGAATAACCAAAAAAAGCTATTTTTAAACCATTTTGTTTTTAAAAACTTGCGCTGTTATTAGCATTGGCGAGGGTTGTTTGACGCTCAGATTATGATATTTAAAAAACCTTTCTTTATACTAAAGGAGAGCTTAATTGTGTTACTATATATTACAAGCTAAAAATCGTGTTGTAATGTTTTGTTTTGGTTTGCAATCTTCAACGTGCCCCGGTTCGAGTAGTCGCACTGTAACAGCCCATATTTATTGGTTAATTTGCTATTGCAAATCTCAAACTGTCCGATTTGACCTGTCCGATAACTAAGAGCTTCCCGGCCAATCAGACAGTTAAACAGCCAATTAAAATCCAGGACAAAATTGACTAGCCAATACACACTTAATGTCAGATCCCGAGTCAAACAGGTAGCTTTGTTTTCCCGAGAGTTCTGATGTTTCCCAAGACGAAGTCGAGGGAAACATCAGGACTCGAGGGAGAACAAAACTAACTGGTTTCCCGAGGGACCTGACATTAAGTGGTTTGTTATATTTCTAGACTTCTAATTCAACGTACTTCAACAGCAACAAAAGAATACGCTTTAGCGGAGCGAATCAAAACACTCGACTCGGTACTTATAAGAACACAAATTTAATTCTCAAAACTGCTGAATGAATTATTTACAAAGTACTTTCGTTATATTATCTGCATCTTTTTCCTCCACTGGCTGCTATTTCTCTTCTGGGATAATTTTGAAAATCGTTGCTTTTTAGCTTGAGACTTCATGTTTGTGTTGTTGTGTTCAACAGTGATTCACGAAAAACAAAACTGGCAGTGTTTTTCCCGCCTTCTGTCATGCCACTTTCCACCATGCCTTGATCACGTGCTGTAATGTAGCCCAAGCGGGGTACATTGTTTAATGTATCACGATCGGGATACATTTGATTTTAGTCAAGGCCATGTGACCAAGAATCAGCCAATGTACGAATATTGTTGGGAGAAAATTGATGTTGGTCACTCTTGGGACTTAAGGTTAAAACGTCGCCGTTATCAGTGACTACAGTGCTAGTATCTACTATCTCGTGTTATTGGTGGTTCGAATCCGGCATACGAATCCGCAACTTTTTGAATCCGCTCTCCAGAGTGGAAATTTTTGAATACGCTATGAATCCGGAATCGTATGAACGCTAAATCCGGATATTTTTTTAATCCGGTGACGTAACAAGATCAAGCCCAGTTCTTTACCGTGAATACTGTATTCAAGATAGCAACCTCGACTCATAAATGTGACTGATGTGGGCATAAGATAAACCTAACTCCCGAGCGAAATTTACTCGTCTCGTGTTTATTTATTTTTTTTAAAATTTATCATTTCCCCAAACCGTGAACCGACTGATTTGCCAATGTGAATGTTAAACAACTAACAGTTAAGTTTTTGTTTAAGTTTTTACCTGCTCAACTAACGAGTAATACATGTGTTGCAAAACCTCGCGTATGACAGGTAAATCGCCAGCAGATAAAAACACGAATTTTAATAAATCTTTCTTGATTAAAAAAGTCGTTCTACGGTATTTTTTGTAACGAGGGTGGCAATTTGTAACAACTTCCTAACGCAAATTGTAATAATTCTATTTTTGCTCATTTCATAAAATCTTTTACGACAAGATTTTAGAAATAAAAACAATTTGCAGCTGGGCATTGTTACAAATGTTCTATGGTTTCCTTGAGACCGCCTTGACATTAATTTAGTAACGTTATTTCTTGTTCTTTCAATTGTTTGTATGTTGTTCTTGCGTCCGGACGTTGTTAAAAATTTCGTAGATCGACCATTATTTCCAAATGCTGTTACCCTGATGCCTAAGTTGTCGCAAAAAGCGTAAGTTATTACAAAATGCGTCGTTATTAAAAAATAAAAAATGCCGAAGAACAAGCTTCCTTTTTTTGTTACTGAAAAGAGTAAATGCTTTAGAGGTGGAACGATAGCAGAGAATAACTGATCTTTCATACTTCCGCAAGCGTTCATTTTCAAACAAAAACAAGTGCGTAGCTCATGGTTTGTTCTTTATAAATTGTTAAGTTAATATATATTTTTCTTCTCTTTTCAGTTAAAAAAGGAACTTGAGGCGTTTGACCCTGCCTTTTTTGAAGAAATTGAAGACTTGAAGTATAATTATCAAAAGTCCGTGGAGAGAAATGTGTTGTATGAACGTCAACTGCGACAATTGTCTCGTCAATTTGGAGTGGACGTTAATATACCTACAGAAGATTAATCCAACTCAAAAAATTAAAAAAAAAAATTGGTTCATTCCTTCGGATACCGTATATCTTCTATTAAGCCCCCTCCGGGTGGAGGGGGGGGGGGGGCGTAACCATTTCAAACACATTTGAAGGGGGGCTAAATAGATAAGGGGGCGTATTTGAGAAGGAGGCTTATTTGATTTGGCAAAGACTGTGGTATCAGTCCTCCTAAAGAACTAGAATCCAAAGTGAAAAGCTCAAGTAAAGGAAGGTTGGAGGTCATGCAGCCAAAGTCCAAAAGCAAATCCGAACTTCCAACATGTGAACAAACCATCCCGGATCGGTCCAATTGAAATTTTACAATCATGATTAATTACAGTGCGAACGGAAAAACCGTGAACACTTGAAATATCTCAGGAATGTTTATTGTGTTATGACCAATCACAGCAAAGATCAAGACACGCGAACTGGCCACAAAACCACAAACTAACTAACGTTCTTGCTTGCGGTTAAGTTTTCTCACGCCTGATTGGCTTTTTTCTTGCAACACAATAACATTCCAGAAATAGTTCTGGTGTTCAGGGTTTTCCCGTTTGACTGTAATACAGTCTATCATTTATTGGTGAAGAATAATAAGGGGGTGGGGATGGGGGTTTAAAAGAGGGGGGGGCTTATCAACTTTCTTCCCCTGAAAAGGGGGGCGTCTTAGAGGGAGTGGACTCATTTCCAGGCTACACTCGGTACATTTGAACCAAGATTGCCGCCTGTAAGGCTCGACTATCTCACGGAAAAACTGGAGACTGTGGACAGTCAAAAAAAATTAAATAAAAACCAGACATATGACATACCCAAAACTCCCAACGTGTCAACGAGTCAAGACGTTTAAAATACTGGGAAGTTTGTTAGACAATACCTAAACATCGTCATACTTACTAGCCCAAAAATTTAAAATTCTTTGCTCAACTTTTATTCATTTGCGTACAGTGTACAGTTATTTATAATATGTAAAATAATGTATTTTAAGTAGTTATAAATTATTTATAAAATGTGAAATAATATGTTTTCGATCTTGTATTAGCTTTTCTTTTATTACTTAGAGAAGTGAATCCACAGGTTAATAAATGCCGGCTCAATTTTTGGGTTAGAGCGTCAGCATTTATAACGTATTACGGTTTTAGTTTCAAGAGTTGACTGAAAAAAACAACAGAAAAGAAAGGAAAGGAAAAAACAAACAATAAAAAAGTAAACATATTAGCCGAACCGCGAATGTTATTAAAACCTGGAACGGGAAAATGAAAAATGAGATAGATACACTGGGTTTTATTGAGTTACTTTGCAGAATAAACTAAATTGCGCAACTTTTAATACAAATCTAAAAATATCTTTAAGCTAAGAAAAAAGAGAAAATGAAATACATTACTAATCTCTACGTTATGATTAAAAATTTTAAAATGTAAACTGCACGTCATGAATACATTGCCATAGAGCTGCTCTTGGGAACCAAACCTGAGGTTCATTTTCAATGCGCTGTTTATTCCCATTATTCATTTTCCCGTTAGTGGTAGTTCACCGTCCGGGGCGGTGGTGTGATATGTGTGATATGTGTTGCTCCGAACACATATCTCATTGGCTAAGAGCCACGGGTTAGTCAGTTATCCGCTAGCAGATAACTGAGTAATCTGTTCGTTGGGCGAACTTTACATTGGTTTGTCACGACACGCTGTGATGAAGTCATTTAAAAGTTATTGTGACGCTGAAGCTATGTTCCATAGTGGTAGAGAAAACGGGAAAACCCAGGAAAAAATGCTTGAATTGGACTGTTATGACCAAAGCCTTATTCTCGAAGTCTCTGAGCCTGAAGATTCATTTGGTATCATGCTGTCTGATTGATTTTTTTTTCTGCCCATTATTAATAATTGAAAGAATCACCTTTTCACTGGCTGAGGGCGTGAAGATTTTATCAATAGTCCGTTTTCACCATGACTACAACTCCAGAATCAATTTGGATTTTTCTTATGTACATTTGATAATTACCGAATCAGGTTTTAAGTGAACAAAAAGCGCACATGACACAAGAAAAATTAAACAACAAATCCTGTAGATTTCTGGTGGGCGTGTAACATTTTCGTATAATGATGATCGAATAACTGGAAAAAGGCATGTGCAATTGCTATAAAAATTTGTTCGTTGAATCAGAATGGGGTATTCGCATCTCGTCATCAGTTACCTGGTACAAAAGATCATACTAGAGAGCCATCAACACAGTAAAATCTTTAAAATGCTAATTTTCTTTCACTGAGTCAAGGTCCCACTGTTTTGTTTACACTCCACAAGCATGGCATGCTCTATTGTCTATACTAAGCTTCGGTAATGCTCTGCTTCACTTCACTGTGACATATTTAAGCACTCCCCTTCCCTTATACTTTATAAGGGAACAAATTTGCCTCTCGATCTGGCATGTAGCTTTTTCATATGAATTCTTTTTGAGCTTTTGACATAAGGAAACCTCAAAAACTTCGGGAGAGAAAAATATTTTGTACGCTAATTAGACAACTCGGCTATAGATTTTCCTTAAAAACCTTTTCCCAATTTAATCCATTGTTACGGTATTCGAAGTCATAATGAAACGATCTTAATAAAACATTAATGAATACCAGCTACCTGCGGCTAATCAAGAAAAAAAAAGTTTGATCATAAATTTTTGTTTCATTTGTAGCAAACAACAGAGGATGTTTGAGAATGAAAATGAATAAGACGTAGATGAAAAATTATACTTGAATTTAAGATAGTTCTGGTGGCCATAAAAATGACGTTGGTTTGATGATTCCTGCGATTTAGACCAGAGGTAAATGAGATCTTACTTTCCATAAAATATGTATACTATGAGTGGCTATCTAAATCATGTATGGGTAAAATCTTACGGGTTAATCGATTATGTGTGTAAGTGTAAAAGTGAGATACAGCACAGATATATATGTGGGTGTTAAAATTGCAATTGATACTTCAATTTCCACGAAACTGTAACTCATTCTTTATTCGTTCAGGTCCATGAGCTCCATTCTAGCGATGTTTCGCGACATTTTTTTTAAAATAGTGACAGAAAATCCTGATAATTTATAGCAATTATTGGCCGGATTAGGCCGAGTATATGATCTGTAGAATTATGGCGGATCGTGGAGGGAGTTATCCGCCTAGGCCGATTTTATTCGTGCGAAATAATTCCTAGTTTATAAAAAATAAAAATAACTTAAAACATGCTTACCTTGATGGATGTTAAGTTCCAGTCTTCAATTGCTTGTTTCTTGGCAAGCTCAGGATATAGAGTGATATGTTTAGCCTATAAGATATTCTTTAAATAACAGATATCATCCGTTGAGCGCTATTTTGCTGTTCTTGCTGTACGTTTAGGCACTGCATTTTGTGCGAAACGTGTGAAATAGTCTGCCATTTCCGCTGCCCTACCAAACCAACGCCGCGTCGTCCCCAGGACTTCTCGAATGCCGTCCCTTTTTCTGGCCATTACCCTGTACTACTGACGTCATTTCTCGGATATCGAATGCATTTTCAAATTTGGTCAACACCAGCTGTAGCCTGAAATTCATCCGATTGCTTCGAGTCGTTTTCTGTTACTGAGGGAGTAATAACGACTCGAAGTAATTGGATGAAATTCACCCTACACCAGCTGGTTATATTTGCAGAAGATTTAGCCGAAACGGACAATTAATTTAAGTGAATAAAAAAAGGAGATATCTTCCAAATTTGGTCAGTTTTATTTCTTGGTCAACTTGAAAGTTTAAATATGACCTCTCATCCAAAGAAAAAAAATACGACTAAAGACCGAGTGAATATTGACGGAGAAATGCCGTTTTAACCGCGTCAGGACCAGTTCAGTCGGTAGAGCGCTTGACTGCAGAGCGTGAGGTCGCGGATGCTTTCTACGGGGCCGGATCAATACTCAGGGTCTTAAAATATCTGAATGAGAAGGTATAACCATAGCATTACAAACAGCTAGGCGTTCGTTTGGCTTGGATGTAAATGGCCGTACCATCTCCAAAGCGAGAGTGTCCTCTGATGACGGTCGAAGTTTTTACATTTTGACCTGACGTAAGAGTCCACTAATCGATGTTTCTTAAAAATGTTGCTTTCCGAAATGGAAGTTTTGGCTTGATAACGGCACTTAACTTAGAGATAAAAAGCGAGGAGAAATTGATCGATTGACCTCAAATTTGAAGCAGGGAACTTATTTCTCATTTTCTTTTTTTTTTTTAGCACCATAACCGTCAATTTGATATGGTTTCGACCGAAGCTTTATACTTAAATGCAAAAATTGCTGACCTCATTTTAATAAAAACAAATTGGAAAGTGTTGTTTCAGCTGTTCAGGTTTTTTAATTGCTGCTGAGGTTTTTGGTTATTGAGAGATAATTACCATCAGAAAAACTTCAAGCGCTCTTCAAGTACGACTCAGATTGCTACCCCAGATCCGACTTGCGATTTCGACTTCTGTGTGTTCCACAATAATAATAATAATAATAATAATAATAATAATAATAATAATAGTAATAATAATAATAATAATAATAATAATAATGTTTATAGAGGAAACTCCCATCACATAAAGTGTTTTTCAGGGAGGTCCTCTGACTAAGATAAAATAATGTTAAAACTACTAATAACAATCAAATCTAAAAAACTAGTGGTTATAAAGTTAAAAGGCTAAAAAGGCTAGACGACTAAAAAAGGCAAAAAAAAGTAATAAAAATACAATCAGACTAAAAGATTTAACTATCGAAAAAACAAAGGCTAACGAATAAAAAGGATAAAATGAAAATTTACAAAACTACAATATTTGGCTCTTAAAAACGTTTTCAGGTCCAGTTTAAAAATTTTGCAAGGCATAGGTTTCCATACTTTTTTTCGAAAAAGTCTGACGCGATCTGTGATGTTTGAAGGCAAGTGAAAGGAGATTAAAATGGTGCTTTGCTAGTTTTTACTGAGCAGTCCTAGTTTCACCACGAACGCCACACATCCGGATTGAGAACACTAGAGTAGCCTGTTCCAGGAACCGAGATAGTCGGGTTCGAGGGGATTGAGAAACAATTCGAAGCGCGAACATGAAAATAAAACGAGAGCAAACTTTCCGCGTACTTTTCACTTTCGCGTCTTCCGCACTTTCTGAGAGCCTGGAACAGGGTAATTCTAGGGATTAATTTCAGTTGGCCTGTTTCCAGTTGAGTTGGCTTGCTGGCCCATTTGTTAGAGTGCTGCACCGTTATATCGCAGAGGTCGGTGTTCAAATCCCTGCAAGCCTGAATTTTTCATGCTTTCTTTTCGAAACTGCATGAACTGAGTTAAAGCGTCTTTAACTACGATGATCTTCTTTGCATTTATTTCTTCATTCCGCGATCCCAATATATGAATGAAATTAATATATTCCTCATTTTACTTGTATTATAATGAAAGCAAAAACCTTTCATTATTTAATACTTCACGTCTAAATGCATTCTGTCCAAAATCTCAAAAAGCTAAATCTTTCTAATTTTACTTTAATTAGAGTTCAGCGAATTTAAAAACAGTTGTTTCAGGAAATATCGAAGGCATTTAAGTCAAGAAGGACAAAATTTGTTCATTAAACATCAGTGTTTTTCTGGCAAACGTTAAAACTCCGCTTTTGTTGAGTTACTAAAAGTTTTGTCTCATCATTTTTTAATAAAATCTCAGAGTGCTTTCATAGAATGGAGCCGTTAACTTGCACACAAAACTTGATCCCGTTTTACCAATTTTGCACTGAGGTTTGTAGCATCCCCGTAAAGCACGATCTACCAAATAAAAAGCAATTCTAGCCCGGCTGCATTGCAGACACTCTATATCGCTTGTATTTATAATCTAGACGATGCGTCTGCTTTCTGCTGGACGGAAACTTCCATCTTTCCTTCACATTGGAGTTTTCGTAAAGCTAAACTCAGTTGTCCGCGAATTTTTAAGTTGTGACCTGTAAGTAAAAAAAATTTGCCTTATGAATATGAATTCATTCAAGGAAGGTGTTCCGATTCCGGCGCAACCTGTTAACATTCAGCGGATGTTAATTCAGAATTAAAAAGAGGAAATCCTTTTTGGCACTCAATCGTCTGGAGTGCTTACTGATTAAAAAAAAAAAAACAATAACATAAATGTTTACTTACACATGTAGCTGAGGATCTTCAAGTCGAAACGAAAGAAGAGAAAAACACAGACTTGAACTCAAACGGGGGTAAGTTTCCTTCGATAATACAGGGATTTGGATCTAAAATACTGCAGTTCAGGCTGTGAACTATCGATAAGCCTCAGTCGCGGCGTCCTTTTAACGATATTCAGAACATTCAGAAGGAACAACTTATTCATATGCAATATACTTATGATTCATATATTTCACTCACATACTTTATGGTTATTTAAACAACAGACAGTTGTACTCTATAAAAACCGCTCGTGTAATGGGTCTTAAACGGCAAGAAAAAGAATTAATTGCTCAATAGAGAACTTTAATAAGAGACATCACTCTGTCTCAAGTGAATATTTGGAAAATCGGAGGCGATTAAAAAACAACAAACCAAAAGGAAATGAAGAGATATGTATGTTACAATGTCATAACGTCTGAAACAAGTAGTCCCAAAAGGTTTCTGGCGCCTTTATTTCCATCTTTTTTTGTTTTCCTTTCCTCGTTTTCTCTCCATTTCTGTATGCCAGGGAAAGAGTCTCAAATCGGGGCTCTCAAAATTTTTGCTACGAATCGGGTAAGAGAAGCGGCCTGTAAGGTGTCCTCGTACATAAAGTAAATTGTAGATCAGCGTTGGCAATAAACTTTATTAAAACTAAGTGTAGCCAAGAGGACCAGTGTTAATGCTATCGATTTGCGAGGGATATTTTGAATTTTAAGTAGGCTGTCGGCTGGTGCAACCCAGTTGGAACCCACATTGAAAGATAAAACGTCGCTCCAGTTGACCGCCTATTTAAAATTCAAAATGACCACCAAGAAAAATTGATAAACTTAGGGTGATTTCAAAAAAATGTGAAGAGGCTGAAAGACCTCAAAGGTAATAACAAATCGTAAAGTTACGGTAAAACGGGCGACCAAATGTGCGATTTGTTTTGTAACATTGCCGCAAAACGAGATGGAAAGCGATGTTGCTTGTTTTACAGCGCGTAGCGTGGGGGTCACACTCGTAACACACTTTTCAGCAGTGTTGCCAACAAGCTGTACCTTCTTGTTGCCCGTTTTATCGTAGCTTTAAGATTTACGATAGGTTTACAAAAGCAAACAGCAAATTTTCTTTGTCCGGCCAAAAACCACTTTTGATATATCACATGGTACGAAATTCTTGAAAAAACTTTTCGAGACGTTTGGTAACTATTAGGGTGAATGATAATACAAGAATTATAATAACAAAGAAACGTAACAGCCAGAGCGAGCCTTTACAGCTTGTTTGTTACACGATACAAATCTACCGTTCGGCGGAAAGCGACCTAAAAACAGGAAGGACATGCTGGTGTTAGAAGCGGTCTACTCACCTTCGAAGTTTTAGCTGAAATTTCATCGACGGCGAAAGTTACCTGGAGATTATCTTGGTGATAATCCAGACAGTGAGGAGAGAATGAGGGATATCGCACGAAATAATGTCGGTAAAAAAAACACCCACAAAAGCAATTATTTTTAACACATTTTCTTATTCTTCCAATATTCTATAAAAGGTTGTGGTATAAAATCATTTCACAAAAACTGCAAGAAATAGACCTCATAATTTGTAAGTTAATGAATTAATCTTTGGAGATGACTTTTTCCTTTCTAGCAGACAATAAATTTGTTATCTTTTACAAATGTCGCTGATTTATTTTGTGATAAATCTAATTCTGGCTTTTTTTTCCTTTTTATATAGACGATGGTTCCGGTGTGCTGAATTAAACGAAGTGATAGAGTTATGGAGCATGATTGCCCCAATCTACTTGGTTTTCGCTGTCATTACTGGCATCATTTGTGTTTTAAGTGTTTCGCTTAACGGTCTTGTGTGCCTGGTGTTTTGTAAAAACAGGAGACTCCTAAATGCTCCGAATATCTTCATCGCTAGCGTGGCGCTTAGCGATTTATTTCACTCGATTACTATTTTGCCACTGATTGTTATTACAAACACTCAAGGAAGGTGGATTTACGGGGATAGTGGATGTAAAATAATCGGTTTCATTGCTACATGGAACGGTCTGACTTCACTGATGAACCTGTCAGTCGCCTCATACGAAAGATACCACGCACTAGTTTTTCTGTTCAAAAGTAACCGAACTTTTTCAAGGAGAAAAGCAGTTTGGTTTTCATTGGCTATGTGGCTGTACGCTTTGTTCTGGAGTCTAATGCCATTGTGTGGCTGGTCAGGCTTTGAACAGGAAGGAATCGGTACTAGTTGTTCAGTCAGATGGAAGTCTCGAGACAAGTTGGATCTCTCATATAACATTTGCTTGTTGGTGGCTTGCTTTGTGTTGCCTGTAAGTGTTATAATCATCTCTTATTTCAAAATCTGTCGGGAGATAAACAAAAGCGCGAGGCGTGCGAAAAAGACATGGGGCAAAACTTCACCTTTTACACGGGAAACATTTGAAATGGAAAGAAAGATGGTCATTTTGTTTGGTGTAATGACCGTGGCTTTTCTCGTGGCCTGGACACCATATGCTGTCGTATCACTAATATCCATGGTCGGCAGACCTGACGTTATCAGTGACATCACAGCCACCATCCCGGCATACTTTGCTAAATCATCGGGCTGTTATAATCCTATTGTTTATTTTTTCCTGTGCAAGAGATTACGGCAGCAGATCAAGTTGATGGTGAGAACGGGCAGTGAAAGTTCAAGCAGTAACTTCCGCAAAAAAACGTCCAATTATTCTCAAACGCCGCATTATCCCGAAACGTTGAGATTGCGATATACGGTCGAATTAAGTTGATGAATTTTGCCCACGTTTCCAATCATCCGTGGCATCTTGATATTTTCATGATAATTGTTTTCGCCCACGGTTCCGCAAAAAGTAATAACGGTGAACTTAGTTGTAAGGCCTATTCTAGAATGGCGGATCCGCCAAAAGTAAATTCAGTTTTCAAACAAATGCCAAGTCTGAAATGAAAGAATTAAACCAGATTTAGAAAGAGACTGCCTTAGAGTTATTGCACATATGCAACAGAATTAGAATAATTGCTCATCGGAAGCACAATCGGCAACACTTTACTCCTAGTTTTAGCAAGATTTCGAAGTCATTATTTGATAAAATAAAGAGCTTAGGCAAGATTTGTATTTTTAGTTTATTTTATTTCGTTTCAAAAATATTCTTGATCACCATTTACAGTTGCATAACAAAGGCCAATGGCAGGAGTTAAAGAGCAGAGGCGGTGGGGGAGGGGTTGGCGGGGGTGTGAGAAATTATCTCTCTTATTTCAATGTGCGCCCCCTTTTCTCTTCTAGCGCCTGCCACTCAAAGCCAAGCAAGCATCATCTTCGAACAAACTTTTAGTTACGTATAGTTCATGATAAAGTAGAGACAAGTTTACTACCGTTTTCTGAGATCTTTCAGTTTCTGACGGAGAAATGCCCCCAATGCATGGTGATGAGGGCAAAGACGCGAGTTACTGTTTAAGGTGGGGAGAAAGTTTCTGCTATTAAGAGCTGTTGTACAAGCCACGCAATCAATTTTACTTTGAGCTGGAGACGTACCAGCTGAAGAACCCTGAGAATGAAGCAGCTTTATATTTGGCGTTGCGCTTTTCAATTGAGTACTAAGTGGTTTTGCGAAAAGATACACCTCCTTAACCGACGTGTTATATTTTCTCCGTTTATTTGGTTTGTGGGTACCCCTTAACTTTTCTTTTTCTGTTGGATTATTATGTAGACCTTTTTCAGTGTATTTGCTGCTTTGCTCCCTGCAGACTATCTGATCATCGCGGCTATCGGTTTGAGTGACCGCGTCTCGAGTTGGAGAGGCAACCTAAAATACAGACATCAGTAAGTCGTCAAAAATTCACAATTAGCTAAAAGGGAGCTAATAATTATAAAACAGTTTTCGAAGAGAGCCCCATACATACTCTGATAAAGTCTAAATTAGTGGGCAGATCTGTTCGATTTCACTCAAAACGAAATACTAAAAATCACGATGGTCTTCATTCCAGAAGCGTAGACCGAAGAGGATGAATTACTATTATCTCTTTAGCCCGTTAAGCTGAAGATTCACCGCTGATCCTTCTACTGGAAACCCTCCTTTGGGAGAAGCAAAGGTTTGGGCCTTGGACTGGCCTCGTACTAATAGGGCCTGGGTTCGAGTCTCGGCGTCGACGTCATATGTCAACACTATGGGCCAGTTATTTAAACGGAGTTTACCCAGTGTTTAACCAAACCGCGTTCTAAGCCATTTTCAATTTGCCGAACACTTTTATGTGAGCACCATTTACCGTGAACAGTTTCATTAAAGCATATAAAGTACACAACAAAAGCATTAACCCACCAAGATCTGGAGATCCAAATATTTCCAAAACTGCCGTGTAAGTTAGACTTCGTTGAAATCACCGAGCCTATATGTCTAGAACATACCGAATATGGCTTCTGCTAACAAACAAGAGCGATGATTTACGCCTTATTTCTGTGACGCTTGTTCCAGGCTCTCAGATAGTAGGAAAGACGCGAAAGTGAGAGGTACGCGAAAAAAAGGGGGAGGGGGCGCTTTCTCAATCCCCGCGGACCCGACTATCTCGGAGCCTGGAACAGGCTACGCCAATCTTAGTGGATCGTCACATATCGGATAGGTCTTTGTGTCACTCTTTGGCGCATTGGCGGAGCAGCTGTTCATATTATACAGGATAGCTCTTCATATTAGCATGAGTAACTCATTCGTTCACTTTTCAAATTCCAGAGGTTTTCATTCCGTGTTCTCCGACTTTCCCCTGTCCTCAAATGCCAACAATCGTCCAAATTCCAATTCGATCTAGGAAAGTGTATTCTATTAGTTGGGGACACTTAGTGTAGTACAGGTTTATCAGGTTTTGGAACTGTGAAGTGTTACCATAACGTTTAAGTTAGTTACCTGGCTCAAGATGTCCTGTTTATCAGACCGATCACAAAAATCCTTTTCTTCCTTTTCCATTTCACGACCAGGTTTTTCCTCTGGCACTATTCAAACCAAAAAAGAACCACTTGCCATGAACAATACCAGGCAGCCTGTGGCCTCTATTCAAAGACCTTTGTCAACTCCTCATTTTGAACAAGATAGGTCTTCTCGAGGCGTGTGCCTCCGCCCAAGTTGTACACATTCAGTCGGAAAAGATAACTCACAAACTCATCAGTTAACATTCAGGGGTTTCAATAATATTTCTTGTAGCCATCAGGCCCCGGTTATTCAAAGAGCGGATAGGTCTTATCCAGCGGATAAATCACTATCCCGTGGATAAAATTTATCCACGCGCGCCATCTCGGTTGTTCGAAAGATGGATAGCGTTATATCCACTCGCTATCCAGCGGATAAATTTATCCATGGTAAGGTAGGTAGTATAAATTTTTATCCACCGGATAAACGACACAAACATGGCCGGTCGACAGTTGCATCTTTTACAGAGCAACTTGTCGCTAAACCGGCTAAACCAACTTCCCAGAAAAAGGAGAACTTTCCGCCGGCAGCTTGACCCGTTAACGTCATACACCGACTCCGAGTTAAGATGTCGATATCGTTTAGTTTTCCTTTTTGTGTAGTTCAATAAGACACCAAAGTTCAAGAACGATAACAAAGCTCAATAACAACTACATGAGTTCAGAAAATGACACAAGCATTAATGTTTGTTTATTAGTTAATGTCAAGGAAGGGGGTTTCCTTTCTGTGTAGTTTAATAAAGACGCCAAAGTTCAAGAACGATAATAAAGTTCAATAACAACTACATGAGTTCAGAAAATGGCAAAAGCATTAATATTTGTTTATTAGTTGATGTCAAGGAACGGGGGTCTACTGGGACTGGGAGTGCGGGGCGTCAGTTTAATTTTCACACATTTCTGTATTTCAACATAGTCGGACTCTACGTTATTGACAGATATGTCAAGTGACACTGTTCAGTTTTCGCAATCTTCTGGGCCTGCTCACATTGCTTCATCTTCCCGCTTGCTTAGTTTTATTCTCCAGTCGATGTAGCTTTATGGTAATTCCTCAGAAGGCGCGTCTTGGTAAAGTCAAAGTCATTTCATGACTATAGGTGGTCCATTAAAATAGCTTTTCTGTTGTACTGCTTCCACTAATATATCCTATAAAGCTCAGCAATTGCTATGGTTTATAGACCTTGTCACGGTTTTCGACGCCATATTGACGAGTAGGCAAACGTGTGAGAATTTACAGTGTTTGTATGAGAATCTGATGTCGAATAATTTCCGTAGAATGGCTAGCTGTTCTGAACAAAATATCAATTGTAAACTAAAGCTACAAAGCAAAGGATTGCCCTAAAAAAAAATTGGGGGGCATACCTGTGCTTAAATTTCTCCAGAGGCTTGCTTTAGATTTTCCATATATTCGTCTCCAATTTTCCCGGGACTTTCTTACAGATAAATGTATAGAAAATTTTAAAAAGTGGTTCTAGGTCTTCTAGTGCATGTAACGCCCTCAAACTTTTTCAGGAGAATCCTTAGGAGTGAAGCTTTAGTTTACAAATCATATTTTTTTCAGAACAGCCGTTCTATGGAAATTATTCGACATTAGATTCTCATACAATCACTGTAATTTCTAATGCGTTTGGTTCTAGGTCTTCTAGTGCATGTAACGCCCTCAAACTTTTTCAGGAGAATCCTTAGGAGTGAAGCTTTAGTTTACAAATCATATTTTTTTCAGAACAGCCGTTCTATGGAAATTATTCGACATTAGATTCTCATACAATCACTGTAATTTCTAATGCGTTTGGTTCTAGGTCTTCTAGTGCATGTAACGCCCTCAAACTTTTTCAGGAGAATCCTTAGGAGTGAAGCTTTAGTTTACAAATCATATTTTTTTCAGAACAGCCGTTCTATGGAAATTATTCGACATTGGATTCTCATACAATCACTGTAATTTCTAATGAGTTTGCCTACTCGTCAAGATGGCGTCGAAAACCGTGATGAGGTCTATCGGCAGACAGGTTAACAGATTTTCATTTAGTTATTGGTTCAAGAATAGAAATTTGCATATAGGTTGACAAGTTCTCATTTAGTTACTGGCTCAAGAACAGAAATTTGCATTTGAATTATTTTGTTAAGAAGCCTGAAGTTATTAAAGGTTATAAAAATCAAGGGCTATAAATTTTTTCTTGCAAGTGGGGGAGGGGGGGGGGGTGGAATTAGTTTGTGGTGAAGTTTAGGGAGTCGGTGTGGAAAACATTATTATGCCTGATTTAAGAGATGCTAAACAAGCACTTTGGGATTTTAGTGATAATATTGTCTATATTTATAGAGATGCTAAACATGTAATTCGGGATTTTAGGAAAAATATTGTCTATATTTATTTATTTTCTATATCTGGACTTTTGTATATTTATTAATTTCTTTTATTTTATTTACTTTTATCTGACCGGTTTCAAAAATAAGTGGTTCCTGGAGAGGGAAAACTTTGTAGATGGTGAGGATACATTGCAGTGTATGATGGTGAGGAATCCTTGCTGTGTATGATGGAGGAGGTGCCTGCTAACTGGATATCTGTAAAGATCTAGTACAGAGTAATAGATTTCCCAAAGAGAGTGGTACAGTGTGGGAAAACGGAGGATGGAAGCGTAGGTGTGGATTACAAGGAAAAGGAAAAGATCATACAGGATGCGAGAAATATGTTTATTAATGTTACTTATATTACTACAGGTCTGACTATGGCCATTTCTACTTATAACAACTTTGTACATTACCAGGAGCCGATTCTCCTGACATTACTTTTGTTTTGAAGAAAATGATTTGTACATTAAATTTACATATAGTGCATGCTGGTGTATTAATTTCCTTTTGTTCTTCTCCTTTTTTTTATCTGTTTTTATCTGTTTTTACTTTTTGGCCTCTGCTAGAATGTGGCTAGCCAAGCGGTCTAGCTGCCCTGCCATTAGCTGCAGTTGGGCAGCCACCCGCTTGGCCTCTATAGTTGTGCTTTTAATTTCCATTGCTTTCTGTTTTAATCTTTCTTCTTTTTCTTGAAATTCCTTTTCTTTCTTTTCAATTTCTTTCTTCCTTTCTTCTATTTCTATGGACGCTAGGCAGCTACGTACTTCAATTTCCTCCTCCGGGGACAGCTGTTAAAATGATTAGCCCACCTATAATAACCTTTCTACTAATTGTTAATGTAAGACAGCCAAAACGGTCGACGCAAGAACAACAGATTTGAGCTTAAGTTTCACGTGTTTATTGAACAAACAAAAAAACGGGAACGAGAAACTAAATACAAAAATAAAGCAAAAACTACAATAAGCTAAACAGTATTTACAAGCTAAATATTAGAAACAAGAATAAGACTAGATAACTGATTGCATAATGCTCACTAAAAATTGCATATTAAAAAAGGGCAAAAAGATTACTTAAGAAACTATAAAAGTGACTTAAAAATGTAAACAAACCAGAAGCTGAGTATAATCTGAGAACTATTACATGAAGTGCAAAATAGACAAGAACAAGGGATTCGGATTACATGTCTTGCATAACAGTACAGTATGACTAAGCTAATAACTAGTACAATGAAACTAAATCACGAGAAGCAATGACAAAAGGATAATTTGGAACAAAAATGGATTGAACACAAGGGAACAATTACAGAAAATGATTGGAAACCAAAGGTACGCAATGATACAGTAGCTATTGGTGAGAACAATAGCAGAATGTTTAACAGGCAAATTACATGCTGTGCCAGACTAAAGGTCAAATGAGGTAAACATTCTAAACAGAAAGCTATTGAAAATACGGCTAAATTATAAGATAATATTGCTACAAACTAGGGAAATAGAAAGCTAATAGACTAAGCTAAAAGGACTAAAATAATAAACAAATAGGAAAATAATGTAACATACCAAATGTTATTGATAACTAAACATCCGCGGGAGACTTGAAAATGTACTTTACTTGAGGACTTTCTCTACTTAGGTAAACCAACTGAACCAACTGAATTTACTGAGCAAATGGTTGCCAATTTATAATAAATTTGGAGGGAAATCGAAATTAACTAAAAACCAAATAAGGCTAGGGAGTGAATTTACTGCCCACTAATACAGGATTTACCTAAGGGAACTAGGTGTTTACCACTCCTACACAACAGGATTTAGGTACAAGAAATGTGTGGGAATAATACAACTACACGTGGTAAACACAATAAGGTGTGTAAGAAATAAAGATATTTAGGTAAACAACCAATTAATAATCATTAGGATAATGAGTATAGTTGAAAACAATTTGGAAATAAAATAAGCCTAAAATGAACTTAAGTGACCTTTTCACATTCCCCCCTGCTTTTGCTTGCCATGTCCTCATGCGAGCAATAAAAATTAAACAAGTCAAGAAATAAAAGCTAATCTTAACTGCAAATGAGTTACAAATCTTAGCATAAGCCTTAGGTAGCTGCTGTTCTGGGTATGCTATATGGGTTGCTGTGGTGTCCCTTGGTAAGCCTCGTAGAGCGACGTAAAAATGGTCTCTCAAGGTCTACAGCAGGTAATGGCACAGGTACACGAGGAGCATCAAAAGCAATCAGAATGTCATCATCATCATCATCATCAGAAGAATCTTCAGGGGCTTCTCTCTGTGTTCGGGGTACTGGTGCTCGGTTTCGTCTGTGGGTCAGCTGTGGTAACAGTGGTCTAGGCTTAGGACAAATTTGAAGCTCTGCACGGTTGACAGTTCTAGTAGCTCCCTGACCATCAGCCGGTTCGATTTCGTAGACATTGTCCCGACGATTAACAACCTTGTAAATCTTAGAATTCCACTTGTCTTGTATCTTAGCTCTCCCTTGGGGATGGCTGCGAGTGAAAACTCTCTCACCAATGGGAATTTCGTCAGGCTTGACTTGTCTGTGCCGGTCAAACTGCTTCTTGCGGAAGATAGCCTCGGCTCGAAGCTTGCTCTGTGCTTGCTGATGAGCTTCTCGTAGACGATTCTGGTGTAAGGTAAGCCATTCACCATTGTTGCTTGCTTGGTCTTCATGGACATTTGGGAGTAGGAGATCAATTGGCAACTTAGGATCAATTCCAAACATGAGGTAGTGTGGGGAATACCCGGTAGAGGTATGTGGAGTTGCGTTATAAGCATAACACAGTTCCTTGAGGTGCTCAAACCACTTTCTCTTTCTCTCAGGTGGGAGGGTACGCAGCAGGTCATGGAGTGTACGGTTGAATCGCTCACACTGTTCATTTCCTTCGGGGTGGTAAGGAGTGCTTCGGGATTTCTTGATTCCATACGTGCGGCACAGTTCTTGAACCACTTCAGCTTCAAAACACCGTCCTTGGTCAGAATGAATTCTCTTGGGGACACCATACACAAGGAACCAGTCACATACCAGGGTTTTGACTACGGTGCTGGCCCGCTGATCTCCTGTTGGCACTGCGACTGTAAACTTGGTAAACACATCGGTGAGTACTAACACATTCTCCCTGCCATCTGAAGCTGGCTCAAGCTGGGTGAAATCCATAGCTAGTACTTCAAGGGGCTTGGTTGCAATGATGCTGGTCATTGGGGTCTTAACGGGTAGGTAGGGTCCCTTTGCTACAACACAGCGTTCACATTCTGACAGGTACTTCTTAACATAGTCACGTAGTCCAGGCCACCAACAGCGTTCTCGTACCAACTGCTCCGTTCGCTCTGATCCCTGATGGCCACACTCGTCATGAACACCCTTGAGGAGTTCGTCGCGGAGACTGTCAGGCAGGAGAAGCTGTAGGCGCTTGTTGCCATGGTTATCAGAGTTACTGCGGTAGAGAACTCCCTCCTTCTCAATGATACGGTCCCACTGGTTCAGAAGCTTCTTTGCTCCACTTGTTTCAGCCTTCTTTTCTCTAGGCGATGGCTTGCGACCAATCGTGCGATAGTAAATAAGGCGCTTTATGGCTACATCCACATTCTGCAACTTGGCCAATTGTTTACTGTCCCAGGAAGGCACTGGACTGGTACTGTACTGCTGTGGGGGGTCTACCGTCAACTGCTCCACTACTGCACTGGGATTTTCTGCTAGGAACACTGCTGACTGGAGTAACTGTTCTCGAACGGACTCGGGTACAGCAGTAGTGTTAAGAGATGATGCCAAGGCTGCTTCTACTTGATCCACATCACACTCTTCAGGTTTCTCCCAGTTAAGACGACTTAATGCATCAGCATTTGTGTTCTGTTTCCCGGCTCGGTACTTGATGTTGAAATTGAAGTTAGCCAGTTCAGACACCCATCTCTGTTCAACAGCCTTCAACTTGCACTTGGACTGCAGGTAAGTCAGAGGGTTGTTGTCAGTCAGTACTGTATAGGTGGAGGAAATCAGGTGTTCACGGAACTTTTCTGTTACGGCCCACTTGAGAGCTAGGAGTTCCAGTTTTCTGGAGGAGTAGTTCTCCATATTTCTCTCTGCTCCTCTTAGGGCACGGCTAGCATAGGCTATGGGTCTGACTCTTCCATCCTGCTCCTGCGACAGCACTGCTCCGAGACCGTCATTGGAGGCATCTACTTCTACAATAAAGGGCTTCGTGCAATCAGGGTAGGCTAACACGGATGGACTGGTAAGGGCTTGCTTGAGGCTTTCAAATGCTTTTTGGCAGTCTTGGTTCCAGCTGCCTCCAACGGACTTGTTTCTCTGTTTACCATTCTTGCCACCTTCGTACAGGTTAGAGACCAGTTCATGCAGGGGTCTTGCTACTTGTGCGAAGTGAGGAACAAATCTGCGGTAGTACGAGGCAAAACCCAGGAATGAACTCAGGTCCTTCAGGGTCTTTGGCTTAGGCCAGTTCGTTACTGCTTCTGTCTTGGCAGGATCAGTAGCCATGCCTTCAGCAGACACCACATGTCCCAGGTACGTAACTTTCGGGCGGAAGAACTGACACTTCTTGGCCTCAATCTTCAGACCATGCTCTTGCAGTTTTCGGAACACCATCTCAAGGCGCTTCAGGTGGGTGCTGATGTCTTGGCTAAAGACAATGATGTCGTCAAGGTAGACAATCAGGATCTCCAGCAATTCATCTCGGAAAATGGTCTGCATAACTCTTTGGAACGTCGCAGGAGCTCCTCCCAATCCGAATGGCATCCTGTCGTATTCGAACAATCCAAAAGGGGTGGTGAAAGCTGTCTTGTGTCTGTCAGCAGGGGCAACTTCTACTTGCTTGTAGGCGGAGGCCAAATCAATGGTAGAGAAGTACTTAGCACCTCCCAAGATATCAAGGCTCTCATCTATCCTTGGTAATGGGTAAGCATCACGCTTCACCTTGGCATTAAGCTGGCGGTAGTCCACGCACATGCGCAGGGCACCGTTCTTCTTCCGGACTAGCACAATGGGGGAGGCATAGTTACTCTGACTGGGTCTGATTACACCTTTATCCAGCAGGTCTTGCAGGTGCTGTTTGACCTCAGCTAGCTGATTCGGGTGAATGCGTCTGTGGCGCTGGTTAACTGGTCTGTCGTCACAGGTTGGAATCTGATGCTGGATCATAGTCGTTCTGCCAAGGCTGTTTTCTTCAGTGGAGAATACATCTGCGTAACTGGTGAAGATTCGTAAGGCTTCTTGCTTTTCCGCCAGGGTTCCTGGGAAATTGTCTAGGCTGATTTCTGCAGGTAGGTCCTCTGCTCTAGTGGGGCGTAAAGGGATGTCAGTCTCTGGGGAGGTAGGCTTCTACTGCTCTGCACTCAGGGGGTAGGATACTACTACTTCATTACTCTGCACATCAAACTGTAGCTGCTCTCCACTGGTCACTGTAACTGCACCATGTACCGTTCCAAGGCGAGTTCGTGGCTTTAGCCATACATCTTTTTGGGAAGGGTTCGCTACTTGTATCAGGAAACACGTCTTAGAGGCATCGACCAAGGTATTTGCTAGCTGGAGGTTTCCTGGTACTGGCACACTGAGGGGCTCGACTAAGGCATTGGGACCACAGGCTGGACCAGTGACAGCGACACTTGCTACAGAATTTGGGGGGACTACGACTGGGTACATTCCAGCGACACGAACAAAACCAGAGGAAGGGTTTTCTGAAGGTCCTTGGTTCGGCATTAGGCCGTTGCTGGAGCAGGGCACCAAACTGCGGAATCTGCGCCAAAACATTCGTCCCAAGGAGTCCAGGTATGTCTCTTCTCTGCTTGGTAGTGGCTGGGGTGTCTTTTAGGACCAGTACTCCACAGCTGGGTACTTTCACCCCATCAACCTCTACTGTCAGTTCCAGGTAGCCCAGGTACGGAATCTCGAGCCCATTTGCAGCACGAAGGGTCAGCATCTGCCCATCTTTCCTCATGTGCCCGCAGGTTGGCTGGAGTTTCTTCTTATAGAAATCTTCTGTCACGAAGGATACCATGGAGCCCGAATCTACCATGCACAGCACATCAACACCGCCAAGTCTTGCTTGAATTGTTGGGGTACCACCAACCATATGTATTGGCATGCAGTCATCATAAGGTAGAGGTTTTGAGCCACTGTTCCCCTCCACGGCATGGCTCACTGCCGTGGAGCTTTCTCGTTTAACGCCGGCAGCTGCTTGTGTTCAGATCCTCTGTTCCTGCTGCCACCAGCCCGTTGGTTCTGTCTGTTATTACTTGGGCAGTCTCTGCGGAGATGGGTCCGTGACCCACAGCCAAAACATCCAGGCTGCCACCATTGTTGATTGCCCATGGAGAGCTGGGAGATGGCCTGTTGCTGCTTCTCTAGGGCAGCCTGCTGACATTGTATCTGCTCTGCCAGGACCTTCTGTTGCTTTTGGAGGTTCTCTGCCAGGATCTTCTGTCCCGCTACCAGCTCACTAATCACTTTCCGCAGGTCCGCAGCTCCCTTCACCTCATCGCAGGTGACCTCGTTAGGGGGGTGTCCTGTCGTGACCTCACGCACAACGGCCTTTCTTGGGGGGGTTCCGTCCTCGTCAATCCAGCGCTGGACCTCATCTCTGATCTCTTGAAAGGTTTTGGTGGGGTGGTCTCTGACCCAGCGCTTTATATCTCTTCGGAGCTGGGGGTCTGCCAGGTTCTCCAGGAACTGATCTCTAAGGAGCTTGTCCTTATCCGTTACCGCTGCTGCATCCAGGCGCTCCACCCGTGCTAGGAGTAGCATCAAGGCATGGGAGAACTCACGAACTGATTCGCGATCCTTCTGTCTTCTTTCAAAGAACTTCCGAAGGGCTTGGGTGCTGGTGAGTCCTTCACTGAAACAGTCTCGCAGGACCTTGAAGACTGCGGCCGGGCTGGCTCTCTCCTCAGCTGGACGTAGGCGGACCTCTTCCTTGGCTACACCGTCCAGGTGGTAGAGCAGAAAGTCCACGGCATCAGCATCTGTTTGTCCAGCGATGGCACGGGTGGCATCCCCAATCCACTCTTCCAGCATGCCATCGTCACGGCCACCAGCAAACTTCCGGAGTTTGCGCTCACGGGGCACCTTAACTGTGATGGGACCAGGAGTTGTGGAACTTGAAACAGTGGCAGATGCAGTAGCACCACCCTGGTTCTGGAGTTGCTGCTCCAATGCAGCCAACTTGACAGTCAGTTCCTTTATCTGGGCTTCTGTCATTCTATTTGTTAGCTCGTTCCCGTTTTTTCTCTAATTAAGATTTGCTCAAATCCAACTTCTGACACCAAAATGTAAGACAGCCAAAACGGTCGACGCAAGAACAACAGATTTGAGCTTAAGTTTCACGAGTTTATTGAACAAACAAAAAAACGGGAACGAGAAACTAAATACAAAAATAAAGCAAAAACTACAATAAGCTAAACAGTATTTACAAGCTAAATATTAGAAACAAGAATAAGACTAGATAACTGATTGCATAATGCTCACTAAAAATTGCATATTAAAAAAAGGCAAAAAGATTACTTAAGAAACTATAAAAGTGACTTAAAAATGTAAACAAACCAGAAGCTGAGTATAATCTGAGAACTATTACATGAAGTGCAAAATAGACAAGAACAAGGGATTCGGATTACATGTCTTGCATAACAATACAGTATGACTAAACTAATAACTAGTACAATGAAACTAAATCACGAGAAGCAATGACAAAAGGATAATTTGGAACAAAAATGGATTGAACACAAGGGAACAATTACAGAAAATGATTGGAAACCAAAGGTACGCAATGATACAGTAACTATTGGTGAGAACAATAGCAGAATGTTTAACAGGCAAATTACATGCTGTGCCAGACTAAAGGTCAAATGAGGTAAACATTCTAAACAGAAAGCTATTGAAAATACGGCTAAATTATAAGATAATATTGCTACAAACTAGGGAAATAGAAAGCTAATAGACTAAGCTAAAAGGACTAAAATAATAAACAAATAGGAAAATAATGTAACATACCAAATGTTATTGATAACTAAACATCCGCGGGAGACTTGAAAATGTACTTTACTTGAGGACTTTCTCTACTTAGGTAAACCAACTGAACCAACTGAATTTACTGAGCAAATGGTTGCCAATTTATAATAAATTTGGAGGGAAATCGAAATTAACTAAAAACCAAATAAGGCTAGGGAGTGAATTTACTGCCCACTAATACAGGATTTACCTAAGGGAACTAGGTGTTTACCACTCCTACACAACAGGATTTAGGTACAAGAAATGTGTGGGAATAATACAACTACACGTGGTAAACACAATAAGGTGTGTAAGAAATAAAGATATTTAGGTAAACAACCAATTAATAATCATTAGGATAATGAGTATAGTTGAAAACAATTTGGAAATAAAATAAGCCTAAAATGAACTTAAGTGACCTTGTCACATTAACTTATCTTTCCCCGGTCTATATGATAATGAGATATGATGAGCTCATCCTTTCAAACAAAGAGCATCTTATCTCAACAAAATTTTGAAAGCCTTGTCTCATCAGGAGCTCAGAAGGCAATCAAGGAATTAGGTCAGGGAGGGGGGGGGGAAGGTAAAATTACAGCCGTAGGGGAATGGGGCGGCCACGGAGATAACCTGTTTCCACACGTTTCGACGCCATTATGGTACCATTTGGCTGAGCCCTACGTGCCTTTTGTTACTTTGGATAACTATCCAGTGGATAGCAGTTTTCTCCACTAGATAGGCCTATCCGCTGGATAAAGTTATCCGCTCTTTGAACAACCGGGGCCTGGTTTGAAAAGAGTAACCAACTGTATCAACAAGGGGCCGTTAGTCCCCTTTTTCTTGGGGCGTGCTTCCCCACAAAACTTTGAAATTTCAAAGCCCTAAAATACGATTTTCGGCGTTCTGGGGACTAAATTTAGGATAAAAGAGCGTGTCTTTATTCAAGAAAATGTAGCTTTCATTTACCTTTCGATTTATCAGTTACACAATCGATTCTTACAAGCAATGAAAAAATGGTGAAAACTAGATTACCTACTTTTGCACGTAAACAAATTCTGCGTAAAACTCGGAAAAATTGACTAAAGCATACCTAAAACCAGTAAACCTTTAGGAAAGCATGACATAATTACGTTTCATTCACATTTTACGATATATTTTTTTTTACAACGTTATTCAAACTAGTTACTTTTTCTTTGTGGAAAAAAAGTAGCCGACTTCTATGAGCAAAGTAGCCGACGCGTTTCGTCGGCCGTCGGTGCTTATTGAAACCCCCGAGTCATTATAAACTGATCTCAAAAACGCTTTTGATATTTCCTAACACTCTGCCCAGTGTTCACTACCGCTGTTTCACCAACCTCGTTCCAAGGGTAGCTTTCTCATTGGTTACCTCATCGTCAACTCAGGATGACGTAAAGAAAGGGAAAATGTTTCTGGCAATGAGGCAGAGCGTTTTAATCCCCGAGGAAATAATAACTACAAAATAATTTTAAAACAAAGTGTAAACACTCCGAAGACGAGTCATACCTTGAGAGTTTCCGGTGATGCAATGAAGAACAAATATCGCAACTCTCCTGAATTATTCCGACTGTAGAGACAAGAAAGAAAAGTTGTAGGTGGGATGGGTTTAGCAGGCTCCTGTCAGAGAGCTGCAGGTTTGTATTGATTTTGAACAAGGCTTCATTGCGTCAACTCTCTCCTCCACTTTTTTTTTACTGTTCGCCGTGACGAGGATCGCGAAATTGGGGTAAACATGTCTACTTGATAACTGCCCTAAAATGCGGGCTGGTGAATAGACGGTCTATTAGCTGCAAAAAACAATGTCTTCATGTACAAGGTGGGGGTGGAAAGTCTGTTAATTTTTGTTCTTGGCTGGTCTATATATCCACGAAGGCGCAAACGAAAACCTGCAAAGTGCTGACTGACCCGGTTACGTTGAAACAGACCCCCATTTTTAAGAATCTCAGTCGCTTATTTGTTCTCAAAGGCCTCTTTTCTTGTGGCAAAACACTTGATTACCCATCGCCTGACAAGCGTCGGTTTACCCTACCCTTAAAATTGACATGGTACCTGTTCGAGGGTTAGAAGCTCAACTAGCAGATCCACACCTCCCATTTGCCTAAGCTGCTGTTGGTTCCTTTCTGAAAAAACATCATCACATAAGCTATACTATATTTCTCTCCAGGCCAAAAACACCAAGTGTTAGGTAAGCATGTTTCACATCAAGACCTAAAACTCATTTGTAACAAGGGTGAAAAAAAGGAACTTTTTCTTTTAGCGAACATGCATAGTACCCACCACTCTGGTCAACGCAGATGGAGAGTGCTAAAACGCACTTAGTTCTGAGCTGTTTGGCGAGTGCAACGTTCACTTCTGGACTTAGTTGAGTGATATGCAGACACTGAAGAAGTAACGACACCAGTCCAAGATCTGCTGCACTCTCCTGACACATTTCTGAAAAAAAAAAAAGCTTTAGCACTTATAGCCGCTATCTGCCACTATCTGCCACAGAGGGAGACTGGACCTAATGAACATTCGCAAAGACTTCTGGAGCTGTTACTAGGCACATGAGGAAAAAGACCAATAGGGACTTTTAGATCCAAGGACCCGACGGCAACGAGAAAGTCGCTGAAAAAGTGAATTTGCGTTTTTTGAGTCTTTATCGCAGTTATTCCAGCTCACTTCCTCTGTCAAACGTAGGCGAACCTTCCTGAAGCTGAATTCCAAGGAATCATATCCAAGTTCATTTGCACTAGGAGGTCATGTGACATCGTTTTTATGAAATTAAAGTTATATGATTTTGCCTTCGAAAACCGATTAGTGGGTCATATCTTGAATAAAATAATAGTTATTTGGTTTTTCAAACTCGCACCATAAAACGCGAATTTAGGCATTTTCACGTCGTAGTCGTGCAGAAACGGCAAGGAAATGTACACAAAAGTGTGATGCGCGTGCGAAGTTGTTGTTTTGCATATTAAACTTGTTGTTTTTTAGACGTTCTCGTTGCCGTCGCGTCGTTGGATGTTAAACTCCCTAATAGCAGACCGGCGCGTGCCCAGTAACGATTCCAGAAACAATTGCGAATCGCACTTCGAATCTAGTTCTCTTCTTTTTTGTAAAGTGGCGAGTAGCTAGATTACAAGACTCCATTCAAAAGACATTAGAAAATAATCAAATGAAACATATCACAATTAAAACCCTTCAATGTAGCAAATAACTAGATAGTTGGCTATTTAGAAGCAGGATGGACAATCTCAAGACTATAAACAAAAAAAGATTACGCTAGCGGTGCATTGAATTGCTCGAAACCCAACTTGCAGACTGGTGGTCTGTTACGTGGACCCCTTGGCCAAGCGGTCTCATGAAAATTATTTCAGTGGAACAAATTGCTGCCCTGCTCAATAGCTATAACGTAGTTGCAGCGTTACTGACAGGATAGACTTTGCCTTTTAAATAGGAGTTCACCACAGCTAAACCTCTTGGCTGAGTTAGTCAGAAATGTTTCTTTCTCACCTTAAATTACTTAAAAAGACTACTGCAAGTCATTTCTGCGCCATTATATGCTGTTCCAAATTTGTTTAGCACTGAATTTCCGTTAATTAGATGCACCCACTATTATGACTGTAAGGATAACCTGTGTCATAGGTTTTCTGCAATGGTTCCAGCTCAGCCTGAGCCTATAAGCATTGCTACATGTTTAAAAGAGCTGCAGTGTCAAGGTTGGCAAGTTCATTTTGTTTATAATGCTAACTACTCGTCCTTAATCGCTATGAAAATTTAGAAATATCTTGTGAATGACAAAATAGCAGCTTTATATCAAAAAATATACCTCCCAAGCATTGCGTCAAATGTTACAGACAACAAAAGTGATCTTTGGAAAACTGTTAGGCTAACAAATTTTCGAAAAACACAACTACAATCCCCTTCAATCTTCCTCAGGTTTGTCCATCCGTGCTTGCCTTAGTATTTGCTGTGATATCCACACATTCTTTTAACGTTCTGAGCAGATATTTACTGGGCTGCCTGTGCGCCCAGTCATAAAATGGGCTTTCGGTCGTCTGCGGCGAAAAACGGCCTCCCGGGGAGGGAAGACACGAGGGTCTGGTATCGAGAAACGATGTTCTCACAAATGGTTTCATATGATTTTCTCTTGCACGGAGCCTTGCACGGATACTTTTTGTACCTCGTCCGCGCTCCCCCTGAAAAACCCACAAAGCGTTGCGAACCTGAAGAAGGCTATTTGCGTTGTTCGAAGCGATTCGATCATGGGAGTCACTCTATAATTTTTTTATTGTTCGAGTTTAAGTCAGTTAGATGATGTTGGCGCTGGGAAACTCAGAGAAATGCTCGCGTTGCATTCAAACCGACACGCTGTTCACGGTAGGTTCACACTAAAAGATGACTGTGAGCGTCAGGTCTGGAACGCCGTGGCCGCTTCGTGAACTCAAAGAGAGAATTATCGATCGATGTAGTACATGAGCAATTAAGAAGCATAATTTATGAGCAAGGTATTTCACCAGTTGACGACACTATGGCTGAAGACTTGATTGTAAGCCTTCGTAGTCAGTGAAGCGAACAACTTAGTTGCCGATGAATGGCACTACGCACGTCCATGAGCGAGGGACGTGACAACTTTGCCATGTTAGAAGACTGGCTTGTCCTTTAAATATTTCCTTCTATTTAATGCAACACACGCCACTTTGGAGGTCTAAATTTCGGATACTGAGGATAAAGAAGACACGGACAAAAATAGGGACTCTGAGAATTTCGCACACAAGTTTAAAGCTTCACCGGTACATCCCATCCGGGAGCTTCATAGAGAGCGACTTGAGGAAAATAGGAGCTATTACTGACAAGGTTTGGTGACTGAGTAGAGCAGGGGGGGGGAGTAGAGCATACAAGTGTAGCCCACGTCGAGGTTTCAGGGGGTTTGCTTTTGTTTGGATTTGTATCTTGCTAAGCTTTTATCATTAAATTTGTACATGATCTTGTGATCACAATTCTGTGTTTTCGCCCATTCAGCAAGCAGAAACATGCCTTTGAAAGTTTTCAGCTCTCGTGATGTTTCTTGATATTTCTTTTACCATTTTATGAAGATGTTAACTGAAGTCACCGCAAAATGGAAACTTAAAAAAGCGTATAATCCATTTATCTCGAAACATAACACACATGACTTATACGACCTTTATTTTCGTAAAGGTGTTTTGAATACGAACGAACACAGTCAATGTGAGGGGCAAAAACAGCATTAACATAAATGAACCATAGGGTTTTAACTAATATAAGGGTCAATTATTGTGCATTGAGATGAATCGCTTGAAAAGAGAGACTTCGCTTGAAGATGTGATCAGAAGTAAACAAAGGCATAATAGTGCGTCACGTTCAGTCTTTTTAACATCCAAGGAGTCACTGTGAATAGTGTTTCCATATTGTTTAGCTGGCACAAAAACTTCGGACGAGTTATAAAGCGGCATAGTTATCTTCCATGAAGAAAAGTTCGTCTTGGGTGAGACAAACAGAACTGGAGCGAATTTTTAACTGGCATCGGTATCAGGTAAAAAATATGTTATCGATCGTTTCATCTATTTATATTGTTTGAAGTGCGTGCTGGTGAACGCAACATACGAGCGAGAAATCTTTAAACTTTTTTAGGTCTCAAAATGCAAAGGATTTTATTCCTTTAAGTTAGAGAAAAATACCATGAGGAAATCTTAAAACTGAATATTTTTCTTCTTGTGGAAAAAATAGTGCGTTTTCTTGTAGACTGTGGACCGCAAATTAGGATCGCACTTTTCACAAACATGCGAATTCTGAAGTTCAGAAGCCAACCGACGATTGCGTTTTTCGCTGCTGTCAATCATCTTAACGGACCTCTTAGGAAACAAAACTTTACTTCACGGGTTCAAAAGGTCATGGTTTGTGATTTGTGGATTTCGATCCGTTTTGTGTGTTTCTCTGTTTCAAGGTTCGTTGCTTGTGATCGTAATTATTATTGACGGCAGCGATAAACACAATTGTGAAGGTGGCTTTTGAACTTTTTGTGAAAAGCGCAGTAAAGTCTGCGTGCAGTCAGTGAGGCCCCTGGATCAGGCGGGATCAATGGGCAGTTAACTGTCTGTTTTAGTATACGTCTGGTTTTCATACAATACAGTATTTCTGTCTAGTGTAAATCAGCTCATTATACTCGTAGAACGACAACAATTTTTGGAATTTCCAGTTACGTCAAATTAGTTCACGTTATACTGTCACGCTATATTTTGGGGCACAGAGGGATTAGGGAAGGGGTACGTGGAAATAATGCAAATTGTTTCCTGCTTAGAATTAATGGCTAACTTGTCTATTTTTATTCATAATGGCGGGATTTAAAAGTTATTATACAGCCCCCACTTAAAATGGTACTCTTTTTTTTGGTTACGAAAGTCTTTCAAAAGGGTACAATGTTCTGAATGAGTTTATGTTTCAGTCTCACATGAGGTTCTGTCGCATGCAATGGTTGCCGACAAGGTTTTATGGTAGCCTGAGTGTGTATAGCCGCCCCCTCCCCTCAGAAAAAATAGCCCCTTGGCAGCCCAGTTAAAAATCGCCTTTCAGCGATTCTTGTTTAATATTTCATTTCACTTGGTGGCAGTTCGTGCAGTTTGAATTTTGATACATTTTGTGACACAGCTACTTTAACTCCCACTTATCTCTTCTCTAGATTTCTAGTGAATTTAAACATTTTAGCCTGTTTACTTATACAAAATCGTCCAAGATATAACTTACCATGCCCTGTTATAGAAGATGCAATGGTATTAACGACATGCTCCATAATGCAGAAGTCTTGATTATCTGGCTGCTCAAGGCTCACAAACCGTTTAAACACGTTAATCAAGGCCCTCAGTCCACCAACAAGTCGCACCTTGGACTGGCACTCGGCTGAATTTACGGAAATACAAGGTTAGATGTTTTGAGCAGTATAGGTTTTTTCAATACCAAACCCATGGAAAAATATTTGTAAGGTGAAATACGCTATTCACATGGAAATCCAACATTGGGGTACTGATAGAAGATTAAGAAAAGAATAACAAACTTGTTTCATGGAATCTTTTCAAACATTCTTAAAATAAGTTCATTTGGAAAAGCTCACGTGTTTATGTTTTGAGAGCCACCTTATAAAATTCGTCAACAGGTAATTGTGTCTATACTCCTAAAACGTCATCAACAAAATCTCGTGCAACTTTCCCGTTTTGCTACAGGCTTCTTTTACTCTTTTGATCATGAAGCAAAAGCATCAAGGCTACACTTCCTAAATAATTAAGTTTAACAGTAATGATCATTAACTTTGCCAAAAAAAAAAACATTGAAAACTATTTGAAATTCCTACCATTTTCAGAAACAATGGCCCCAATGAGAGTGACTGTGGGTAGAATAACATTTCTCTGAGTTGTTACCAAGTGTAAAGTATTCACCATTATGGGAAGGAGCCTGCAGCAAAGTTGCTGATTTTGAGCTGCAAATTGAATTATGATAGTATCAAGGCTGTCATTAAGAGCCGGTGTAGGGGATTTCCCTCGGCTACTATGAATGTGACCCCAAGTTACTTTCATAGGAAAATAGAAGAAAAATAGAACCACACGAAATCCCTAGCTGTTTGAATTCCCCATCTACTTGTTGTATTTACCCAGCAATTTGAAGTCTTAGTGACCGCCCTGGATATTAATAATAATTGAATTATTAAAGTATAACTACAAAATGAACACAGTCTTTCTCCTTTTATAGTCTTCTTTACCTCCACCATCTGGGGCATGCCGTGTAAAGTACTAAGACACATTTAAAAATCAATAGAATTCAGTACTGGAGTTTTCTGCAAAACAACAATGTCTTTCCATCAAATGGGAGGCAGGCTAGTCTACTGGAAAAGGAATCACAATACATACTCTGATTTTCACTGGTACAAGATAGATAACTTATTTTCTCACCATTTTGAGGGTTTTGGAGCAGAGAATGTAATGCCACAACAACACTGTTCCAGAGTTTTGCCCAGTCTTCATCAATATCATTAAACCACTTTTCACTCTTGTGACTTGAGGAGGGAAACTTATGAACTGGAAGACAGCTCCTAATTACGAGAACAACATGTTTATGGCATTTTCAAAAATTAGGAATACAGCTCAAAATATGAATTTAACTGCCATAAGCAGGAAAATTAAATGCAACCACAATACTGTAATCTTTTGACAAAATGGATCTTTTCTAAAACCAAAAGAGTAATAGCAAAAAATTGTATAATAAAGGATCTAACCTAAATATGTCACACAGGCTATGTAAACACTTTGTTTCTCTTGCAAGATTCTGTCCCTGACCTAAAATTGAAAAACAAAAAAGAAATCAAAATATACACTCAAAAATTTAGTAAAAAAACATAGAAAGGCCAACAGCTGTGCACAGGAAAGAAGACTCATCTATACAGGAATTTTGAAAGGTAGCTTTAAGCCTAAAGTCAGTGGAAAATAAAGTTAATTAAGTCAATGACAACACTGATGTTCATTATTTAAATTATACTGATATTTCCTTGGTACTTTTGGATTGGATACAGTAACATAAAATCACAACACATTTAAATCTTACAGTTATCAGCACAGATAGTAAGGAGAAGAAAAGCTGAAGTTGTCACAATTGCCCTGTCCTTAATGGCTTGTAAGTTGGATCGCAGCAAGTGAAACACATGATTCTTTGTCATAGCTCTCTGAGAAATATCTGTATGATTGAATATAACAAAAATTCACTAGCTTAATTATCTCACTAGTTTTTCACTTTCTCATTAATCTGGCCCGGGCTGTTCAAATGTTGGATAGCACTATCCACCAGATAAATCACTATCCAGCGGATTAGTATTAGGGAAACCGATTGGGCTATTCAGTGGATAAAGATTTATATCCAGTGGATAGTGTTATCCACCTTTTGAACGTTACTGGGACCAGGGGCCTGTTCCTTGAAAGTCCCGATAATTAATGGCTCCCGTAAGCTGTTGCCGTTTACATTAAAGATCAAGGTTTCAATAGTTTTGCATCAGTCTAACATGATAAAAACTATCAGTTAATGAAACAAAATGGAGTATTTTACTAGCCAGGACCTGTGCTCTTATTCTTTATATTTCAATTTGAATATTTGATTTCGGGCCCGAAAAGTTACCAGGACTTTCGAGAAACGGGCCCCAGGTGTTGAGTGAGAACCAGGTGTTGAGTGAGAAATATTGACAAGAATGCTGCAATAAACACTCAGGGTTCAACTGTCATGATACTCTACATTTCTAGGATTTTTGACTTTGATATGACTAGTAGTTTGAATAGCCCTGCTATTCAACATCCATTACAAGGTTGAAATGGATTGATAGAATTGTTGCTTCAA
>NC_133204.1:36976695-37064195 GCF_958299795.1 Porites lutea
ATCGAACGGATCTGACAAACGCGCGTGGCTTTTGGTTGGTTAAGCGAGCGCTCGGGTGAAAAAAGTCACTATGACCTAGGTAATTCTAGAAGGGTTGGGGTAAGAGTTGAAACATGGCCAGAAAATCAAGCACTTTTTGCCAAAAGCGACATTGTTAACCACCAAATTGGTACCTCAGATCACAATAGAGTTGGCTTTTGGATAAAAAGAGGAGCAGCTACCCCCGCTCTCTCTGTCTTTTAAGCCAGGGCTCGAGGAAACCACGCTAAAGAGGGATAGTAAGACCGATACAGCTATCCACGAGAGTTCATGGCTGATGGCTTCTTTTTCAAAAAATTTGGACCACGAAGCAGCTAATCGGGACGGGATACTTCAGGCAAAAGTTTACGAAGTCTACACGAATGCGAAAGCCCCTGGGCACTTTCTCTTACCGAACCGGTTCCACGAGCATTTGATTTCCCTGCTTCTGATTGGCCAAAATGCACTGGTCCGCAAATATTTCGACGGTAAATATTCCAATACGGTTCAGGGGTAATAAACCTTTGCCGCATTCCCTTGAGCAAAGGCGCCATTCCAGGCTTGGTTCGGCAATATTGAGGTCACAAATACATTGGTGTTCACCTTAGACGAAATACAGTGTTTTGTGTGAAATTGTCCTCGACCTGATTCCACTGTGTTTGCACATTAAGGTGGAATGTAGAATAGGCATGTGACTGCTGTCCTTTCTGTTCACCTTAGATACCAAGATACCAAACTTAGGACGGGCTTTATCATACCAAAGAAACCCCAATAAACAATACAAGAACAGCATAACAATCATTAAATTACAGTTTACTAAAAAGAGTTATAAATTTAAGAAATTACCGTTATCTAAAACGAAACAGAAAGAACAAACTTTGTTTAGAAAGTAAAAGATGCCTTAAGCTAGGTAAAAAGCTTAATATATCTTTGAAAGTTATCGACACTTCTTATCTGTTATCCGCTTGGAAATACAAAGCTATTTCTTGCCGAATAAAATGTCTCTGCTACTACAAAGCAATAAGCCCAAAATAACATTGAGCATTTGAAGTTATTAATTAACTTGGTCTTTCTTTCAATTCTTGCACAGGCCTCGTGATACACTCGTGTCCTCTTGATACACTTGTGTCCTCGTGATACACCCGTGTCCACGAGATACACTGGTGCCCTCGTGATACACGCGTGTCTCGGTTCATTCTTGTTTTCAAATTGCTTCACTTGCCACTGAACTGGGCGGGGGTGGTTTCTCATTGGCTGGGAGCACTGTGACGTTACCGATGACTTATTCGTATTTATACGTCGCTTGTTTTGTGTCGTTCCACTTGAGTCTAGTTTCACCTAAACAGTCGAGAAAAGCGCTTCGATGCTTTCCAAACAGCATCTTGGTTGGAAGATCTGAAAAGAACAACATACAAACTGGAAATAATGCGGAAATTTGGAACCCAAATTACCCAGACCGTCCTTAGCGGAAGAACATGTAAGAAGTTTCAATGCTGCTGTCTTTACACAGGAACACAACGTTTCACTTTTACTTGCGAAAAGAAGAAAAAACATTCTTTTAAACCAAAACCTAAAATATCACTTCGAGTATATATCACAAACTAAGACAAAGCATTTCTCTCCACAAAAAAGAAAAAAAAGACGGAAACAACACACCCTCCATGGAAAGGAGGAAGCGTTTTCGTTCGCGCATTCAATCATCTCTCGCTGTTATTATCATCACCATTGATAATGATGACTAGAGCGGGATTTGATCCCGCGGGAAAAGAGTTCAAATTCGGCACCCTAAACCTCTTCCGTACATAGCATTCCTATCTTTATTTCTTCAACGTTATGATTAGAATCCGTTATAACTTCCATGTACTATAGTCCGTCAATAATAGGCTTATAGGCAGAGCAGATCCCGGCTCATGAAGCTACCCACCTAATAATGGCTTGATGAAACTCTTGGAGCTGCTGAGGTGTGGCTATAACACTGCCTGGTACAATCTGGGTTTGAATTGACTGCAAAGACAGTTCAACCCATTTGGATGTCTCCTGTGTAGCAAAAAAAAAATAATAACAAAAAAAGTTCAGTGTTACTGACACCTAAGAGAGCTTAGGAGACATGATTTCAGCTTTGACAGTTGTATTAAATTATTCAAGGAAAAATTAAAACAACCGACATTTAGATAGGATTTATGTAAGCTATAATGTTTCAAATCTTCTCAACTGTTAGTCTACAGAATAAGGAGTCAGCTTTAGCGAGGAAACCTAGTTTAATTAACCAGCTTTCTCATGTGTTTCGTTCCAGTTAGTATGTGAACTAATATATCAGGTTCTTTGAAAAAGAATTCGGGGTGTAAGAAAATCCCCAACAACTGAAACATCTTTGAAAAAAGGTCTGTAGCACGTTGCAATACGGAAACCAACATTCGATGAATATCATTGACTGACGATAATTCAAACGATCGCAAGACCACTGTTAACATAAAACTCCACATTAAAGGAGTTTGGGACCAAAGATTAATGGAATGTCGTAATTACAAGTTTACCTCTCTACAGAAGGTGATGAATTCCCACAGCACTTCAGCTACGTCTAACACCATGTAGGATGGTAATGCTCCTGCGCAAGCCTGAATCAGACCTTAAAACAGAAATTCAGACGTCACTTTAAATATTTCAATAATGGGAGCAAGAAAAAAAGGGAAGTTCACGAATTGTTAGTGTGACACACTACGTAGCTTTACGTATTGCGTTACTTCAACTTGTTTAACAGTAAAAGCAACGTAAGAAGACAGAGACCTTGTTACTAGAACGTGTTGACTGAAAGCTACAGAAAACAAATTCAGCCTGAAAAGACTGAAAAGGATTGTACACGCAAAAATTTAGGAAGACCATATAACGAAGAAAAAATACAGCTTCAAAACTCCTTTATACAAATGGTCCTTCGAGCTGGATGATCAGGCTTAAAGCCATCATGATTTTGGACAGGTAAACGAAGACAGAGTAGCCTCTTACCATTTATAATGTTCTGACCATGTACAGCGAGTATCTGCTGGACTAATGAAACCCTCTCTTGAAAATCATTTCGTGACTAAAGAAAAGAGTAAACAAAATTCCGTGAGTTCCAAGCTCTGAGCGACGGGTGTGTCAGCACTGAGGAAATGGAATCACTTCTGGCTGCAAGTGTGTTGTGGTCTCATTCGCTCAGAGGCCTTTCAAGCTAATCCAGCCAGGCTCCCACGCAGACCCTCTTAGGGCTTCGTAACCCTTCCTAAGCCTTCAGAACGTCAGCGAGGGAGGCTAGACGAGAAGACGACTGAATGCATTGCAAACTACTGAATATGCGATACAAACTATCAGCTGCACAGTAAAAACACGCGACTAAGAACCTGTATTTTCCCAAGTTACCCTCAACAAGTTCTTACATAAATGGTAATAAGCAGAAATTAAGCTATGTAGGTTCTTAGATAGGTTCTTATTTTCTGAAGAAAAAGATTACATGGAAGCCAAGAGTATTTAGTGATATATTCAACTTATTGTGTCCGAAGGATGCATTCCTAATCTCCGTCTGTCATGAAACTTTTCTCAATAACGGACGCCCTCTTATCCGCCCCGCAGATTTTTCAGGGACTTTTTCTCGGCCAGGGACTAGTATCTATGTTTTGCCTCGGTGGCTTAGCCTCAATTACACAAAATGCAGGTGAATAGTTCGGTGTAGTCACTGTCGGACGCACTCCCCTAATTTGCAATTACTACTAGTTCCTTATGTAAAACAACAACAACCAACCATTTTATTTGCCGACTTAAAACACGTTTACAAAAAAAGAGAATTAATTAACATAAATGAGGCAAAAAACTACACAGAACAGCAAAAAAAGTAAACGAGCTGAGAAGACACATTGCAGTTGGGGTGATAAGACACCTATGTGTCCAAAGAGGATTCTGAATGTTGACTTGACCCTAACAGGTAGCCTAACAGGTTCTTAAAAATGAGGTTCCTAGTAGCGGGTTTTTAATGTATACCCCTATTACCAAGACCAGAGTGTTGTACGGCACAAAAACGCCAGAGAAAGAAGTACAATATTTCAGTCTAACCTTCTCCGTTGCACAGCTGACAAGACATTTGAGGAACTTCATTACAGATAAGTTTGCGTCTCTGTGTTCGATTATACTCGCCACAACAGCGCAGTGAATTGAAGGGATGGCAATATCACACTTGAGAAATGAAACAGGAAACTTCTGAAGACATCTGAAGGGAAAAGCAAGATGCAAAAACCAATATCAATTAACGGAAAGGCATTTTAAAAATTCGCTACCGATGACAATAACAATAATAATGATGATGATGATGATGATGATGATGATGATGATGATGATGATGATGATAATGATGATGATGACGATTATAATGGAAATGATGACGACGACGACGACGATGATGATGATGATGATAATGATGCTGCTGCTGCTAATGATGATGATAAAGATGCTTCAATCGTCAATGAAAATAATGTCGGTAGAACAACCAAAACTAACGGCCGGGTAAAGAATTTAACCATAATTGACGAGAACAAGAAAGAAAGGAGATTTCCCTGATGCTCGAAAACCTGGCACGCATAACTAACACACGAGCTTATCTTACCTGCTGCAAAGTCTAAACAAATCATCTATGGTGTCTGGATGTTCAATCATTCCTTTCTCTTGACTTAACAACTGAAATGCTGGTACACAAAAAGCCTGAAAGAAATTCAGTGGGAACCAAGGATGAAGGAGATTAGATGAACACGATCATAAAGCTATTTTCAGAATGTTCACCATTTTGAGTTTTCTCTCAGAGGGCAAAGAAGTTCACGGGACAACTTATTGTTGCGAGGAAAATTTGACAACACCTCAATCAACTGACTGAAGAGCGATGCCATAGCGAAATCAAGGGACAAAGACGGGCGCGATCAGGAGTAGCAACTGCTGTCCGGTATGGTGGAAAGAGAGAGTATTAAGCAAAGACTCCAGTTTAAGGACACAAAGGGATGGTGGGGTCAGGGTCAGAAAAGACACAATAGAACCAGTCACGCTACAGGGGCACCCAACGAGGATATAGTTCAAAACCACTTAACATAGCATTGTTGAACGTATTTTAGTATTTAAACGGTAGATATCGGCATATTTTTATCCCCTAAAAACTTTCCATCTGTTCGGATTTCCTAGCTGAAAGTCTAGTGATCCGAAAATTATAGTGATAAAAACTTACCTTCTCGAAAATTTCAGCCAGGAAAAGGCTCCTGAAAATTCTAGGTGGCCTTTTTTAAGGTCAAACTCCGTTAAAAATGGGTAATTATACCATTTTGTAGATGTTCGAAAATCCTAGGAGAGGCAGGCAAGCAAGAAATTTTACAACAAATGCTCCGAAAATTCTAGATCTCAAATCGTCTTCCGAACAGATATTTTCCCGAAAATTGCCGTTGGGTGCCCCTGACGCTATCGACTGGAAACAGTTTCTGCGAGTAGCTAGCGTTTTGCAACCACAACCATCTCGTGTTTAGACTACTCAGCCTACAGATCTTTTATATATTGCTAATCGGTTATACCACGGAAATAAACATACCACAGTCATATCAACAAGTCCAGAGATACATCCGACCTCCTCACCATACTCATCTACCAATATACTGCCCAGGTACAGAAAGCACGAGTGGGGATTGGTACCGTAAATACTGACCATCTAGTTCGAGAATAAAAGGAAGAGTTAATCTTACTCTTCGATGTCTGGTAGTAACGGCTGACACATCTTGAGGGATCTCGTCCTTCGCAAAGACATGGTTGATTTAACCAATTGCTCACTGACTGAATAGGCAAACCTTTATTTACATTTTTTGCCTCATTAGCATATGCCTTTCATTCTCTGATCACGCTATTAAAATAAACTGTCTTAATGTCGAAAGAACATAACAATTTCAGTTATCTTTGAAAATTTGAGTCCGATATATCGAATAGTTTCGGAGAAATTATCTTTAAAAAAACTCGAAACTTTACAAAGAATGTATGGGCTCATTAGCGTTTTTGCCACCCAGCAATTTCGCAGTTTTCGATGGCTGCTATTTCCTTTGTTATTGCATGCAGAGAGCTGAAAATTGTACAAGTTGCACGAATTATTCAACTCTTTCATCCCCTGAATTTAATTTGTACATACAGTGGCGCCTTCAATGGGTTAACTCGATCGTATGCTAAAGAGAAAAAAATGTAAACAATGACGTCAGCAACGATTCGCCTGTAAGAACTCTGTTGCAACATGCAATCCTGTTTCGACAAAACCTGTACAAAAATGTCCCTGGTGCAACACTCTTTGATAAGAACGTGCCTTCTTATGCGATCTCTTTGAACCAGCAAACGTTGCACCAAGTGGAATCAAGTTCTACTGCAACTGCGACGATTGCTGCGGGGTATCCTTACAGGACAGGCTCATTTTAGCCTGCTGGCAAGCTCTCCAATTAACCGCGAGAGAACGCGCGAGTGTGTGGCACTCGCGTCTCCTTTCGCGTGCCTTCTCGCGACTCCCCCAAATGGAGAGCTTGCTTGCAGGCTCCGTTCATTTCAGGGGGTGTTACAAGGTCTCATTATGAAAAAAGCGGCACTTGAAAATTGGGCAGAGTAACAGTCCAACGCTGTCAGACGACTGAGGCGCTGCTGGCTTGATTTAGAGGGACTTGATTTACTATTAACTAGAAACTTGGGCGAGGATTCACAAATGAATTCGTTAAAGTAAATATCGTACCTCTGTTTCTCATAATAATAACCTTCTTCGCGTCTGTGCAAAATTATCTTGACAAATGGCGCCGACATTATCACTAGTTTTAGCTATTTTCCTATTTTAGCTACCTTTCGAAAAAGTTTAGAAAATCTTGATTAGCAGCGTACTGGTAATATATTTTACAAACTTAAGACAGCTCGCTAGCAACTTTCTCTCGTTCCACAGCTTTGAAGCCTAAATTGCTTTTCAGCTTGCAGAAATTGGGACACTGATATGCCCTCACTTTTTGAAGACACAGAGTTGTATGATTTCTAAGAACAACACCTTACCTGTGAAACCAATGGAGAGAGCAGGTTTATAGCAGCTTTACCAAGGCAGCGGACAGCGAATCGAATGCATCTGCATGTCATAAGAGGGAAAAGGGGATTACAATTAGCCTCAAACGCACGTTCTTAGAGCTTTGTTAAGCATTCCTTCATGGGGAAGGAACGCGTGATGAGGCAAAAGAACGTCTGGCTGGGAGGCTGGGTAACAATAAAATTAAGGAGGTGTTATGAGGAAATTTAGAAATGGAAGTAAATGGAACACTAAGTTTTCATACCTGCAGCATCTCTCAATGATCTTTATGTCAGCGCGATATTTATCACAAATACTTGAGAGTATAGGCCAAACCTAAAACATCGAGTATTATTATTATTATTATTATTATTAATATTGATATTAATAATGTGGCTAAATATAATTTAGGCAAAGTTAAACTCGAGCGAGTTGGCCAGCAGTCTTCTCCCACTTCAGTATGTGACCTACGGGGCGGCCCGCGGGGAATTGCAGGGCTCCTTGTGTGCCCTTTCGCCAGTGTTGCTTTGCATTGTAGCTTTGCTTGCTGATTGTAGCGGATCATTTTTTAGCCTTCTTGCAAATCAGTGCGGATTCTTGCTGATAGTAGCGGATCAATGTTTGCCTTCTTGCGAATCATTGCGGATTCTTGCCGTCTTCGCCGTTGCTTGCTGATCGTAGCGGATCATTTTTAGCCTTCTTGCGAATCATTGCGGATTCTTGCTGATAGTAGCGGATCAATTTTTGCCTACTTGCGAATCATTGCGGACTCTTGCTGATCGTAGCGGATCAATGTTTGCTTACTTGCGAATCATTGTGGATTCTTGCCGTCTTCGCCGTTACACACCGTTTTCTACTCGCCGCATGTCTCTACGTAACACAAACAACAGCCTTGCGGCCGGTTTTTGCCGCTGGATTCACGACTGCCCACTTTGACAACGGGTGCCATCCCAGAAGTTCCTCCTTCTTCTGCGAACGATGTTTGGGAGCCCATCGCATCTGACTAGCGTTCCGGACGTGCCGTCCTTTGCCTTTTTGGCCGCGCCTCCGTGGTCGCTGCCGTTAAATCAGCGCTCTCAGCCGAACAAACTACATCTACAATAAGCGTCCCGTAGCCTCAAGCGTGGCTGGGGGCGTTCCCACTACGTTCGTTTGCATTCTCAAGCTTTGGATCTGGCTGCGTCTAGTCTTGGTTTCCCACCAATTTCTGCTACCAGCATCGGATCGGTTAACCAATTGCAAGGTAGGCCAAACTTTGTTGTCCCTTCTTTGTGTCAACTTTTTCGCCGCCGGTATCGCCCGTTGCTCCTTCCCCCCGAGCGTCTAAAAATCCAAAACGGCGTATGGACGATATTGGCGGTTGGCTGGAGGCCTTTTAGTGTACTGTCTCGTGTTGACGTCATTTTTCGTTCACCGGCCGCGTGTGGTTAGGGTACGATCGGGCCTCTAGCAAGCATGCAGCCGCAACAAATTTGAGACTGGTAAGCTTTTCATGTCCAAGCGTTCTACCCCTTGCTTTTTAACTCAATTGCATTGCATCATTATTTAGATAATAAATGCGTATCTCGCAATAACCCTCGCGAAACTCGATGTTTTAGTAGCTTCCCTTCAAGTTAAGCCCTGTCGGGCGAGGCTAGGAACTGGTTGGGCGACCCACTGCCAACATCATCGTGAAGGTCCTTGCTTTGTTCTTTCTCTCATTTTTCTGCTGTTTTACAATTTGTTTGGTGTTATTTAAAAGTGTATTAGGAAGCATATTTAGCATTATGTCGGCGGCGATATGAAAAAAAAAAACAACAACAACAACTGCAACCACCACAACAGTACAATTCGCTTGCAAATTATTGTTCCTTTGCCGCAGTACAGAGCAGAAACTTTGATCTATCGGCGAGGAAACCTGGACACCAATACACTTGGGTGGGCCACGGTGTGAATTGAATTCCAAACTAGATTTCAAAAAAAAAAAAAAAGGGTTTCGACGGTAAAAAGCCAAACTGAACAAAACACTCTGGAGAACCATATCGCGCGACATACACAAACTCGTCTGCGAAGTGAGATGCACTGAAAAATGCTGTTGTATCTCGATTTTTGCTCTTATTTTGAAGCTACTGGCCCAAATTGCTTCAATGTATTCTGGAAAGTACTTCTGCAGTCAATGTTTCTAGCCCAAATTATTTCTTGACGGCCAAAACGGGCAAAAAAATCAGTCAGTTGGAACGTAGTCGCCACATCGTTGCTAGGCAATCTTGGATACCAAACCAAAAGAAAGAAAGATTTATGACAGAAGCAAAATTGCAGCGGTGCAGCCTGCTGACAATGCCATCACGCTGCTGAGCTCAATTGGGACGCTGTCATGACTGTTGCTAAGCAAGTGCGGATAGCAAATCAATAGAAAGAAAGAGTTATGACCAAAGCCAAATGACTCTGCTTACGATCCTCGAGTGTTCCGGGCGACATTACATGACTAAATTATCAATTCTCTTTCGCAAAGGGCGCTTTGTGTCTTGCTTTGCTCTGAATGACTTCGTGACCGCTGTCTTCCCCTCCCCACACTGTGTGCACAACTTGAGTACCGCGCTAGCAGTTTGCAAATGGCCAGGCCTAGCTCTCCATTTGAGAACTGTGAGGGCCCTGCAACGGTGCTTGTAGTATTGGGAATTGAATTTGATTTTATCAATCAAGCTGCCCGCTTGCCAGCAGACAAACTATCGGCCTTGCAGGGCCTGATAAGCTCATGGCTTCCGCATAGGTGGTGCAACAGACGCAAACTGGAGTCCCTCTTTGGCCATCTACATTATGCTGCCAATGTGGTGTGGCCAGGAAGAGCCTTCCTACATTGCATGATCGACCTTTTGTGCTGCTTCCACAAGAAGGATCACCTGATTAGCCTCAACAGAGAGTGTCATCTGGACTTGCTTTGGTAGCATCAGTTCTTGTCACAGTGGAATGGGGTTGGTTTTTGGCTCCTTCCAGGCTTGCTCCCTAAAGCTGATGTGGCAGTTCCTTTGGATGAAGCTGGATCACTGGGCTATTGAATGTTCCTAAAGGGCTTCTGGGTCCCGGGTTCCTGCTCAGCAGCAGCAATCTATTGCTTATAAGGAGCTGTTCCTGCCAGAAACTGCTTCCCACATTTTTTGGTGCCACCACTGGAACTGAAAGCATGTACTCTTTCGCTCTGACCACGATGCTGTCGTCCACATCTCGAATGCTAGGACTTCTAAAGTTCCCTGCTTAATGCGGTTGCTTCGCATTTTGCTGCTCGCAGTGGTACGTCATAGCTTCTCCCAACATGTGCAAGGTGTTATGAATCAGAGTGCTGATGCTGGCTCTCATTGTCGTTGGCAGGAATCCAGGCAGCTGGCTCCAAATGCTCAGCCTTGTCCAGCTTCGATGCGGAGTTCTCGTCCTGCTTACCGACTTGACTTCCCTGATTTAGAACAGCAGTGCTACTCCTTTCGTACTCGTGGCTTGGCTCCCTTGATTCGGCATTCCTATGCGTCAGCCCAAGCGAAATTCATTTCCTTCTGCTGACAGCTTGGCAACTTGCACCCATCAAGGTCTCCATGCTTAATGGACGAATGGACGCCTTGTCTAATTGTTGTGTTTCTGGCCAGGACTCTCCAGCATTTGTTGATTAAGGTTAATGTATCAGGCTTTAGAGCTCTCCACATGGATCAAGGGTGCTCGCATCTACTTGCAGATTGTCTCCGCCTGCAAAGGGACATTCATGGCATCAAGCGCTGTCAGGGTACTCCTTCGTCCATGCAGCTGCTTATAAGGGATGAGATTAATTGATGCTAGTTACCTCGCAGTCTTTAGATCTTGGCCCTCCAGATCATCAGATGTTCTGGGCAGCTCGTTTCTGGGGTACTTAGGCTTCCTGCGTGCGTCTGAGTTCATGGTACCTAACCTATCCAGCTACTCGTCATCCCTCCACTTGAGTGTCCCGGACTTTGCAGTGGATTCTTCATCGGCCGCATCGTCCTTGCGCATACGAATCAAGGGCTCCAAGACAGACCCGTCCCGGAAAGGCTCTTTTCATTCACATTGGCCTTGACAAGCATCCTATCTATGCAGTGCACGCTATGATGATATTCCCTGCTTCTAGGGGGTATTCGTCTGGCCCCTTGTTTTTGTTTGCGAATGGCAGCCTCTCACTCGCACTATTCTTACAGATTGGCTTAGGCAGATCATAACTTCAGCTCAGATACCGGGCAATTCCTTCTCCCCTAGCTTTCCTATTGGAGCTGCCTCTGTCGCTGCTCGCAGTGGGATTCTGAATCAATGGGCCATTGGCCCAACAACGCTTATCAGCCTTGTATTAGGACACTGGCTGACTCGTTAGCTGCACTCTCGCAAAAACTAGCTTCATGTTCCACAGTTCCATGCAGAATCCCTTCACGGCACAGTCCTCACTGCTTCCCGGGGTAGCTTTCTTGGCAGCTATCTGTCCTGGTTCAGGACCTTTTGCCTATTTCAGCTGGCGGATCAGCTAGATTTTTGGAGCGTAGTCGCCACATTGTTGCTAGGCAACCTTGGATACCCAACCAAAAGAAAGAAAGATTTATTACAGAAGCAAAATTGCAGCGGTGCAGCCTGCTTACAATGACATCACTAGCTGACTCGCTAGCTGCATTCTCACAAAAACTAGCTTCAGCGCGTTCCACAGTTCCATGCAGAATCCCGTCACTGCACAATCCTCACTGCTTCCCGGGGTAGCTTGCTTGGCAGCCATCTGTCCTGGTTCAGGATTTTTTGCCTATTTCAGCTTGCGGATCAGCTACAAAATTGTAGGTTAGTGCCTTCGTAATTTGCGCAGCTGTGGGAGTTGTTTTGGTGCTTGGGGATTTGTTTGGGTGATCGGAGGTACCAAGTCACCCTGTTGACGGGTCCCTCCGTTCTCCAAGCACCTGGAGACGGGTTTCTTTGGGTGGTTCCCGCTTCCTGGGTTGCCATGGATACCTCCTCTCTGCTTATTGCATTTGGCCCCCCACTAACCTTTAAGGCACCAGTTCCCAAGCTCATCATTAGCGATGAGTTTAAATGTGGCTAAATATAATTTAGGCAAAGTTAAACTCGAGCGAGTTGGCCAGCAGTCTTCTCCCACTTCAGTATGTGACCTACGGGGCGGCCCGCGGGGAATTGCAGGGCTCCTTGTGTGCCCTTTCGCTAGTGTTGCTTTGCATTGTAGCTTTGCTTGCTGATTGTAGCGGATCATTTTTTAGCCTTCTTGCAAATCAGTGCGGATTCTTGCTGATAGTAGCGGATCAATGTTTGCCTTCTTGCGAATCATTGCGGATTCTTGCTCCCTCTCCTCCCTCCCTGCCTGGTGGTTTGGTAAGCATTTTCTCAGGTAAGTATTCTCTTAGGTAAGTATCTCCACTGAATTTATTCAGTGTGACGGTGCCGGTTAGTGGCTGCTCCTGGGGTGGTTCCCGCTTCCTGGGTTGCCATGGATACCTCCTCTCTGCTTATTGCATTTGGCCCCCCACTAACCTTTAAGGCACCAGTTCCCAAGCTCATCATTAGCGATGAGTTTAATTAACATTAATATGTTCTCATCACGTTTTCCTGCTTTCCATCGATTGTAGCCAGGTCCAAGCAGTGGACCTGGGGCGCTATAGGAGAAGAAGTTACTTCAGCGACAATATTTTCCTTAGAATGTGGGCTGTTCCAAGCTTTTTGATTTTCTGGATTTCATTGGTGTTAATGTTACCAGGGACTCTACTAGTGACCTTGTCTAGTCCATTCTTAATTAGACCTAGGGTTCCAACGACCACTGGTATTGTTTCCGTTTTCATATCCCACATCCTATTGACTTCAATCTCCAAATCTTTGTACTTGGACAACTTCTCTGTGAATTTTGCTGAGGTGTTACTTTCAGATGGAACTGCTATGTCAATGAGCAAGCACCTTATTTCTTTGCCTTGAGAAAACCTCCTGTTCGTAGTCGTCGTCGTCTTAGAATCTTAACGTCTCTTTTCTTTAGACACTTGGGAAAGTTCTTATAGTAGAAATAATAATACTTTGTTTTGTTTTGGGAACTTACCTCCTCTACGACCACAACGGCTGGATGAACTTTACCATTGTCTACTTTAGGATTTAAATATCTGCAACAAATTGAACCAGTAACTAGATAATTCAAAGACTGTTAATTTTCAATAACATTCCACAGTGAGAATGGGTTTATTTTATGTCAAATTTAAAGCACGTTTTAAACTGTTTTGCTGACGCTTTCACTGTTTAGGAACTTGCTTCTTTGGGGACTGGAACCGTTATTCAATTAAGGGACGGGCGCTCTGGCGGCGGGGCGGGAAAAAGAAGAAGAAATGCTCATTGGCGGAGATGACATTAGTAATGATGTCATTACCCTTAGCACGTGTTTTTCAATGTTTGTTCACATTCGCGTTCGTTTCCGCTGCGAGCTGATTGGCGGAAATCTTACAGCTCAGTCGACGGGGAGCCACAGGGGAATTGGAGGTAGAATTCAAATTCCAGAGACGTTGTTGCAAGCTCTCCTTCCTTTTCCCGCTGCGCCGCCAGAGCGCCCCGGGGAGCTTGCTCGCAGGCTATTAAAGAATGAGAAAGACGGTTTCCCGGCTCGGACGATAAAATACGAGTACTCCCGATAGCAGTTGAATCTAAAACCTTTAGGTTACCAGTCCAGATGCTCTACCACTAAGCTACATGAGACTCGTGGGAGCTTACGCCACAAACATCCTGCACACTGCTAGGAAAAGAATGTCGATATGTCCTCATGCGGAATGATAGAGATGTGATGGTGAATTTTGAGCCTTTAAAACATGAGAAAGATAATTTTTCAGTTAGTGGCACACGCGGCTCAGAAAAGAGTCGAACTTATGACTTTTTGGTTACTAGTGCAAGTGCTCTACCGCTAAGCACTAACTATAATTTCCATTCTTACCTGAATGTTGCTGCAAGTCTGTCAAGCCACAGCGTGGGGTCTGGGTAGGAGTTACCAGGGGCCGTTAAAATCTTCAAGGGAAAAGACTTTGTATCAATAACAACGTTATTGAAATGAAAAGAAAGCATTTGAATTCCAAGCATAAGATTTACGATACACATCCCGTAATCCTCAGAGTCTAAGCGACCTCGCTCCCTTTCTGCTGATTTAAAAACACACAATTTTTGCTGATATATTTTATTTTTCCCTCTAAGGCCGAAAAGATTTCCACTGTTGGGTTATTTTTACGTGCGAACGCGCGTAAATATAAATAGAGGCAATGTATGAAAGGTCGAGCGTAAACGTGAAAGTTGAACCTGGCTCAAATTTTACGTTCATGCGGGACGCTTCATACATTGCCTCTATTTCATTTACGCCGCGAAAAACGTATGCAGCTACGCAGGTTAACATTACGCGACAGTAGAAATCCACCTAAACTCACCGTTACAGGGAACAAAGAAAAAGGCACTACCTTGGGGCTAAGAATATGATTTCCTATGCAGGCTGTCTGGAGGCTCGAACACCTGTCATGTGCAAATTTGTCTCAATTTACCTGTTTAAGTGACGCTATGTGTATCCCACATATATTCTGTAAACCTTCTGAGAGCTTCTCTGTCGATTCAACTGCCTCAAGTACTTTACAAACGCCTGAGGCAAATGACAACGAGGAAAATTAGTACACAAGCCTTCAATTACAATTAAAATTTCTTTACCTGTTTACGGTCACCTCCTTGGTAACAGATACCTCTATCTTTAATCTTTAAATCTTTAATTGACATATAAGACCGACATGTCCCTAAAACGGACGTTTAGAGTTCTGTCATACTTCTGCTAGCCTGCGGACACAGACGTATTTCTGGTCGTCGCTTCTCTCCGACGACCGCAGGTACGTCTGTGTCCGCAGGCTAAGCACCTCCCACACACCCTTTAAAACAGACAACTCTCTAAAATACAGGTATTCTCCCTGTGATTTTTGAGTCATTTTCTTTGACACTTTATTAACAGAGATAACTGTCTATGCAATAAAGTATGTATGTATGTATGTCTAAAATGACGTCTATTACGACTTTGACATTTCAGTTTCATATTCTAGGACCAGCCGACAACAGCTGCAACAACTTAGGGTCAATTTACTTAAAATACAATTGTAATTTACAAGTGTCGCCATTGCTTTCGGACCCTAAAACAATAGCTACACTTGTAAATTACACTTTATTTTAGTTTTATTAAATTAACCCCTGAATTTGTGTGACCTAGTCGAGTTAAGACGATGACCGAAGCACTCAACACTAATTGATTGTTCTCTAACACTTTTTGAGAGACAGTTACCTTTGAGAAATCCAATGTACGATTCATGCGAGATGGACAGAGAATCTGCTGCAACCACCACCTGAAGAACATTTAAGAGAATTGAACATCAGGCCAGTTTGAAAAAAAAAGAAATGTCGTGTAATAACACGACGTAGTTTGTTAAAAGGTCATCAAGCTTTGCACTCAGAATACTCTTCAATTTATTGTAACAAAAATATTTCATACAGACAGAAGAAGGGGAAAAAATGATAGGATAGTGGGAACGAAAGTAGACTGGGGTTTAAACAACGTGACTTTCGAGTCAAGTCATGAGGTCAAGGAAAATAGAGCAATCGACATTCACGGTGGTTGTTTTGTTTTGTTTTCATCATCATCTTTTTTTTTTCCTTCTCTGCTATCTCCACTTTCTTTCTTTTTCAAGGTACAAAAGCGTGTTAGAGTTAAAGCAACAAGGGCAAAACTAATTCTGAAGGGCCGGGAAAATAAAAAACAACGTACATTTACTTGTTGTTTTGCTTGAACTAGCAACGAATAAAAGATACGTTTTTTTAAAGATGTTCTTTACCTGCGCTAATACATCAAAATACTTTGTCATCTGTGAGTAACAGGACATACAGATGCTCGATATGGCTAAGGCTGTGATTGAAGATATTTTGGGATCTTGAATATTGGATAACAGAAAGCGAAGAACAGGATCTGCAAAGTAGAACACAGATCATGAATTAAGGGAAGGGCCAGGCTGCATTTAAAACCTGTTTCACAATTAAAAGTGTTTTGTTTTGGCCAGAGTGTAAAGTGTACAGAATAATGGTTTAAAAAACCGTCCCACATGTATTGTAAATCGACCGTGCATACTCTACAAGTAGTCTCTCTTTTCTTCAGATTTTAATAGTGACGGGAGTGCACACGCGAGAGCGTCGAAAAAGGCAAGAAATGGGGGTGGCAGCCTCTCCCGTCTCGCGCCTTCAGTCACGCGCGTGGCCATTTTCGTGTCTCGCGCGTTTCGTTCCTAAGAAAAAAGAGAGACTGCTCGTGGTCTAGAACGCGCACCTGACTATTTTATACTGATTAGAAAAATAGTATACGAGGCTGTAATACGTAACAGAAGCTTTACATACCAAGGTATTGTGGGTGTTCATGTATCCATTCGGCCAGTTCACCAACAAGTTTAATGCTGCTATGTCTGACAGCAACATGACAGGTTGATGGGAGATTTAACACCATTGGCAAGAAATGACCAACCACCTCAGACTGGCTACGAAAGCAAAATTGCCAGGTCGTTAGTCCAAGTTAGTAAATGAATTTGTAAGGAACGTCAGTTAAATAGCGCAAGTTTCGTAAGACCTTAAAACTAAAACGCACGAACAAAACAGAAACAACAAAAGAACAGAAATAGAGCGATTTGATTGGTTTTTAGAACGGATACAAACGCGCGTGGCTTTTGGTTGGTTAAGCGAACGCTCGCTTTGACGTCATCCTGCAATACGATTGGCCAATCGAACAATGTTTTCTCCATAACAGGATTTTCTTTGGTGGGAAAACGAAGAGTCCATTTTCTGATTTTGTCACCCATTAATAAAACAAATAACGAACACTAACCGAAACCATTTTTCAAGGTCATACGAAAATCGCTCTGCGTGTATAATTTGCGTACAATTTTAAACAACTGCAAAGTGTTCTCTTAGGGGCCGAATAAGTCTGTCTTTATAGGCCAGTATAACACTAGTACTCCAGCCAGCCAGAAGGCCTTCCAGAATTTCACATAGGACATGAAGTTTGAACAAGGATAGTATAGATGTGTAAAGAGACCAAAAAAAAAAAGAAGGCCGTTGAGAACAGCATGACATGTGAATGTAAGTAACCTTCAGTACAAATTGTTTTGCTGTGGTTGTTGTTACATGTATCGCTGTCAAAACAATAGATTTCTTCATCCCTTCTCCTGTCTGGCATCCAGGCTTTCACAAAGAATACTCAGGGGCGGATCTAGGGGGAGGGTGCAGGGGGTGCGCACCCCCCCCCCCCCCCCCGAGATGACCTGTGGTTTTCTAATACAACTGGTATTCTGCAAAAAAAAACTATGTGGTTTATTGGTGTTGAAGTAGAGCAAGAGACGAGTGCACCCCTCCTAAAAAAAATCCTGGATCCGCCCCTGATACTTCACAAAACATTTTCAGAAGTATTCAGGTACTTACTCTGAAACATTTCTGGCCACTGTTGACATCACAAACAAGATGGCCTCCGTTATTTCCCAAGGTATTTTGTCTCCTTGCTGGGCGAGGCTATTGTACATCTAGTAAGAAAAGTTATTTTTAACAGAATTAAACTTAACCATTCACAATTAACATTAAAATAATGGTTCATATTACAATACTTTAAGTAAAATACACTGTAGGAAACAACTATATTTAAAAAAGTTTATCATAGGAACTTGGATAGGAACTATGTAAGTAATTGTCATAAAAAAAAAAAAAAAAAAAAACATTTCAAACCTGGCTGAAACAGTTGGTTGATCCTATTATAAACACACAATCATTGATGAGGTCTGCAACTCTGAGACGAAACTCTCCAAACTCATCACTGTCGTCTGGGATACCTTGCTGTAGAGAGATTCAGGTGATAACAGAAATTTAAGTAGAAAAGGTTCTAAATAATAGTTCATCCTTTTTGTTATAAGTTTGCCATAATCAGTTTTTGCCTGGCACAAAATTTATATTTTTAAAACATGTACATTTACATTACAGTAAAAAACAGGCAGTCTAGCCAGGAATGCCAACTTTCATAGAGGACAGAATACATTTTGGGGAAATAAACTTTGAACATTTCAGCATATTATGTTTTCTCACCCCAATGACAAAGCTTTTAAAAAAATTTTTTATCGCTAGAAAGTTGTTTGCCTTTTTGTTTGTTTTTATACTACTTGAGTTAAAAGTATGCTACAGAGCATATGACTTTGAAACAAACTTACAAAATCTTTGTCCAAGTAATCTTGGACATCTGCGTACCCTGCTAGAGATAAGTACAAATGTATACAAGCTTGAACTTACAGCATCACTCTCCAGTCGACAGTGGACACAGAGAGCTTCAATAAGAGTCTGAAAGTACTCTCTAAAAATAGCTGTCTTGGCGTCATTCCGTGCCTTGAAAAGAGCTTCTGACAAGCGATACCAGAAATTGAAGGTTACCTCTGCAACCTAAAAAACAACAGGTCATAACATTTACAAGTCTTTGAAGTAATGGCAAAGTTTTAAAAGGTAAAATATGAAGTTAAACTGACTTGTTTTTCAAGATATGGTGCAGGGTGAGGGGGAGAGAGGGGGGTCAGTAGCCTTCCATGGAGTTGAGGATCCTGATATGGCTCATTTCTTGAAAAACAAATTTTTAAAATGATAATGCAGTTGACTCCCAATAACTCAAATCCTCTCTAACTCGAACTTTGCGCTAGCTCAAACCAAAGTCGATTTCCCTTGGATTTCCTTCATACATTCACTGTAATTTTACCCTCAGTAAGTCAACCCTCGATATCTCAACCCTACAAACCTTAACTCGAAGTAATTTTTGTTTCCCTTGAGATCATTTCAATATAATTTTACCCTCGATAACTCAAACAATGCTTTAAGCGCATGGCAAGTTGGAAAAAAAAAAACAATGTACTGAAGTCCAAAACATTGAATTTATTTCAAAACAATCATGTCAGTTCTTTGTCTTTCCTTTTTTTTGTCACTCCAGTTCAAATTCAGTGTCCATTACTGTATATTAATCAAGCTTTGTTGCTTATTTCCTTGTTCAAAATATCAATCTTTATTTCTTGCTGTCTTTGAAGTGAAGTGTGCATGATACTTGCATTCCCTCCACATCCATTTTTGTATTTCCTTATTTCCAGTTGCACTTCATAAATGTCACCTCAATATAACAATGCTTTGCCTTTATTGCTTCACTCGATCAACAGATCTCATCTCCATTTTTTCGTGCAATGTATCATGTACTGCAACCCTATGGGTCTTGCACAATCTGTAATTATTTGCTTTGAACTCCTGATAACTTGAACCTTTTTCGATTTATTGTACTAATTATCATTACCTCATACTGATGGTGTTTGACACAAGTAAGAAGGATGGTGAGTGTTCTCAAGTCTCCCAGGCCCTATAGTGCAAAGAAGAGTTTTAATCATAAGATCAATGACTAAAGAAAAACATCTCTTGTCCACCTTTTCCAAAAAGAATCAACAATTCTCTGAACAAACTAAATGTGAATGCTAATCATGACTATTGTGCATTAAGTAAATGCATGAATACATGCTAGAAACAAACTAGACAATTCCATTTCTCTATATGATCAAGATAAAGCAAAGTGAATAACATGTGAATTAATAATGACAAGATGAAGAAACAACAAAGGATCATTTACCTTTCCAGGTGATTCTACCATCACATGTAAATAGGATTCTCCCATTTCAGTGAAAATTCTACACAGGTTAAGAGCTCTGTCAACAGAAAAGAAGTGAAACCAAAAATTATTACAAATTCCAAAAAAACATAACTTATCATTTAAGGGTTCTTGGAGCCTCAGAAAACATAGAAGGAAATGTTTTCATTTTGCAAAAATGCCCACCAACATTAGCTAGTTCAGCTCAGAGACATTAGCCAGTGGCAGATCCAGGGGAGGGGACTGGAGGGGGGGGGGGGGGGCGGCCCCACCCCCCTTATTACTAGAGCAAACTGAGGCCCTGGATGACCAGCCCCTTCCACCCCTCCCCCGCCCCCATTATCTCAAGGTCTGGATCCGGCACTGTTAGCGACATCGCTTCTCTGCAAAATCTGGGAATAAAAAAGACTTCATGTTGTGTTCTGTTTCAGTTTTATCACCTTACTTGTCGGAACCTCTAATATATTATTAAATTAAACAAGGGGCCAATAAACCAGTTACCTATCAAAGTCCTCACTGTTGACAGCTTTCTCATAAGCTGGCGGCAGCATCATAACATATTTAAACAGACCTTCAGCTAGTGGTTGCTGCTTGTCAAGGTTCTGAGCAAAAAAGAAAAAAAAAATTAAAACACATAAGCAAAGGAGCAGCTTCCTGCAGAATAGAGCTCGTTGGACTTGTAATTTGCTTTGATTCAGTCTTGGATGTCCCAGGTTCATGTAACACTCTGGTCACTAGCTGGATTTGTCTTTCAGTTTTCCTGACTCAAAATTCTGAGTCACCCTTGCAAAATAGGCAATTGGTTGCCTCCTGCCAGTAGAGGTTTTCAAACCTGTTATGTTATGTGTGTACATAACATAATTTGTCTGAAATCACTTAAGTGCTATTAAGAGCAGCTAAAAGCACTTCCATTATAAAAACTTTAAGCAACGACTAAAGCATTTTCCTAAAAAAGGATGGAATTAATATCCTTTACCTTAACAACAATCCCTTTATGCAGTGCACATTATTGTACTTGCCAACGATTAAATAATGAAATGGACTGTACAGCTATACATGTACATTGGATATTTCTCTTTTGAGGGAGGAAGGCAGTTGAAATTTCTTTTGTTATTGGTCTTAGACTCATACATAACCAAGTCTTGTGATAAGGAATTACAAGAAATTAATATTAGTATGAAAAAATTCAAACCAACTTCAAACAAAGTTTATTTCTTTGTTGTAATTGGGGACCATTAAGACACATGCACACACACTTACCTCCGAAGTAAAAAGAGCATTGCAGACAAAATCTGCAGCTACCTCATGTAACATATCACTGGAGTCAGCTTCATGCTGAAACAAATAGTAATTCAAAAATGATTGTTCATTACTTTATTGGCCTTTAACCCTTGGACATACACCCTAAATCATACCCCACCATGGTACAAGTGGGGAGGGGGGGGGTGTTTTAACCCCTCCCAGGAGTTTTTGATATGTTGCATTGGTTAGCCTGTGTATAGCTGCCCTTTCTTGAGAGGAGGGGTGCCTGTACACAGGCTATAATAATTGATGTGTTTAGAAATGTCAAAAGAACAAAGAAAGAAGGATGTACAAGTTTATATTGTAAAGTGTACGTAAACATTTACTGAAAAAAAAAAGGTACTGCTACTGTATGGGATTTTTTTCAAAGAAAGTGAAAGAGAAGGAGAAAAAAGAAAGAAAATCAAAATGTGAGCTGAACTGCCTATCAGTGGGTTAACTTCTACATTGGGTTCCCTGTATTGGTAGGCATTAGCCATTTTCTTGTTTTTAAATAGGGCTTCATCTGTGTTCATAAAATGGAAGGTGACTTTTGTGAGACTAGTGAAATTCAAACTCAACTGTAAGTGCAACAATCTGCCCCCTTGCACTGAATCCACAAAAAATAAACAATAGGTTTGTTCCATACAAAGAGGAATTTGACAACCATGGTTGGAAACTCCATTTATTATCAGTATAAAGCTATTTCGAGAAAGGTTGTCGAAAAAAATGTGCACGCAACAATCCCGAAAGGTAACATGGGATATTATCGACACACTGTTCCTTACACTATAGCTGTCAAACCTACTTTTGTTGCTTTCCTTTAGCACTCGCAAACATATGTCCACGGCCTCTTGTGCCACTCTTTCAAATTTCTTTGAAGAACAGAGAACTCAAAACCATCTACAATACCTTTCAGGATTGTTGCATGCACTTTTTCCAACAACCTTTCTCGAAATAGCTGTATGTGGTTTGGTTTTGCTCGCATGCAGTACTGCATACTGATTATTACTCACCAGAGTTCTAAAGGTAGTCTGAAGCAGTTCAGTCTGTGCAAACTCAGCAGGAGGAAATGCACTTAGAGTCACCCAACTGGCAGCACAGCGAAACATCTAATAACAATAAAACAACTTGTGCTGCTTGTTTTCTATACATGGACAGTTCTATAGGGTACGGTTTGTTTTGCTGTAAAGTCTCAGGAAACTGGAGCAATAGCAATAGCCCAACTGAGGTCAATTGAGAAGCTTGCATGTACATTGAATTAACCCATAAAACAAAATATACATAATTGTGAGGGGACATAAGCACAAGAAGTACACTGGCAGCTTGAAAAACCTGTAAAAAAGTAACAGTCCGATAAAATTTTTCAAGCCTATGAAAGGGATGCTTGCATATGATAGAAAGGTGGCATTTTAAACTCAAAACTCATAACACTGCAAAGCTTATTATTACACTGTACACAGTCATGTACCAGAGGTTGATAAAAGAAACACTTTACTGACCTTTACTTTGATATTTGCATCATTTTGAAATTGACCAACACAAGCAGCCTGTATCATACACAATGTACCATATCAACAATATTAGTTTATATGAAAGAAGATCATCGCAGTTATAGACTCAACTTTTGCAGTTGCGAAAAGAAAGCCTGAACAAATCCAGGCTTGTACGGGATTCGAACCCTTGACCTCTGCGATACTGGTGCAGCGCTATACCAATTAAGCTAACAAGCCAACTGGGAGCAGGTCGTTGAATTGGTTTGTTATAAATCCATTAGTATAGTTTATATTATAATTAATGTTATTATCAAGCTTAAATTAAAGGACTAAAGGAATGTACATGATGATTGCTCACTACGATAATTATCAATATTATACGCTAATGCAAGAGTACACTGCTATGACAGCTCGATACACTAGCTGGCTGTACATTAGTTTTATGCCAACAATGTTCAAATTCCATACATACATTTAGACAAAAATATTATAGACATGTCAGACTAAATTTAGCAAGAACCGTAAGCATTAATTTCATTTCTTTCCCCTGTTGGGCAAATGGTGCATATATCAATCACTTTTTGTTCTCTTAATTCTTTAATACAAAAGGAAAGAACAAAGAAAAGTTCTGGTCATTTTTTTGTAGGAATTAGAGGTCAAAAGAAAACTCCACCACAACTGCATATGAGACTGTGATTTTTACCTGCAAAACATACTGTATGTTCGACATATGTAAATAACAATTGAACTTACAAGAAGATTAAGAACTGTTGTAGCTGAAGCACGAAGTTCAGTGCACACATCGTCCCTTCTGTTTGCACCCACTCGAAGATGATGACTCCCCACCTTACAAAGCACAAAAGACATGGAGTTATTTTCAATTTTATTTTCTTTAAGTTAAACTGCTGACACAAACTAAGACAAAATAAGCGACAAAATACCTCTTCAGGAAGAACTGTTAGAATTTCCAGAAGAATTGGTAGTCTTTCTACTGTTGCACCAAACCTGAAAAAGAAACCACTCTGAATATTAATTTTATACTTTTATTACTTTATTCATATTTATGTTAACCCTTTCACTGCCAGAGTGTTTGATGGAGTTCTGTAAGGTGACTCTAACTTTTGATTCTGCGGACAAAATCCTATGATGTGACCATTCAAATGAAAGCTCTCTGCCTGTACTTACACATGGTGCTATTTCTATTTCACAAAATGAAATTTGGAAATTTGGTCGAAATTTGTTTTTGGCTAAATTAGGCAGTGAAAGGGTTAAAAGGAAAAAGGTATGCAATGCTTCTGGCTACCAATAGCTTACAATTTAGACTGAAACCTGGAATTATTGTGCACTGTGTCCTCTTGTGTGATTTACATGTACAATACATTGAAAAAGAGTTAATAGATGGCTTTGAAAAGTTGCTTTAAGGGCTGGGATCTGCCTCGTTCCCAGACGTCTTTCTTTTGATGAAAATGTTCGCGCAAAGGAAGGCGGGAAGGATGGTCCCTTGCAGTTCATTACCAGTCACTGGCTTTGCGCTCGCCTCTGCCATGCAAAAAACGAAGCGCCTGAGGAGGAGGCTGGACTGGGATTATAACAAAGAGCATGTTTTTAATTTAATTTATTTTTAACCCACTGATTCTTAACAGAATGTTTCAAATTAACAGGACCATTTTTAAAAAGTGCCTCATTTCCCATCTGCATAGGACATGGATAAGGTATAGATAGCCTGTACACATGTATCTTTGAAAGAAAATTTAACCTTTAGGCTACAGAGGGCAATGTTTGGGTTTTAAAACAAATTTAAGAGGCCCTTTCATGAGATATGGACAAACCCAAACATGTATCTGAAACAACATTACTAAATGTTGCTGTTATGTTAAAAAGCACTTAAGAAATGCAATGGAACCATTAATATTTTATGGTTGCTACTATAAAAAGGCTAAGGAAAAGAATTGCAACTTGAAGAAGTTAATTAGGCCAGAAATATTTCAAGTTGTATCACTGTGTCTCAGATAACTGACTGAAAATAGTAGAAATTAATTAATTATTATACCTCTGGGAAAGGTCATTGACTACTTCTTTCCACTGTGGCATTTGAACAGCAAGATCGGCAAGAGTTAGACACAGCTGTTAAGAAACAGAAGTTAACATAAGCAAAAACTAAACCATGATGATGTTTTGGTGTCAAAGTTGTCAATAAGCCATTTCCGAGTTCCCCCGGGCCACTGTATTGAAACGAGGTTAAGTGCTCAGCCTTTGATATGGAGATGATTTTTCATTCTCATGCAAATAAAACTCATTTTCTCAAGAAAGGTTGCCCACTTGGCCTCATTTTGAAAGTGAGGGTTTTTGGAATTTGGAAGTGGCCTATTGCCTTTGACACTGATGTCACAAGCAGTACAGAGGATGTGGATCTGCACGGGTGGGCGGTTCTGGTGTGAATGAGTTAACCAGACAAGAGTTTTCAAGCACTAGCCATCCTCTCAGACATCTTGGGGGTCACTTGCTTCAGATTGAGGGGGTGGGGGGGGGAGTGGAAGTGAGTGACTCTTGAGCTTACTACAACCAGGCTATTTCTACAATTAATTTTACACATACTTCTACATTATACTCCTCTGGGCTGACATGCCTGTTCTTTTGCATTTGTACAAATGTAGCTATGTAATCAATTGCATTATTATCATATGTTTATGAAAGCACTATATATACTAAGTGTACACCATAATGTGCACATGCACCATTTTGTACCTCTGCTTTTCTTTTTACATGTACAACTTATAACAAAAACATAAATAAAAGCCTTTGCTGGCAAGTCTTGTGTACATGTACCTGGGTGACAATTGCATGAGAGGCTCCATGGAGGGTGAACAGATGATCAAGAAGAGAATCCTTTAGTGACTGCAAAAGAGAATAAGTGAGTATAAAGCACTACATGCATTATTAATTTGACATCCTCAATCATTGCAAAAAAGAGCCCTACATAGGTGTTCAAATTAAATGATATTGCAGAACCTCCATACTTACATCACATGTATATTGTGGCCCACAAAATACATGTAAGGACAAAAGCAAATAATATTGAAAAAAAAAAAAAAATGAACACAACTTGTCAGAGGTAAACCAGTTACCACAAAATTTCGAAAATAAGCCCTGGGGCTTATATTTTTCAAAGGCCCTTTTTGAGGGGCTTATTTTTGGAGGGGCTCATATTCGGAGGGGCTTATCTACGGAAAGAAATTTGCGTTTCAAAATCAACTGGGCTGGCAACTTGAACCTTCAAGGGAAATCGTAAAAGGTTCGAGTTCACGGGAGTTCGAGTTATCCGGAGTACAAAGAAAATAGCCGAGAGTAAGGTAAAAAACAGTTTTTATTGCACAGTGAACATTTTACTCTCATTTAATTGTAGAAATGTCAAGTGAAAATTAAAAGATGCTTCAAGATTATAAATCAGAAAGTAACGTAACAAAACATAGCCCAAATAGAGCATGCGTTTGACTGTTTTGAGAAGAAAAGCTGCTTCATGTTAGCCTGTGACAATCAACATCAGCCTCTACTAGTAAACTATACTCCTACAACACGTCAATAGGAAATCCAAAATCCAATGTTTTGGACGCCCGTATACTGCTTTTTCCCCGGCTTTTTAAGGGCTTTTTAACATGGTTCGAGTTATCGAGGGTAAAATTATACAGAAAATGACCTGAGGGGAAACGAAAATTGATTCGAATTAGAGGGAGTTCGAGTTATCGAGGGTTCGAGTTACCGAGGGTAAAATTACAGTGAATGTATGACCGAAATCTAGGGGAAATCGATTTTGGTTCGAGTTAGTGCGAGGTTCGAGTAAGCAAGGGTTCAAGTTATCAGGAGTCGATTGTACTTTGTACTTGAGGGCAATTTTCCAATTACAAGCCACAGGCATTTAACAGAGGGTTTTTTGCATTACTGGTTTGAGGGGCTTATATTTGGAGGGGCTTAAACATGGAGGGGCTTACTTTTGGAATTTTACGGTAGCTATCAATATTATTAAACACAAGCATGGCTGAGTACACTGTAATTGAACTTATGACCGCCAAGGACAAATCCAGAAAGTGGTTACTGAAGGGGTTGAAACTTCTGGGCCCCTAGATTGTATGCTGACGTCCGAGCTTACTGTTCACATTTTAATATGTATTGTAAGAGGGTACATCTGTTGTCCTCTCATCCACAACTCTCTCTCTTCATTCATTCAAGTCCAGCTCTACACCCCTGTGGCAACCTTGCCTGTTCAGCCGGTCAGAGGCAAACCAGTCACACCCTGTTGCTATTACTAGTAAAATTTATATGCGTAAGCATGGCTGAGTACATGTAGTTGAACTCATGGCCAACCCACATAACACATCCAGCAAGTGGTTAATGCAGAGCTTGAACTTTAGGGCATCTAGATTGCACATTTCAGCTGTATGCCCACTCTCCCCCGTAGCCTGCTTAACCACCAAGAGTACTGATGCAATAAACATCCCAGAAGAAACACTGAGAATTCTGGTTGAAAAAGTATATAGAAAGAATGAGACTTACTTGATACTGTGTCGGTTGAAGTTCGTGAAAGTGATACTGAACCTGAAAGCAATGTGGAATAGTCTTTAGGCTTTGACTAAAATAATTGAGTCTGTTAATATTATTTTTGTTAGAGTGAGAGACCTTGTTTATTTCAATAAGGGTAGCCCAGTAAGAAGCTTGAGCAACTGCTGAACGATAATTATATATAATAAAAATCATAAATGCAATAAAAAAAAAATTGCAATCTGAGGCGTCATTCTCATATGAATGATTTAAACACAAATATCTCCATGAATGGTCTTTTATCAGATAGGTAGTTAGAAAACAGATAAAAGTTGTTCTTGTGTGGACAGCCATATAAATAAATTAGTTTTTATACATTTTAAAGTATAAATGGATGTTTGTAAAAGAAAGCTTCAAGGTAGATTATTGATAGCAAAACTGCTTGTATTGATATATGAAAGTACCCAAACCAGCTATCATGTTATTGCCCTCATCGATTATGTACCAGGGGTACTAAGGATAAAAGTATTACAAAGACAAAAAGAACAAACAAACAAACAAACACACACAATAAAGATATCACAATAATAATAATACCAACTTCTGTTTTAATGTCACTGTGCGGTATATATTGTTTTAAACTAAATTATTATCTAATGTACACTGTATGATGATATAAAACAACTGTTTGCTATTTACCTTTGTTCGCATGGTCTGTGCAGCAAAGTAGCTTGTCTCCACACTAACATTCAACCTCAAAAGATGGTCTGCAATTTCCCAAGCATACACCTGCAATGAAATGACAATGTTATAGTTCCTTCATTTTTCCTGTACACATAAAAAAATACAGAAATGGAAATAAAAACCTATTGACATTGCTGTGAACATCACATTCACCTTCATGCCTTTTTCTGCAGTTCAAAACTTGATTCATTTCATATACCATAAAATTCTGAAAATAAGCCGCGGGGCTTATATTTTTCAAAGGCCCTTTTTGAGGGGCTTGATTTTGGAGGGGCTTATCTACGGAGGGAAATTTGCATTTCAAAACCGATTGGGCTAGCCTTATAGTTGGAAATAAATTTACTGTTTTTGCTTTGCTTTACTTTGTATTTGAGGGCAATTTCCCAAGTGCAAGCCCCTGGGGGGCTTATATTTGGAGGGGTGATTTAACGGAGTGTTTTTTGCATTACCGGTTTAGGGGGCTTATATATGGAGGGTCTCATACGTGGAGGGGCTTATTTTTCGGAATTTTACGGTATTTTTCATGTCATTTTCACCATCGGATATATTACGAACTCACAATTACTTGTTCTCCAGTTCGCTTGATTAGGTCAATGGATAGAGGGTTACCAGTTGTTTTTGATGCAAAGTCGTTTTGAAACAAGTTGTTTCAAAGCAAGTTTATTAAGTCGAGTTGTAAATAAACTATATACTTAATAATAGAAACAAATAATAATAATGAAGGTTTGTTCATACTGGAAAGTGCACTTAGCTTATCCAGCTAGTTTACAGTCACTCCACTCAAACACTTAGAAACAAATTATTCAAATAAAACACAACAGGATTAAGAACCCCACCTGGCATGAGGCGACCAGTTGGCTATTTACAAGTGAGGCCAATGATTTAAACTCGGAATGACTGAGAACAAATCCAGTAAATAGCCAGAGCGGGACTTGAGCCCAGGACTGCCAGATTCCGAGTCTGACACGCTGACCACTCAGCCACCCTGCCTCCACAAAGTGATTGCAATTTTTGTGCAGTTTCATTGCTTGAATTCGTATCAAAAGGACTTGTATCAAAACAACTTTTTATCAACATTATCTGTTACCAGATAGAGTGTTGCGTCCAGTCAAATTGCAAAGGTCAGGGTTTGTTTCTTGATCAAGCCTGAATTTTTTCTGGTTCTATTTCAACTGCTTAGGTTGTTCATTCTACTGCGGAGATCACGTTCACTTTCATATCTTTAACCGCAGTTCAAAATACGATTCAGTGCTCAAACAAATAAATATCCCATACTGTTGAACATAGTGTCACGTAAGTTTGGAATTCTTGCTCAGAAAGACCATGTTGTATTTTTGCACTACAAGTAATGAATAAATAAGCTTATAGGCAACATAACATTTCGATGACTCAGATGCCGGAAAATGGCAAAAACAAGTTTGCGGCCGGCCGTGACGAGCTTTGAGTGAGATTTTAGGCCCACGCAAAATTGAAGAGCAGTAGAAAAATATAACAAATATCACTAATTAAAGCCATAGCTTAAAGAGGATGCACTCAGACGCTAATAATATTTTAGCTAATGATATTATATTAATGAAAAGGGAAACCTTACAAAGAAACTCCGAAAGTTTTGATCTAAAGTATCACAGCTTAAAGATCAGATCTCAAACTTTGCATGCATGCTTACTGATCGCTGAAGTTCTTGAAGCCATTCCGAAGCTTTCTCTTTTCCAGTAGGATTGGATTCATCGTACAGAGCATTAATTACAGCCCTGACATGATCCACTGATGGTTTGTTCATTGTAGCTAAACGTTCTGCCAGTCTTTCAAGGGGTCATGTTGTCGTTCTGAATTCCGCCGCCATGGTGGTAGTTCGAAGGAGTTCGAAGTAAGGCGCTCTCTTCGCGGAAAAACCTGGCGCCGAATCTGAACCCCCTGGTAAAAAAAAATCAGCGGCTCGCAATATGGTCATGTAAGAGAAATTGAAGCTTCGTCTTTCTAACTCGGGTTTAAAATACCTTCTCACAGTTAAATTCAAAGCCATAGCCACACCATCATTTATGGCGTTTGTGTCTCTAAACTGAGTTGCCTGCCACACTTTCTTTTCTTGTCATTTCCCCGAGCAATTTTTTTTTCCTGTCGAGATTGTAGAAATGCATTTCCAAAGACACTTTAAGCTACTTTATATGAAGGGAAAGTTCGATGTGGCGCCAAACGACGCCAGCTAAATTCGCCAGCTAAGAAAGATGCCTTCCAACGTGGAAATCAAAGCAAAGGTCAAGGATTTTGAAACGTTTAAGAAAAAAGCAAAAGAACTCAGTGGATCTGAAGGTAGCATTTAAGGGATACTGAGATGTTATTTTCCCATCTACCCTATTTCTGCTACTTGATTATTACACCCTTGCGCAACATCGGTGCAACGACGGGCATGCCTGGTTGAGATAATTAGAGTTCACGATCTGCACAATTCAAAGGCTGGGATGAATAGTGCTAGCTATCTAACGGATAAATCACTATTTAGTGATACGTGCCAATAGGGAAACCATTTTAATATTATCCAGGCTTGTGGATCTTGGATAGCCTAGCATTATTTTTTCCACCCTTTTATATTGAACAACTAGAGCCAGAGCACTTTAACAGATGTACATGAATTCAGAGTATGAAGAAGTTGATGTTTTGTGACACTTTGATGAGACGAGCACAACTAGTTTGCAACTCACCCGACAGCCTACAAGACAAGACTGACCACCTAAACAACATTTTAAGGAAAAACAACTACAACACGGACTTTGTTAGACGGAACACTCACAGTAACACCAATTCCAACACTTGGACTAACATTAGTTATCTCTGCCCCTGTTATGGCAGCAACTATACTGTACGTCAGAGGTACCTCTGAAACGATTGCATATATACTACAGCCTTAAAACATATGCATTACACACATACTGATGACCACTTTACGATGACTGCTTAGTAATGACAAGAACAAAGATGGACCAGAGGACAAACAAGGAGCAGTATACAAGATCAAAGGCTGCGACTGCCAGACCACTGACATTGGTGAGGCTGGCGGAAACCTTAACACGCGACTCCCTGAACACAAGCAAGCAACAAGAAATGGTCAGTGATGTCTACAATCACATTGCTGAGCACCATTTACAGACAAAACCTCAAATTGACTGGCCATAATGCTTGTGACGTGCATAACACATTCTACAGACTACTACCAACAACACTTTAGAAAGCTGGTTTACTAACTTGGAACAAGGGCCACTGAATCACAGTCAACAATTGCCAGCACCGTAAAAAAAAACCCTTATTGATGGACTCAAACAAAACTGACCACGAAAGAATAATGGCTGATTATAACCAACCATTTGACTAACAATAAACAACTGTTCAACTGTGACAAAAAGGCAGATGGAAATGCTCCAACTGGCTTAACTGACAGACAACCAATAACATTGTGACTTAATTGACCAGTCATATCAATTACCAGAGTTTAATACCATCAACTGACATGATACAACTCACTTTGACTTTGAACCGACAGTTGAGCGAGGTGTCCACGGAGTGTCGTTGACGGTGATATGTTGGTGATCCGTTGGCAAAGTAATGACTGACTATTGGCACACTATTGACCCAGTATCAACCGATGGGTTATAGGGCCGACTATCGGACACATACAGTGTATCGACCAACACGTGGCCAATACTCTACCAACACTCCACTGAGACTCGACTGACGCTTGGCTGATGTATTGACTGATAATGTCAACCGATATGTTGGTCAACACCACCTATAAGACCGAGGTCCCTCTTTTACTTGCTTTGCTCCTTACTTGCTTGCTCTTCCAAGTGCTTGATGATTTCATGTATTATGGTTCTTGTAATCTGCAAGCTGAGGTGGAACTTACAGGTTTTACACTGTAGCTTATCAGCAACTGTTTAAGCACTTATTACTTTGCCATGGAATTTTGCAGGAGAAGTTATTGAACAGAAAGATATATTTTTCAATGTTCCTCAAGGAAGACTTAAGGTAATCAGAGCTTTTGATCATTTGCTGTTATATTTTTTTATTTGTTTCAGTTTATTTATTTGCCAGAGGAAAAAAAAAAAAAAAAATATATATATATATATATATACATACAGACATTCAATATATTGCAAAAATGGTTAGTTATAGATTAAAGAGATGTAAATTGTTATTAAAAGAATTAGAAGCTTTTTTCTGGTGAGGAAGCTCAAATTGAAACCTTGTGGCTTATTTTCTGAGCTCCCTCCCTAACCTAAGACTAAATAAAATTAATAAATAAGCAGTGAAATCATACTGAAATATAATTGCAATAAAAAGCAAGCAAAACAAAACAGACCAAACAGGCGAAAAGCAGCAAAAAACAAGTATATGTATTATTTAAGTAGCTTTAAATAATGTCTGTTTCCCAGTGTTAGATAGAACCTTATTATTTTAAGTGACCAATATACTAATCTATCTCCAGATAACCATCCCACCAAAACTAATCTTCCCCTTGTTTCCTTGCCAGTACCTACTCAGGGTCTGCACAGTCTTGAAAAGTTGTTGAAAATCAAAATGTAGTCTCTGAAAAGTCCTTGAATTCCAGTTTTCCTTGAAAAGTCCTTAAATTTCTGTGCTAGTCCTTGAAAATTCCTTGAATTTTCTTCAACTTTGAACGTAGTGGCCTTAATATATCAATAATCATAGCCCACAGAATTTTTAAGGTGATTTCCAAAACACATTTTGTATGTAATGAGAATTAACTATTAATTTGAGACAATTGAACTGAAAAATGTAGAGAGTCTGGTGGAGCAAGTCTAACCCTTATAAAAGTCCTGTTAGCTTGGACTGCTGGGGAATGAGTATTTATGTACAACTCTGTAACTTACATTCGTGGTAGGTGGTCCTTGAAAATCGAATATGCTCCTTGAAAAGTCCTTAAAAAATGGTTACAATTTTTTGTATGAACCCTGTTACTGTATGACTGCTTCTTCTGGCTTCAGCTCAGATTTCTTCAAAACAAACCATCTCAGCTTATATACTATGAGAGAGATGACAAGAGCGGGCCAAAGATGTCAGACTACTTTATCACCACTACAAATGAACCTGAAGATTTAGCAAATGTTCTTTTACAAGCACTGGGCGAGAAAGGTAAGGTGATAAGCATGGGCAATGACCTTTTTTGTTGTTTGTTATTAAAATGTTAAGAATGATATGTTTGAATGTGTGTTCCTTTCAAAGCATCCACTCATTAATTTGCTTAACCGTGTGCTTTGTTCTTGCCTTTCCTTTAACACACTGTGATACTACAATGAATATTATGCGCAAAAAATAATTTTTCGTGAAGTGGAGAAAATAAGATGGAAAAAAAGAATGCATGTATTCACCTTCATCGTCATAAGAAATTGACCAAGCTGTTATTAGTAACACTTATCTTCTTCGTCATGACATCATTATTGTTTTTGTCATCATCATCATCATCAACATTAGGATTATTACATATTTTGGTGACAATTAAATTCAACTTATTAAGGTATTGTTAAGAAAAAACGATTGCTGCACCTTGTGGGACAGACTAGGATACACTGTGATGAGGTTGAAGGCCTGGGACATTTTATGGAATTAGAGGTTTGTTTTGATTTTGTTTTTCCCCTCAGTGGAGTATTTTGTTTTTTACTTGAACTGTATTTGACTTTGAATAGAAGACTTCCAGGCCCCGGTTGTTCAAACGTTGGATAGCGCTATCCACCGGATAAATCACTATCCATTGGATAAGTATTAGGGAAACCAATTGCAATTTTTATCCAGTGGATAGCGCTATCCAACGTTTGAACAACCAGGGCCTGGAGAAAAGGAAACTTGGTTGCATTCATTCAGGCTAGAAGGTTTGAAAAGTTAGACTGTAAATTTCAGTGTTAGACTTTCAAAGGGAAGTAATTTTTTGCTTGAATTATTGTGAGGTTTGAGAAACCATGGGTTCAAGAACAACATATTTTAGTATAAATTATTTGATAATAAAAGCATATTTTGCAATGATTAGGTCACTGGTGTGATTCTAGTTAATACAATGCTTATTTATAAACCTCAACTTTTGCCTTATTAGGCTTATTACCTTATGATTACTATACGTTTTTATGTTCATTTTCACCAAAAAAAAAAAAATGAAGTTTAGCCCCTTTTTGCTAATGCCTTTTGCCACCGTTGTTTGAAGTTTACAGATCTATGCAATGGTCAGTAAATTTCACTGGATTCTTTGGTAATTATTAGGTTGTAATGAAAGAAAACCAAAGTGCCTTGGAAGGTGAAGAGATTGCCAAAGACTTGATGTTCAAGTTAGGAGTTGAAGACAAAGATCTTATCAAGGGGGCATATATAGACTTGCTTAGTTCAAAAGACGCTTAAGACAGGCTGTTTATGGAAGGCCACGGTGTTACACTGATGTCTGACTCTGCATTCATGCAGATTGTAGAACTATGAAGCAGTCAGCAGGGGCGGATCCAGGATTTTTTTTAGGAGGGGGTGCACTCGTCTCTTGCTCTACTTCAACACCAGTTAACCACATATATATATATATATATATTTTTTGCAGAATACCAGTTGTATTAGAAAACTGCAGGTCATCTCATGGGGAGGGGGGTGCGCACCCCCTGCACCCTCCCCCTAGATCCACCCCTGGCACTCAGCCAGTCAGAACTTGATAAAGGGATGGACTCTAAGAAAGTTCACAACTTTGTCCTGGTAGATTCTCACAAGGCTCATTTTATTGAGCAAAACTGTAGGCTATCTTTAAATCTATTGGTAGAAGCCTAGGTGGCTTGTAAAAAGTTCATGGAGCGTCCGAAATGAAAGGTTTTTGTTAGCAAAAGGTCTTTATGCCAATGCTTTTATTTTTTGGGGGGGTTTAACTTCAAAGACTTCATGGAAGTTTTGCTGGTGTGTAGAATGCGACTGAAATTTGATATTTTTTGAAAGTGATACCGAAAACAGATTGTTTGAACATTGAAAAGGAAAATGTGGTATATTTGAAATTAAAGAGAAATTTTCGATAAAGGAAATAAAAATTGAGTGTACAAAAAGAGGCAAAATCAAAGGCAATAAATAAAATATAGCTTGTCTGCAGTTCAGGAACTTTATTAACAGGAGGAATTTTTTACCCAAAAAGAGAAAAAAGGAACTTTTTATTGGAAGAAAGGCTTGGAAATAGCCTGCGTATAGCCCGCACCGGATTTTTTAAGGCGAAGGAAGAAATCTCGAGGACGCGCGCGGGGAGAAAAGGAGTGTTTCCCTCGCGCGGCCTGTATTAAAACCATGACCGGCGCCTGCTAAGCATAACGAAACCGGCAAAATATCATAGTTAGAGTTTAGTGCCATTATCGTATTTTTGTCTGGAAAACATTCATTTACGGTGTCGGCAGCAATATTGACATGCTTGAAAGTCATTGGACACTTCTCCCGGGAAAAGAACAATCTGTCGAAGTGCTTAGCAACGACACCACGCCACCAGCGGGATAGCAACTACACAACACGACTTCAAAATGGCGGCTCTGTTTTAGGCCAAACTCCCGATCAAGGTTTGAAACAAAACAGTGATACTTTTACAGTTTTTGAAACGGATTATTATCTTGCAAGATGGCAAAGGTTGTTGTAGCCCCCGCTGTTCATAATTTTGCGGATCTTCGGCCGTCTTCGCGTGCCCTTACGATCACCCCAAGACCAGGCTCTCGTAAATCAACTGGCTATGGAACACTTGATCGTCCACCTTCTCGAAATATTTCTCGTGTAGGGAGCAATGTGGTTGTTTCTCCGCGTGAATCAAAAGGAGTATCGAATATTTTGATTTTATCTCCGGGAAGGCGAAATTCGGGTTTGAGCCTTGGTAAGTAACTTTTTGACGTCTTTTACATCAGTCTGTTGTTGCTCTTTTGACGCACTGCAATCGTGATTTTATTTGTTTTAAATGGCAGGATATACTTTTCATTGCGAATTAAAAATTTAAAAATGAGAAATTTAGTCTTATATCAGGGAATATGTTATATTTTTGTATATTAGAGCAGTCTATAATCAGAATTCTACCTATAGAATAAGAATGTTATTTTGCGATGCGAGTTTCCTTCGCGTGCTACAGAATATTTATGTAAACAACTTTTTCAATCGAGCGCGAGCTTATGAAATGTTTCTTTGTGACCGTTGTTAATTGTAACAGAGCCGAGTGATACACAGAGCTTTGATTTCGTTGTGTACCAGAACAACATGGCAGTTTCCTTTACGTCCACATTCGCGTTGTTACACGACAACAATCGTTTGATTCTTGTCCCGTGTTTTGTAGGTTCGCCCAAATCTCCAGATGTGAATTTGACCTTCATTGAGATCGAGTCTCGACTAAGGGAGAAGATTCGAGTCAACGCTGACGAGTTACGTCAGGTAAACTTTATTGGGTGTTTGTAATCCTAAAAAAAAAACAGTGAATAAGGTTTACGCCTCTGCCAAAAAGGTTATAGAAATTGGAGAACTTCGGGATATTAAATGGATCCATGGAGACACAAAATTTCTCTTTGAGTGTTTAAAAATATTGCACTTGAAGATAATTATTTTTTAATCGCCAAGTGGCCATTTAATGTTCTATTTTTAATATTGACACAAATGAAATAGATCTGTACCAAACTATTTCATTTTTGAAATGTAGTTTTTTGCTGCAAAAGGCTTGATTTATTATGAATGGTATTCCTTTTTATGTCTGAAATAGCCTGAGTATCAGGCCTTCCTAAGGGGCTAGGGGAGAGGAGATTTTAGATGGGGGAGTGGGGAGGGGGAGAAGAGAAAGGAAGGCCTGACACAAAACCATTCAGCAAATCGTGTGACACATCCAAAATCTGGATGTGGCAGTGATTGGATAACACACAATACCCAATGACGTCACCGACCGCAAGAGTGATCGGCAAGGAGAAGCCATTGAAATTTTTCATAGATGTTTTGATTTCATGTTACCGGTATGTGATACTTTTATGGATAGAGACGCAGAGAGGAATTCAAAAAGGCTCTAGAGGGCGCTCTCAAGTTCTTTCCTGGAATAAAAATAAAACCCGGGCGAGAATTGTGTTTTCAAGACCTCGTAGTTTAAAGGAAAGATGTTCTCGGAGTATGGAAAAGCCTCATATACCAGCTTCTGTCGAAACTATGTCAAAGAAGACGATATCAGTGTTTCAGATATCCAAGTTCTGATTTACAACATCCTGCCGTTAAAAGGGTATTGTTACTGTAAATGAGAATAGAGCGAGGTAGCCATGTATTGAGATAGCCGACGGCACCAATCCTTTTAAAAAGCTTGACTTTGCTTGTGGCGGTTACGATAGCGTACGTGATTGGAATTCGTTCCCTTCCTCTTCCAAAATTTTCTCACTTTTGAAATGTCTTAAGCTCATGCGCGCGCCATCATATTTCGCCAACGGGATTGACCTTTGCTATAGGCTCTCACTTCTTTTTGAACTTGTAACAGCTTTCACGAGCTCTCTGTGAGGTGGTGGAATTTGCTGCTGCTTGATAGTTTCTAGGCATAGGTGTTTCACCATCGCACCTTCCTATTTATTCTTGCAGCTCCTTTCAACGACCCGAGAGTACGAGGGACAACATCAGCTTTTTAGCTGCCAGACAAGCGCCTGATGTAACTCTGTAAACAAAAGCAATTTACAATTTTCCAGGCACACGTTTATTTACAAACAGAGCGTTAGCGATCTTACACCAGCACAATTCCGAAAACATGTTATAATTCGTCAAAAACCGCAGGCTTTACATTACAAGTTTTCGAAAACTCCTCATTGGAGGTTTCAGAAAAAAGCGAAATCGTAGCAACACAAGCACCGGAGCTCAGCCAGGCCGTAAAGTGAGATTTATTTTAGGTGAGCTTTTTGACACGTGAAGCTGAGAACCCAATGACCGGAAGTGATTTTAATTGGATGGTATTGAATCATGCTGTGTGGGGGTGGAAGGCTCCAGTAAAAGCATCTGTGTCAGGCGTTTTTCTCCTTCAGCTCTCTCCCTTTTTCGCTTCCATCATTCCCCTTTTCCCCAGAAACGCCTGATACTTAGGCTATGTCTGAAAAGGACATGGTATTAATTGTTATGCATGAAAGGGGAAATACAGCATCTGCTATGGACAGTACACCGTACATGCACATGTATGAAAGGTACCTGGCATCATATCTGGGCATGGTATCCCGCAGTTTCAAGTCACAGGGATGATCAAATGGGAAAAATGTTAAAGACTAAAAAACTGCCTAGGGCTTCCAACGATACTCCAAAAAAATCCCTGGACTAAAAATTAACCCCCAAAATATCCCATGCTGAATTTCCAAGCCTTAAAGTTTTCCAGAAAGCATAAAATGATATAACACGAAAACTAGATTAGAAATTGAATGTTTGTGTTTACGGCTTTGATACGTGGGCATTACAATGAGTCTTCAGATTGTTTTGTGTACCCAAAAAATCCCTACTTAAATCAGGCCACACAAAAAAATACTTGCCAAATTTTCCTACCCCCAAAAAATCGTGGAATCAAGAATTTCAAACCCCAAATAATTCTAGGATCACCCCCATCACTTGAAATCCAGCAACCCGCCCACCCCCACCCCCCCAGTGGTATCCACTGTAGAGGGGGAGTGGGATGGTAATTCTGAGCTTTTAGACCATTAGACCACCATCTTTTGCATTATATTGTCTAAGTTCATATTTTGCTTCTTAATTACCAGGCTTTCCAAACTTTTGATGCAGAGAAGACACAGACCATCACTCAGAGTGAATTTAGAAGAGCTCTTGAATCTTTTTGTATTCCAGTCACAGATGATCAGTTTGAGCAACTTCTTAGAAAGGTAAAAGCACACTGAGAGCTGTTAACTGAACTTCCAGTTGATTAGACAGCATGTGTGAGTAACCTAATGTACATAAGTTGTGTACTTCAAGGTATTTTTACTTTAGCTTTACAATGTATGTCTACAATGTCTACTTAACATTTTTCAATGTCTTATTTACTTCGGCAACATTCCTCTTCTCAGTACTAAGTATCACAAATTAATTTACAAGTGTGTTAATGCTTTATCTGTATTTATGTGTTGTTTGGCACAAGGTTGGAACTAACAGAGATGGGACCATATCATACTTGGAATTTTTAGAGAAGTATCATCAAAGAGGAGGCACACCAGATGGATTGCGAATGTTAGGAAGCTTGCAGAAGTAAGTCAGGTCCCTATAAAGTTTGTTTTTTGGTTAATCAAGTGTTTTGTCTCCTTTTTTCAGGAGTTTTCCTGGCAATTTCGGGTGGAGGAAGAGGTGAAGTGCCTATGACATAGGCTTTAGGCTTACTCAAAAAGCTAGTTCTTGGCAAATTATGTCAATAATCGGCTGTCTTCAGGGGTTTTTATTAAACATTTAGTCAGAAGTAGAGTTACGTGTGCAGCAGGCAGCGACAAAACTACTGCTGTAGGATCAAATGACTTGTAAATCACTTAGAAATGACAAAGGTTAGGGAGGAAGTTTTAAAAGCTAAAGGGGTGGTTAATGAATCCCATCCAGATTTTGTTAATTCTGTGTCTATACAGTGAAGGTGGTCTTAGGGCACTTATTTATTGTGTGTGTGTATAAATTTGATAAATCAATAATATTTATTAATAACTGTAGGAGAAAGGTGTTTGACTACAGATTTTCTCTATGTTACTAGTAGACACTTTCTAATGAAACCACATTTTATATGGTGCTTTCATTCTAAATATAATGGAATATGAAAAAGTAAGAATAGTGAATCATTGTTATGCAATTTTTTTTCGTTGCATTAGATTCAACCAGACAAAATCTCCTCGAGATCAAGTAGCCATAGATGAGATTGAAGATCGGTTAAGAAGAAAGGTAAGAATTTCTTCATTTTTTTATATTTGTTTACATCTGTTCACTGGACTTACCGTATTTTTTGAATGGAGTGCAATTTATGTGTATTAGATCTGATGATTTTGCAAATTTTTGGGCTGTAACGAAAGATGGTTATGGTAATAACAAATTTTGGAGTGGTGCCTACAATGGCCGACAAAATGAGTTGAGACACTTCGCCCAAAACCGGGCTTTTTTATGTTTTATTAACTTCAAAAGAAGGAAATATAGCTTTCCTCCCCCATCCCCTCCGTGCAATGTTGTGCCCTTGTTCTAGCTACCAATAGAAAACAACAAACACCCCAACTTTGAATGAAGGGGACAGGGGAGGGATGCGGATTCTTTTGTTCTCCGAAGTTACCCTATTTAAGTACAATGTCTCAACACTTTTTGTCGCCGATTGTAGCTATTAAAATGTAGCATTGAGCACATGAACAGTGTATCTGTAACATTTTCCCTTCCCATTGTGGTTACTTCTCAATTTAACCTTTTCATTCTACAGATGATTTAATTTGTAGTCATTTATAAAATAGGAAAATTTATTGGTTTACGAGCTTACTTTACAAACTGGGCCCAGTTATTCGAAGGCGCTTAACCCAGGGTTAAATTTAACCCTGGTCTTCTTTTCTTGTGTTCAAAAGCATTTTCTCGGATAATTTTCTGTGTTATTTTAAGAGCTTCCAATCATCAACCTGTAGACAAAAGAATTAAAACTGAAATGCTTTTTAAGCTTTCAAACCTTAATTCTAATCTCGCACTAACCCTGGGTTATCTTAACCCAGCTTTGAACAACTCGGCCCTGAGTACTAAAGTATGTTTATGTGTATTGATTGTGGTTGTTGGTGTTGCTTTTAGATGGGTAGCCAGTTCCAAAGTGTGTTGAAGGCATTGAGATTGTTTGATTATAACAGAGATGGCCAAATACAAAAGCATGAGTTGCGTCGTGTCATAGAGAACTTTTGTTTCAGACTGACGGATGAACAGTTTAACAAGTAAATATATTTTCTAGTCGTTTTTTCTTATGCCATTCCCTGTAAAAATGAGTAGTGGCTATGTTCACTGTACTTCAAAATGATATATAAAGTCTTTGATCAAATTAGAAATAAACCAACCAGCATACTATCCCGAATTCTGCAAACTGAATGGCTTTTAATACCTTAATTGTACATACTCAAAAAAGTACTTGTTTTTAATTTTCTAAGAGACAAATAGTCAACTTATTTTGCACTTAACTCACCCTGTTGACTATTGGCTAGTAGAAAACTCATGAAAACTCATTTCATGGCCTAATGTTTTTAAATAGAAAGTTGCACTTAAACTTAAGAAAGATAAGTAATAAGAAGTGTAAGTGAGAATAATTTTGATTGTCTAGTGCATGAAATGAATTGACAAATTTTTCTAATGCCAAGTTGGACTCAATTCAAGCCAAACCTGGCTTATTAAATAGAGGTTATCTATGCTGGGCCGTAAAACATCATCTGAGAAACAATGAACTGCCATGCACACATTTTGCTGAGTACAGACCCTTATATTTGGTCATTTAATAGTTTTGGGATAAAGGACTTTATAAAATGGGAGTCCAACAATTACGAGTTCTTTGTGATTTGAGTCCTTACCGGCCATTTTACAGACATGCCAACAAAAATTGAAACTTGCTCTAGCAGACCAATCACCATAATTTGTGAATTATTATGATGGCACCAAACCAATGTTTTTATTTTATTATTGAATTTTATTTTCTTGACTATTATGAAAAACCTTTGCTTATAAGAAGTTAAAACACTTTTTTAAATTTATCTATAGATTGTGGTGTAAATATGACATGACGCGTAATGGTCATACCCTGGAGTATATGGATTTTCTTAAACGACTTGGAGTAAATGCAAAACCCAAAAGTCAAATAAAGAAAGCAGGTAGGTGACAGGTTCAGTTGTATCTTTGTACAAATGTAGCTTGCTTCCATAGTGTTATACTCTCTAAAATACAGTGTATGTAGTACACTGGTGTGTATTAAAAAGCCATAAGAGTAATTCCATGGTATTGGACTTGGTCGAGAAATCAACCCTCATGGTATGGGTGACTATTGGGGAAACTTAAACTATTTCAATATTATTGTGTTGCAATGAACCACATGGATATTGCGATAGTATTGTGATAGTGGAGTTACTATTGCTATTGCTATTGAAACTATCAAAACTATCAATAGTTTACTACACTATCGCGATTGTTATCAGTGTTTCATTTTTGTTATCGATCCATTGCAATCGCAGCGTTAATATCGTGATCAATCAATAGCTTGATGTATTTTAACAGCCTTACCTCATGGACAATTTTTCAACTCTCAGAAAGTGCCTTGTCTACGAAATTTGTTGAACAGGAACTAGTTTAACTATTGCTAAACGTGTAATCAGACTGCATTCGCTCAAAGCTATTCTACATGTGTTAGGACTTCTGCATAATAATCAAGCATACACGAATGCTATCCAGTTTATTCAAACCTCAACTAGTTTACCAACTTTGACACTTGATAGTTTTGATTCTTGATAATAATGTTAGAAATATCAGAATGTTGAATAACGTTACTTTTAATTGCGTCATGTTCAGTGTTGTGATCATTATTGTGTTGATTGTGTTTCCACTCTTGACCAACTTTTACTAATTAAATTTATCTATTTGTGATGATAGCAATCATGTTAGTCTTAATATTATTGATGTATAGTTAGCTAATGTCTACTTTTGCAACTTTCTTTTTTAAAACCTTTGCTGTGCCATATGTGGAGGCAGCTTGCCCCGAGTTCAAGACCCGCTCTGACCGCTAGCTGGATTTGTTCATGGTAGTCCCGAGTTCAAATCCTTGGCCATGCTTGTAAATAAATAGCTAACTGCTTTGCCTGTGACCAGTTGGGATTCTTAACCCTGTTATTTTGAATTAGATTATTTGTTTCAGACATTTTCTCGGCCTACTAGGATTAGTGCTATAAATACTGCCAAGGGTAAATAATGGAATTATTATTATTATTATTATTTCCATTGCTTCGAAAATCGCTTGCAAAGAAAATTCCTTGTTTCCTTTCATGATCTTGGCATGCCTGTACTTAAGGGCCTGGGAGAGAGAAGTTTTTCTCTTCTCTCTCCAAATCCCTTAGGTTTATTCATGCCTCTGTTTACCACATGTGAGAAAATGAGTATGATAATATTATTGTTAAAATAATTTCAATAAGTTTATTTTTCAAAAAACCATTTTGGTCATTTTTTGTATAACAGCAATATTATGATAATGGGTAATGATACTGCAATGTAAACAGTATAGTTTAACTGGTGCAGGTAGATGTCAAATATTTACTATATTATGATATAAAATATTAATACTGTTTGTGTTGAGTCACAAGGGATAATAGCACCATTATCTAAAATTATCTAATGCAGTTAAAACTAATTATAATTTTAATCTTCAGTGTTTGAACTTCTCACACTTAACAAAATAAGTGCCATGATTTGAAGAAAGTGGAAGGGGTTTAATTACCATAAGGTTTTAGGACTAGTTGAGATTGAATGTAGAAAAGAGTTATTGCTGTGGTTCAAAATTTAATCAGTTTCCTGCTTAAGTTAAGAAGGTAATTAAATATTAACTTTTTACTTGTCACAAATTATTGTAACAAAACACCATAGCAACATTGCTACCACTCCAATAACTTCCTCAAGCGACAAACATCTGCCTTCAAATGCTTGAAGACATAAAAGTCTAAACTACTTTCTGCATTGTTTTCTGAATTGATCCATTAGAGTTTGTGATCAAAATGTTTTTGGCCATGGATGTTCCTTTCAAACTTGGAGCACAGCTGAAAAGACCAAATCAAGGCTATGCTGTTGATAATTTAAAAAATAGTTTTTCATTTTACAAGCCAATGGAGAAGCATAGTTTACAAACAAAAAGTCGAAAAAGGTCTTTGACTTTCCCAGTCATAACGAGAAAAATGCCTCTTGGCCAAATGTTATTGCAAGACCATGTTGGTGAAGGGAAACTATTTGCCTACTCATTGGAAGGAAAGAAATTGACTTATGAGAAAAACAGGAAAACTCTGAAGACAATTTACAAACTTCACAAGAGACCACACAGTATGCTTTTAGTAGAGTCATTATATTAATGATTTTGTACAAAATGTATTTTTTTGTATTGACTACTTCATTGTCAGTTGAGTATTTTGGTATTACCGAAACTGAATTATTTTTCATTGTTTGCAGAAGTTATTGCAGAAACATTGTTAGGTGTATTCTTGTGGATCCACTATCAAAGATTATTATACTGCACTTTTGTCAAGTTTCCAAACGTTGGAAGAATTAAGACTGGTTTGCTAAAAATAACCTAAAAGGATGTTTGAAGATATTTTTGTGTAACCAAAATTAAATGCCAAGGCATAGCTTGTAATTTAAGTCACCTTTAATAATATTGTTTTGTTTGCCAAAACCTAGTTGAGGATCAGCATCTAGTGAAGTTTGCAGCAGTAAACAGCAGACCACGATCAAGTCATGCCACCAAGCAATCTCCTCCAGTGCTCACAATAACAGACTTGGAACAGAAACTCAGAAAGAAGGTACACTGCTTAAGTTTAGTTGTTGACCCTTTTATTCCCTATAGTAACAAAAATTAACTTCCTCCAAACAAAATTCAAAGCATAATTAAGTAAAAAGGTTATGGGAATTAAAGGTAATATTCAGTAGTAAAATGCTTTGATCTTTTAACAGTTGTTTAATCCAACTTTTCTTTATGTACAACCTGTATGGAGATCAGTGTGGAGAATTTTTATGTAGTAGTAGTTGTAGTTTGTTACCCACAAAGCAATTAGGAGTTCTTGAGAACTCATCTAAACATGTCCATGCACCCAAATAGAAAGCACTCTTATACTCAGCTTTCACAATTCTAACAATTCTTTTCTCTCGCCTCAGATGCTTGAAAACCATGGCAACATAAGCCGTGCATTTGTGGCATTTGACAAGCGTGGTGATGGCTTTGTCACCCTGGATGAACTCAAACGAGTTCTCTTTAACTTTGCCTTTCCAATGTCAGACAAATTGTTTTTGGAGCTTATGGACAGGTAATGGAGAAAAACTTTCATTAGTTTACATTAGTTCAGTTCAGTTTCTTCACACTTATTCAAGTCAGATCTGTGCTCAGGCCACTCCAATATCCCCTCGCTACTTTAATACTTTGATCTAAATGCAACCAAAAGATAGATTTCGCACTAAACTGATATACTAGACACCCTGGATTTATAGCTTCAAAGCTTAAACTGGGCTTTTTTGAACAATCCTTAGAGCCCTGGCATGTGGCTGTGTAGTCATAATACTTCAATCTTTTTATTGCTGCTCTTTTCTTAAGTGTTTATGTTTTGTAAGATCATACACTCAAGTTGGCAGTTAGGGCTTCTTCCATTGCACCTTGCATGCCTGTGGATAAAATTAAATTGCATGTACATGTATTAAACTATTTTATTGCATTTACAGATGTGGGATCCGGGCTAATCACAAAATATCATACCAACAGTTCCTCAGTAAATTCCAAATGCCAGTTAGCAAGGGAAATGGACAGACTATTCCAATCAAACCAAGTCACCAGTATGCTCTTTTGTGACTGTTTTGTGATGTCAGTTAGCTCATTTCAGAAGTAAAAATAATTCGATAATAGCAGGGATGGCAAATAAGATCAAACATACACTGTACATGTGTGTACAAAAGTACTAATCTCTGAAAATTTTGGTACATGGGTGATCTTGAGGTATTCTTGGGTTGTTAAAACTTTGCATCTATTTTGTACTACTCTATCATCATTGTCACCGAGTTTATTTTTTTGTCACTAAGTTTGGAATTTAAACACGAGTCTACATATCTTAGCAAGTCTTGGAAACTTTATTTAAGCTGGTTGTTAAGCTCCTTTTATATGTTGGTGCCCATAGTTGTTTGCTTAAATGAATATGCAGTATTTTGTGCTTGGTGATAATATCCTATTGATCAATTGCAATCTTTCCTTGAACACATTGCTAGGTACAACCCGGTACGTGAGGCAGAAGCCATGCCAACAACAGAGGATATTTGGAAGCTTCTTCATGATAAAATTATGAACAGCTTCTCATCTGTCAAGCAAGCATTTCTTGTTTTTGATGATGTAAGTAACTAAAAAATAAATGCATTAACTTTTAAAAATTTATGTTCATTTGAAGTAATGTAAGTTTGATAGTATGGCAGTGTTTATGAACGTATTTTCAGGAAGCTTGATCTCTAAGTTTGCATTCTGCCAATGCGTTTTTCAGAAAAATTTCTCTCCCAACTATACCTTTGAGAATACCTTTCAAGTTCATACTTTATTTAAAGAGGTTTGAATACAGTCAGATACTTTCATTCAACTCACCCTCTGAATTTCCTTTAACCCATTCCTGATTTGGCTTTTTCATGGAACCTAACATGCCCTTTGTCACAAAATCTTAGAGTAACTCTCAGCCATATTCAGGGCTCCACATAAAGTTTAAAACAATCTGTTCATAGGAAATGGTTAACTAGTGCCTTAAGGGCTGTGCTCTAGCAGAGCCCAGTGGCCCCAAGGGCCCAACTTTTCCTCTTGAGTGACTCAGAAGTCTTATTTTCTTTTCATACAAATCATATGCTGGGCACCCTAGATTTTACAGGTCAGAACACTGGGCTTCCTTCAATTTTTCTTAGAGCACAGCCTTGGCCTTATTCATGTGTACTGTTGCTTTTGCTCCATAGCCCTTGAAATTTGTTCCCAAATGACGTACACTACAAAGGGAACATGAACTATATTTATCATATCCCTATATTAATTAATTATATTTTAACAACTGTTTGCGTTGTAGAATAGAGATGGGCGTGTCACCAAACGTGATTTTAGACGCGTGTTGGAAAGCTTCTGTTTTCGAATGAGCCAACAGCAGTTTCATGAGCTGATGGCCAAGATTGATCCTTACAACAAAGGTTATGTGTCCTATTTGGAATTCCTGGACAGATTTGAGCAAAGAGAAACAAAGGTAATACATGTGTATAGTTCAGTAGTGTTTAGAAATACCAGACAGTCGAGCTCTATTGAACGAAATATCTTTACCTACCCTACCGCCTTGAAGATTAATTTTGTCAACCCCACCCCTTAAGTCCAAGGTTAAGGGGAAAACACAGGAAGAACTCAAATTTTGTTTCCTCAGGCCCATTTCGTCTTTGTCAGAGTTCATTTAGTGAGAAGGTGACTTTCCTTGGTCTTATCCCTAAATCGTGGCAAGCGAGCATGACAAGTTACTTGCCCTACAGGAAAATTTCTTACCATAAGCGATTTTGTGTGAGCTTTAAGAATTGAGGAATTCCAAAGCCACAATCCTGGCCAAAAGGTTTTGGGACAACTCTTTTTCACGTGGTTTAGATTGGAATTAGCAGAATTTGCAGCTAACCAGCAATACACACTGATAAACACGGCCTTAACAAGATCTCCTTTATGATTTACTTTATGTTGGCGCTTTTTAAAACATCCAATGTTTATAAATCATTTGCAATGTAGTAGTTATCTCGACAGAAAAGGAAGGACACTTGCTGTGCCAAAATCTAGAGGTTGTAGTAACTTATTATAAAAACCTACTTGATTGCTACTAAAACTGTTTTTGTTGTGTTATGTTTCTAGGATGCCCACCCATGGCTGATATCAGATCACTCACCGAAAAGTGTTTCTCCTCCTGCTGTGATGGCCTGGTCAACTGTAAGTTCCTCGATTGTCTACTGCTGGTTTCTGACAAAAAGTACACAAACCTAACAAAATTGGTAGTATTAAGCAATATCCAAGTTACATGTAGCCTCTTTTTTCAAAATTAGTCCCGGTACTTATTCTTTCATATGAAAATAAGTTGTCATTCAAATCACATGCAAAAGTAAATTTCTTTTCATACGAATGCGTGTGTACCAGACCTCGCTTTGCTGAGGATGCTCAGGACAACTCCCAAATTGGCTGTCGATGGATTTGTACAAGAGGTCATTCCTCTGCATGCAATTTTGATGCCATGGGCCATGGCTACTGAATTACCCTCGGCCTAAGGCCCCGTGCAAACGGACGCAACATTGTTGGCCAACAACTCCCAACATTGTTGGATGTTACGTGTTACGTCCGTTTGCACACCCCTGTTGCGTGTTGTTGCGCAAAGTTTGAAACCGGCCAAACATTTCAGCCAACAACTCCTAACATTTCTTTTGTTCCGTGATCGCCGAAGCGTAGCGCAACAATGTTGGATCCGTTTGCACAGCTCTTTCAACATTGTTGGGGCCACGCACGCTCAGTACGCATGGTTTATGGGTTGTACCCTTCCCACGATGCACCGCGGGTCCCAACATTGTTGGGAGTTGTTGCATCCGTTTGCACACCACTGCCAACACGCACGCAACAACCCCCAACATTGTTGGCGCAACAATGTTGGGAGTTGTTGCGTCCGTTTGCACGCAGTTACAGTAGGGCTAGCACTCAAAGTATCAATTTGATGTATAAATTGTAAAAGCACAAGTCTCTTTAGGAATCAGTGAATAAGAAGTTACTAATGCCAAACTTGCGTGATGTAGATATTTTTTTCTGGTTTATTTGTAGGTGGAAGACATCTTACGATCCAAGATCACAGATAATTGGAAGGCAATAGCATCAGCGTACCTAGGTATTGACGGTGATAGAGATGGCTCCATTTCACGTAACGAACTAAAGCAGCTACTGGAAAGATATTGCCTTCCTGTTTCAGAGGACCACTTTGACCTGTAAGTCCCAATATGCAGGGGTGACGTTTAAGGCCAATTCATTTTTAGTCTGTTTCAGGCTCCGAGATAGTCGCAGGGTGCAAAGAAAGTCATTTTTACAGCTTGCCATTCGGGCAAGCTGAAGCTAGCATTTACTAGGCCAAACGTCATTAAACTAGGCCCCCCAATTTTTTGATGAGCAGAATTGATTTCACAGTTCTTTTGTAAGTTGAATTTCTCAAAATACTTCACTTGCCCTTCGGGCAAGTTAAGGACAGAATTCACTAGCCCGATAGTAAAATCCATTAGCCCCGCGCTATCAGACACTACTTTCTTTGCATGCTGTAGTCGTTTCCGCGAATTGGAGAAAGCGCGAGCATGAACATTAAACGGGAGGGAACTGGGGAGAGGAGGGGCTCCCTTTTTTTCCCGCCTTCGTTCCCTTTTCCCAGGTCTCGCGTTCAGATTTTCGCGTTCCGTTTACTAACACGTCATAGTTACGATCTGATACCCTGGAACAGGCTAATTCATTGTTTACAGTACTAATAGGCCACTTCCGAGTTCCAAAAACCCTCACTTTCATAATAAGGTTCAACTGCGCAACCTTTGTTGTGAAATTGAGTTTTATTTGCATGAGAATAACAAATCATTTCCTTATCAAAGGCTGAGCACCTAACAGAGGTCCGGGGGAACTCTGAAATGGCGTATTTATTGACTATGTATTGTAATTTATCTTTGCAAGGATGTGGAGTCGCTGTGATGAGAATGCAGATGGTACGATTGATTTTCAAGAATTTCTTAGTAAGCTGGTAAGGGGAACTATATGTAATTTGCAGTGTAGTAATCCATAAGGCCGATTTACATGGCACAACTTTGTCGCATGCGACCTTAGCATAAGCCTGCGACACTAGTTCGAAAGATACCTAGATGTCTGGAGTTTAATCGCATCCTCTGGCGATACGCAACTTACTTTGACTCAGAGGTGTTAGTCTTTATCGTAGCAGTCCCATCCAAGACTACTCTTCTACACAACTTTCATACGCGATATAGCTATGACTTGGCTCATCGGTTCAAACCGCTCACGAATTTTATCATATCTTATCTACAGGGCGTAGATATTATTGGGGGAGACATCAATGGGTTGAGCACTCGAATTCACGATGAAAACGAAGCAAAAGTGCAGTTCATGAAGCAGGATCAGTCCACGAGGTACGAATCTTATCGAATAATGAGACAGTCAAATTTTGCAAAAAGCTTTTAACAATGGTATCAGTGAAGTACACGTGGTGTTAAAATTTGTTTTACATTTCTTTGCTTAATCCTGGGCTACTTTTTAATGGTTGCAATTTTTCAGATTGGAATTGGCAGAAGAGAGAGCACAAAATCTGACTGGCCAGAAAACAGCCAATGAATGCATGGATATACTCAAGGTATTTATGAATATTTGAATATTTGAAACACTCGACACCGTGTTTCATATCAGATCATCAAGGCATGGGTTGAAAAACCCCCTCAGTTCTGCCTTATTTTCACGGTATATGCATTTACTTTCCAGGAGTACATTGCCCAGCGGTCTCCAGATTTCAGAAAAACGTTTGTAAAATTTGACAGTGATGGAGATGGGAAAATTTCGAGAAAAGAATTCAGAATGGTAGGCATTAATTTGGTTTTAGTCAAGGGAAAAATAGGTTCAAAGAAGATGATTAGCCTTTGTGGGAAATGTTTGTGTATTTATCTATTTATTTATTTTTAACTTCCGCAGGTGTTGGACAGTCTGGGTCTATACATGAATGACGATCAATTTCGCATTCTAAGCGCGAGGTACACTTTCTTTGCTGCGATTGGTTAATTCTTAGAGCTCGCTGCCTCCTTCACTAGCCTGTTCACAAACTCTCTATTTTCTCTTTAGAGACCGTCGAGCACGCGTATGAAATGGAAACCGCGGGGGGAATATTGACTGCTCGGTCTTGTGTGCTCACTTCGCTCGAGTGCTCGCAAAATTCGGTTTAAAAAAAATAAAACAAAGAAGATGAAGGAAAAAAATGTCTGTTGACTGGCTATCATCCGCAGGTTTTTTTAAGGAGAAGCGAGCGAGGAGCGAGGAGCGTGGACTTTAGTGCGAGGGGTTGGAGATGAGCACGGAGCGCGAGCAGAGGATGATGGGAAACCAAAATAGAGTAAAGAGAAAGTCGCTTTTCTTTTCTCTTCTTTTGTCTCTCCCTCCAACCCTGCTTTCCTCAATGATAAACTAAGATGTCTCCAAATTAGCGATCGCGAGCGGCGGGGGCGAGGCTTTATAGCTGGGAAATTCAAAAGATCGCAGATTACGACGGCTAATGATTTGTATAACTGTCTATTTTTTCAGGCTGGGATTTCACAAAGGAAAATTGTCTTACATGGAATTCTTGGACAACTTTCAGGATCGACGTTCGTTTGGTGTGGGGGAGAGGGTAACAGAATACCCAAGCCACAGGTACAATGTTTTGCACCTTCTGATTCAACTCCGGGTACACTGCTGATAACGCTCAAAAAGTTATAAAAATAAGTAAACATCACTCAACTTTACTGATAAGAACAGAGCAAACGTGAAACAACAATTTGTGGAATATTCAGTTTAGTTATCGTTTGACAGACCTAAACTTGAGGGCCACCTTGAAGATAGAATCTTAAGTCAAAGACGTGCACTTATGGTTGAGATTTAGTAGAAGAGTAATTTCAAATAAAACTGAACCATATTCCAGGGTTTTCTTTGATTCCAATGTGTTTTTTAGAGTTTTAAAGTGATATCAAAACATAGTCTAATTTCTTTAGAATTTTACAGGTGTGATTCCTTTAAAGCTTAAGACCACAAGGGAAATTTCTTTGTATACCGGTCACCAGCACACAACCCTGAGGGTCACATCACTCCAGATCTGTTTGTGAAGAAGTAAAGAGACATTTATCTTTTCCCCTCTTTTCAGGTATAACCTTCCAATTCCTCAGGAGGAGTCCATGAAAGCAAGTGTCGTGGAAGCAAGACTGAGAACCAAACTTAGGGAGAATTTTCAGGTAAAATAAACCGAGAATTTATGCTCATTCAAACTTGCTGTGTTAACTACTCTACAACCGAATCATCTTTTCTTTCGGTGATTTTTTTACTCTTATCACTGTTTTTAGACATGAGCACATGGCGATGTTAACGTTTGTCATCTAAAATCTTCTTTCGTACTTTTGTAATTGTGTTCCGCAGGATTTGCGTGCAGCGTTCCAAAAGATTGACTTTGATCGCAACGGCCTCATAACTCGACCAGAATTCAGACGGATCCTGGACTCATTCATGTTCATGTTATCGGATGAAGACTTTGACAAACTGATGACGAACCTTGGCATACAGAAGGGAGCTAAACTAAACTACAGAGAATTTCTTAAACGGTTTGAACATGTGGAAAAGGTGGAAGAAGGACATCCATGGTTGTACTCAAATCACAGGTAAAGAATATCCCTGGATACGGCAGAAAATTGTTAAAATATAACAATCAACCGTCACTGTCGTCATGCTAAAGCTCCCCTCAGTATCGCTGAGTACAGCTACACGAGCCTGTTGCCTTGATTGTAATATACTCATTGGCTGTTTTCACACCAGAGACGGATTATCCGTCTGAGACGGATAATCCATCTTCAAAATGCGTCAAAATTGACGGAAAAACAGATGGATATTTAAAGTAAAGGCGGATTGTCCATCCAAGATTAAGACCTTTCCAGTTTCAAATTAAGACGCATTATCTGTATGGCGCGAATTATCCAACGGATAACCCCTCTCTGACGAATAATCCGTCTCTACTTTGAAATTACCAGATTCAGGTACTAAAGAGTGTGATACAGTTTTTAAAAATCTTCTTTCTGTCAAGGAATTAGACATTGATCGGATTTTCGTTATTTCCGTCACATGTAGCTTTAACGAAACGCAAGATCTGAACTACATGACTGCAGAACAGGCAGACGAGGTCATCAAAAGAAAAGCTTGGGAACAAAACGAAGATGTAGCTAAAGCCTTCCTGACCTTTGATCGTGATGGGAATGGGATTGTCTCCAAGAAAGAGCTCAGGAAAGTCCTGTATAAATACCAGATACCGCTCAACAAAGAAGAGTTCAATAAACTTTGGAACAAGTATGTTATTAGTTCAGCTTAACCCTTAAAGCTCTAGAGGTGACACAGTCCAATTTCTTTTTATAAATAAATATGATTGTATCATTAAACGAATAAGTTATGAGAACAAAGGATATGTCAGATAAAATTTCATGATTTTAGGTCATTTTAAACCAGTTCTTGTAATCAATTCCATAAGAAACAGTTAGAAAAAAATGCTGATGTTAGAGTTAACTAGACTTAAACGCGCTTTGCTGTTTCAACTGCGATGTGTCCTTATGTGGCAGAATTCAGGAAAGTCGGTTAAGGAAGGGGCAAGAAGTTAAGAAAAAGTAGCAAAACAAAATTGTGTAATTGTCAAATGAGAGAACCTGTCGATTGGTTGTATTTAAATAAAGAATAACAAAAGACAGAAAGATAGATGCTGGAATGCTACAATTTGCAATTATTGAATGGTAAAGTGCGCGTGAGACAGCGGGAAGAACACCGGGGAATATTTTCCTTGTCTTCCTTACTGTCTTTTGCGACATCTCACTTGAACATATTGCCAAACTCCCAGGAAAAACTATTCACAATTCAATCAACAGAATGCGTGTTATAATTCACTTTTGTTGTTGTCTTTTTGTTTCTTCAATTATCACCCTTTTCTTTGTGCAGATATGATACTGATGGTAATGGCTATGTAGATCATAAAGAGTTTCTTGCCAAGTTAGGAGGGGAGCTAGCTCCCGGTGATATACATGGACACAGTACACAGATAGCACAGCAAAGTCAACAGGTTCTAGAGAGCATGTACAGAAACCAACAGGTGTGTACTCATGCTAGCTAGTATTTGTCACGAGTGTGCGTAATTATCGCATAAATTATGCTTAATACCGACCCCTCATTATTACGGACAGTTTTCTTTGTCCCCAGGGGAAGAAAGCACTTACATTTTCTCTGAATTCAATTCTCTTAATTCGGTTTCCGTATTAACGGGGTTTGACTCTGTAATTATTACGCGAACTACTCTAATCCAGTACAGCTAAAACAATTTTTTTATCGAACTACATTTTTGAAGTGCAGCACGCTCTCTTTCCTTTTTTTTTTTGAGGATCATTTCTTACCGATGGTTTGGGGTAGTGCTCGAGATAAAGTTGTAGTGTATTAAAGACTAATCGCCTCGTAATTTTTTTCACTTAATAAAGGATATGCACTTGGCTGCAACGTGGAATCAGGCCCAGGCTGCCTCTTTCTTATCCGCTCTTGAGGTCGAGCAACAGTTGAGGTAAGTGGTCCCTTTGTTTTCTAGCTACCTATCGCATTATAGGGGAGGGCTGGGTGGGGGGGGGGGGGGGGGGGCAAGGGTGGCGCAGTGGTGAGATCACTTGCCTATCAACAATGTGGCCTGGCGTCGACGCCATATGTGGGTTGAGTTATTTGTTGGTTCTCTCCCTTTCTCCGAGAGGTTTTTCTTCGGTTACTCCGGTTTTCCCCTTTCCTCAAAAACCAACATTCTCAAATTCCAATTCAACCAGGAATCAGACAAAAGGCCACCATGTGGATGTGCTTCCTATAAATCGTTATTATTGTAGCAAGTATTATACCGACCGATTCATGGGTTCTTAAGACCAAACCGTGAAATTTCTACCATTTATTTTCTCATGTGTCTCGAACTTTCTGTAATACAATACCGTATCCTTAATCCCCTTCGATGTGGCAAGATGCCAACTTCAGCCCTCTTATGTCTTCTCTTAAATTCCAGGGATTCATTACTTCTTTGATTCGCTGTTTTGTCTCTTTTTGACTGTAGAGATCGTTTTCGAGACGGCTATGAAAGTCTGAGGAAAGCATTTGAGACCGTTGACACCAACAGGGACGGATACATTTCAAGACATGAGCTTCAGAAAGTGTTATTTGACTTCCACTATTTTTTGGATGATGTGCAGCTCAACATACTCCTGGACAGGTCAGTACTGACCACTTTTGCGATTATGATAATTTTCTTGAATTTCTGTCTCCTGAACTCGCAAAATAGGTTAAGTACCCGTGCATAGAGTATATAAGTCGACATCTTAACTATCCCTGGATTTGCGCTAATCGCCCTTTGAACAACTCGCGAGGAGGACGGGCAGCATGAAAATTGTTCCAAGATTCACTTAACCTTCTTACTTCAAAATATTGGTCACCTTGGGTGCCGCGGTTCCGGTTCCGGTCAAGTCTTCCTATTGACGTGCGCGACAATATTTTTCTCCTGGCCTCAAGGGTCGTAACTTCGCCCTGTGCTCGACTCCTAAACATTCCGCTACGCGCCCCGGAGGAAAAAAAACCAAAGGTTTCTACGGTACAACTGGAACTCTAATGATGCTTGGTCCATGTGCATCAGTTGACAATCCCGTTTTTGTTTCCTGTAGGTGTGGACTATCGCATAAGAGCAAACTGTCCTACGAGAAATTCCTGAGCGCTTTTGAGGATAACAGGCATGCAGGTTATGGCCGCGTTACCCTGGACACGCCAGGTAAAGTCGTCACGCCTGTTGTATTTGAGAGACACGATTCTCTTACCCCAGAAGCAGCCATCAACAGACTAAGAAGCAAGATAAGTGAGAATCCTGAAACCATCCAGAGGGTAAGTGTATTTATGTCCAGGATTGCAAGCTGTGGCAAAAAGTTTCTGCCATATATTGATAGGAATTTTAGCAACAAATACCGTAAAATTCCAAAAATAAGCCCTGGGGCTTATATTTTTCAAAGGCCCTTTTTAAGGGGCTTATTTTTGGAGGGGCCTATATTCGGAGGGGCTTATCTACGGAGGGAAATTTGCGTTTCAAACTCGATTAGGCAAGCCTTATAGTTGGAAAGAAATTAACCGTTTTTGATTTGTTTTACTTTGTATTTGAGAGCAATTTCCAAGTACAAGGCCCCCCGGGGGGCTTATATTTGGGGGGGGGGGGCGATTTAACGGAGGGTTTTTTGCGTCATGAGTTTGGGGGGCTTATATTTGGAGGGGCTTATACATGGAGGGGCTTACTTTCAGAATTTTATGGTATCTAAAAGACATTGTATTCAGAAAGATCTATAACAGCAAGACCCTTCTGATGGGGGGTACATTGGTCTGCCAGCTGCGCGGTGAAGTGTCTTTGCAAAAGGGACGGGACACGCAAAGCCCCCTGGTTGTGCGGGGGGATGGGGGTCTGCTGTTCCATTTTATTCTGTCCAAGGTTGTAGTTAGAGGAGCTAGGTACACTTTCACAACAAACAAAGCATATGCATTCTTTCCGTTTACGTCTAGGCCCAGAAAAGGATGCTCTTGCCTTCGTCGACTTAAACTTGTTATCTTAGTCGAGTGGAAAAGAAAACAAAAGGCAGTAAATGTTATTACGTTCTTTTCCAGGCTTTCGCCGCGTTTGACCGAGATGGAATGGGACTGATATCCAAAGAGGATTTACATCAGATAATCAATGCATTCTGTTTTGTGATGTCTGATAAACAGTTTCAGGTAAAGCATCTTATTTCTCTATTGTTAAAATTTAACAAGCAAAGAAACAATCACCAAAATACCTTCAAAATTATTTGGTTTATTAAGGGCCCATTTTACAGTTTGTGGAATTTTCCAAGGCGCAAGTCGACAAAGACAAATATCGCTACCTAAATCTTGGTAGCTAGTGAGAGCCAATTATTTGAAAATTCAGAGTTGAAGCGAGTACAGTACCGCTGAAAAGTAAGTTGACACTCGAGGCTCGAAACTCGAGACTCGATCCTCGCGTCTCGAAGCTCGGACGCTTCGAGTTTTGAGATACGTGGATCGAGTCTCTCACAAAGCTGCGCTGCCTTTGTAAGGGACCTTAATTTGAACATTGCGCTTTTGCCTTGTAGTAGTAGTAGTAGTAGTAGTAGTAGTAGTAGTTGTTGTTGTTGTTGTTTTAGTATTATTATTTCGTGTCAAAACTGGTGAAAAAAGATACTTCAACAACTCTATGATTTTAACATACTAAACACTGACGTCTTTTAAATTTGGAGGTGAGATCCACTTTGAGACAAAAATTTTAAAAATCCCAATTTTATTTCTATAAAACATATGCCACATGAAGGTACTGCGCGAAGGGTTTGGAGTTTCGTCCGCAGACTTTGTGTTACATAGCTTATATCTCCTGATTCTAATCAACGTCATGAACTTTGTATTCCTCAGACGCTTATGAAAAAGGTAAACGTGAGTGAAGGAGGTCTGATATCTTATGAAGAGTTTTTCAAGAGCTTTCAAAAATCAGACGCCGAGGTAAGTGGACTACTTGCCAAATATTCTTATATTTCAGATGTTAGGTAAAGATTTTAGAACTTGGAATCACATTGGCGTGGCAAGATGGACACAGCAGAATCTTTTTTATCTTAAGCTGTCACTGTGTTGTTACATTTGTTAGGCCAGTCGCAAATGGCTGGAGAGTTTATACCCTTCCCCTGACAAGCGCCAAAGAACCGCTGAGCATGTTAGCAAGCGAAATCGTGGGATGACGGAGGCTGAAGTTGAAAAGAGAGTGCGAGAGGTTGTCGTGGCAAGATTTTATAGTCTTGCAAAGGTAATGTTTCTCTTCTAATTTAAGCTTCATTTCCAGTTAAAGTCCACTCAATGTTACCCACTGTTTGAGCAAAGTTTAACTGACTAATGAGACTGGCTTAAGCATTGATACTGCGCCTTATCGTTTTCACTTCCTGAGGGATGACGCAGTCTTGTTAGGTGGCTCCAACTTCGGAGTCTGTGGACAAAATCTTGTGGTGTCACCATTCAAATGGAAGCTCTTTAGCAGTAATTTCAGATAGTGCTGCATGGTGTTCAGCATTTTGCAAAATGAAATTTGACGCTTTTGTCGAATTTTTGCTTCGGCCACTGTCGGAAGTGAAATGACTTTACAATGTACCCGAGGAAAAGTCTGCTAGTGTAGGAGCTCAATTAAGTGACTTAGTTTAGCTACTGAGTAAATTTGGGATCTTAAGCTTCGGAGCAGTGAAAAGAGTGGTTGTGTTTTCACGGTAACGAACGCTCAAAAAGCAGCGAAAAAGATGGGAGTGCGTTTACAGTCTGAGTGTAACTGCGTCTGTGCATTTAAATCTCGACCATGTTATAGGGCGTGTTATCCTATTTTTGAGTGCCAGGGATTATAGAACCTTCCGTACTTTCAAATGCCCACAGTAATCCATTTATGCTACGTAAATCTAAACCGTCGATCGAAAATCATCATGCTGTTGCTAGGTTTGTTCGGAACTGAAAATGATATTTCGGATAGGTTTGTTCTCCAAAAGTTCACTCGTCAGAAAAGATACTCTGGCATTTGAGTTTATAAGCCACTTGATTTCTGTCTCTCTGCTTTTAGGGCATAATTCGTTAAATGTAACTCGGATTGTTTTATTCTCAGGCTTTCACAGACGAAGACACCCACCACACGGGGACAATCAGCGGTGCGGCTCTGCATGAAATACTCAACGAACATGCATTCCGTATGAGCAGCGATCAATTCAGTTATATTTGGAGTAAACTTCCAAAGAACGCTGAAGGCAAAGTAGATTACAGGGATTTTCTGAAGATTTTCTCCATGCGAACAGATGTTATACGAGTGGCATCCACGACACCCCCTCAGTCACGCGATAGAAGGGTGAGCTCGCCGCTTTCGAATTTTTTACAAGCTTGTGTCTGCTGAAAGATTCCATTCCCCACACCAGTTGAACCCGAAAGGCTTTTTCAGTTCTTAAGCTTTATTTACATTGACAAGTTTGCCTTGATACGTTTTGGTCTTGCCTTGATACTAAGGATGAAAAATTCCATACTTTTCCATTTATACTATCAAGGAAAGTTCTTTTCAAAGAAGCCTACGTAGCCGGTGGTTTTGTTCGGTGAGCGCGCCATTCAGTGGCGAAGCGGTAAAAGCGCCGGCGGGAACGAGCGCCATTCTCTGTCCCATTCTCCCGGCGGCTTTGCTGCTCGGACGCGCTCCCGACCCTAACAAAACCAACAGCTACACAGGCCTTTTCAAAGAAAATTGCTATTATAAATGCGGTTTTGAGTTAATACTATTTAAGCGTAAAGCTGGTTACTAAGTCTTCAACCATATGCAATTCATTTTTTGTTTACAAACTTATGGGGTGGTAAGCTTTGTCATCTTTCGACAAGTTGTTATTGTCATAATTTATTTGCGCGCGTTTGTTGCAGATTTCTGAGCCCGCAATGTCGCCAGTACGTTCACCTGCCAGGATTCCATCACCTGAATCACTGACACCGCCTCCTTCAGCAACTGATGTGGAAAGAAAAATTAAAGACGCGGTAGGTCTTGAATGTAATGTTGTCGATAACGAAAACATTAAAATTATTACTGTAGGAGAAAAGAGGGTTATGACCTCTTTCGATCATCTATGCAGTATTTCACTCTCAATAGGGTCAGACCGAATGATTTTCCGTATACCATACATGTTTGGCATCTTCCAGGTTCTTTTCATGTTACTGAATGACAACCAAAGCACCCAGTTATACTGTCTATTGTACTGTTTGTTCGTTTTTTAGGTTTGTCGTCGTTGGCAGCAGATGCAGAAATCTTTCAGAAACATCGACAGCGGAAACAAAGGAGTCGTTAACTTTGAGCAACTTAGAGGTGTGTTTCGATCTTTTGTTTTGTTTTTCTTGCTTACCTGCTTGTGTTTGTTTGTTTGTTTTTGTTTTCTTTTTTTACCGCTGTTTTAGTCGCATTTTATGGTTCCAAGCTGTGACTGTTTATGTCGAGTTGATGGAAACTAATACTCCATTTGTTTATTTCTGTTTAAGTTATTTTATGGAAGCACGATATTGAGCTCAGCCCAAACGAATTGTTGTCTTTGTGGAGGAAACACAGCAGCGAGGAAAAAGGAGGGTACGTTTTGTGAACCAGCTTAGGTTTTCTAAAACATGAAACAAAAGAAACGAAAACCTCCTTGAAGTTGTGGCTGGTTCGATAGATGCGACAATAGGTCATTTCTGAGTCTCGCGAGGCCTCTGTTTCAAAGCGAGACTAAGTGCGAAACCATTGATATGAAAACGACTTCTTTCTCGTGCAAATGTTAATGAGACTCGTTATCTAAAGAACGTTTTTGCATTTAGCCTCGTTTTGAAAGTGTGGGTTTTTGGAACTAGGAAATGGCCTTTTTATATTTTGGATATGTCCTTCTGTCCTCCCACCCTGCGTAGTCGGGGGAGCGAGGGGGAGCATGTTTCAATTTTTTAATACATGGCTACAAAGTGGCAAACAGAACATGAAAACTTGAAGAAGTCTTAACTTATGATAGTTTGATGCTGGTTGTACTTTTGTTTCATCGATATTCCGAGAACTTGAAGAAGGGGGGACTTGTGTTATACCTTGTTGAAGTGACGCTTCAAGGCCTACAGATCAGTAATTTTCTTTGTTAAGACTATTGGCGAATGTGCCAGACATTAATCGAGTATTGTCTCTTTTTTCAGAATCGAATACAAAGATTTTATGCGACATTTTGTGTTGAACCTTAAGTCACAAGATAGCAATTCTCTCGCTAGACCCAAGCTACAAAACACCCGAATTCCGGTGAGTGTTACTAAGGGCAAAACGACGATCATTTAAAGTGTGGTCCAGCCTTCCTCATAAGCACCCAGTCAAATGACTGCATGGTGTAGCAATGGCATTCCTAATCTTCTGAAAGGCTGCCCAGAGATAAGCCAGTTGCTATTAAAATCCCTTTTGTTTCAATCCTGCTTGTGTTAATTTTTCATGTTGAGTCAGACCAACCTAATACGTACAGCAAAGAAACAGAGTCAAGTGTCCCCTTTACAAAGGTGTTCCTATTATGCGATGTGGGAATTATACAGTGAAATTTAGTGTCTTTGGGACCAATAGAATTGTCCGTAATGAGAGATACCCCGTTATGAGAGGTTTGACTATTTTCGGATTTCGAGTCGGATTGGACACAATAGTAATATACAAACAAAATTTCCAGCAAACTGCATACAACTCGTACTTTTTCGTTGATCTTTATGGACTAGCACACTCCTAATTTATCCAGCCCTCGCAACTCTTTACATCAAATCAAGTTGTATTCCTATCAACAGAACCCGTTACACTACATACGATACAGTACGGCAGCACACAGCATTCTGTCGTTCTGTAAAACTGATTAGTTGTATTTGTTTTCAGACAAGCCCAGGAGTAAGGACTGATAGGTTCATAGAACTCATGGCTACAATCCGTGCCTCGGTACGGCGCGACTGGAAGGAAATGAGAAGAGCTTTCAGGGTAAGATTCTTACAAATGATCTTAAACCTAATTCTGTCTCTAATTCTTTTCCGATCTGATAACCCTAACCAGTAATAAACCCTTTGAATGATTATTTTGCTTGTGGGATACACTAAAAATTCGCATTAAAGAATCTTTAATTTCCTGCGACGAAGACTGAAATGGTTCGTATACATTTAAGGAGTATTGAGAGCTGAACAAACTTTATACAGTGCACATTGCGTTCATTCTCACTACAGTGCAGCAGCTGAAAAGTATCTCTATAAATGTACACTTCCAAATTTCGAACTGGAAAGCACCAACTTCTCCAACTAATGCGTCCGAGCTCCTAAGTATTTGTTGGGTAAATAAATGATATTTTCATCTCATCGCAACTATATTACATAACTTAGTCATTGTAAGATACACTTCCGTGTAGCCTGAAAGGTGGTTATATTCGCTCGCTAACTTGTCTTGCGTTTGCACCAGAGTTTTCTTAAGCTTCAGTATTTCTTTTTCGTTGTTTTGGGGTTTTTGCACTTAAAATCTTTTTCATTCGTTATTTGAATTAGCTCTTAGGTGAGGTGCTAACTTGGTCAAATTCTTTTGTCTGTAACTGTTGATACAATGCTTGGGGGACAGATTTGTTTGATATGAGGCAGTGATTTTGCATTTGCAAGTAATTTCTTTGCTTGTGCTAACTTTGAATAAAGATGTGTAATTGAATTGGCAATATTACTGCGCTTTTCAAAAACACGCGAACTCTGAAGTTCAAAAGCCAACTGACATTTGCGTTTTACACTGCCGTCAATCATCTTGGTGGACCTCTTAGGAAACAGAACTTTACTTAAACGGATTCAAAAGGTCATGTTTTGTGATCTGTGATTGATGGATTTCGATCCGTTTCGTGAGTTTCTGTGTTTGAAGGTTCGTTGCTTGTGATCGTAATTATGATTGACGGTAGCGAAAAACGCAATTGTGAAGGAGGCTTTTGAGCTTTAGGGCTGCGTTCCTTTGGGATGATCCGGATCAGGATCAGTGATCTGAGATCACTCGAATCATGGCAGGCCAAATGACCCTATGAATCCACTCTGGACAAGGATTTATCGGTTCATTTGATCTACCATGATCCGAATGATCTTGGATCACTGATCCTGATCCGGATCATCCCAAAAGAACGCACCCTTAGAATTCGCGTGTTTGTGAAAAGCGCAGTAACAAAATGAACTAGACAGCCGTGACACAGCTCCTTCAAAAATATTAAGCTGATTTAGCAACAGAACGGGAACGGCAGTTGACGACGGGAAAGCGAGCGGAAAGGACTAAACACGACTTCCGGTGCTCAATTTGCCGCTCTGCCATTGATCAAGGCAGTTGTTTGATTTGCGCGCACCGTCGTCAACTGACGTTCCCGTTCTGTTGCTAAATCAGCCTATTACAAAGGAGTCTAAGCAGCGACTTTTTTGAGCGACGCACGTCGACCGGAAGTGGACTTTTTACACTCTTGAGCCACGAATTTGAACAAATTTTTGGGCAAATCGTCTCTTTGAGAGTAAAGACACTTGGACCCGGTTCAGAGGCCGAACTTTTTATAAGCCGAACCTGATATATTGAATTAAGTTCACGAAAAGTTCGGCGTCTGAATCAATTAGGCACGCCTGTTTCAATTTGGAACGGCTCCGCAGCCGTTCTTTTCGCCTAGCCTGGCCGGGAATTTCGCCTTTGGAGCGACTTTGGAACGGCTTTGATTCAAACGCCAAACTTTTCATGTACCGATATTTTATAAGCAGTTTGACCGAAATGAGCGTTTTCCGCCTTTTGAACTTTGTTCAGCTGCAATTTAGATCGACGTTTGAATCAATTGAGCCGGTCTAAATAGTTTGGGTCGGCCTTAATTCGAATTAGGTTCGGCTCATGAAAAGTTTGGCGTCTGAACTGGACCTTACGATTACAGATTTGGTAGCGTCAAGGCATTTAAAAAGAGAAAAAGGTTCACTTCCAGTTGGCATACGTCAATCAAAACGTGGCTACTTAAACTCCCTAATTTGGCTTTTGTGATTTTCACCAGTGATTTACGTAGTGTGATTATTCCTTCTCTTCTTATTTCCAGGGTTTGGATAAAAGTGGTTGTGGTACTTGCTCTCTTCTTGAGTTCAGAGAGATGATGAGAAAATTTAAGATTGAGTTAAGCGAAGAAGAGTTCTTCCATCTGTTCTCGTTTTACGACAAAAACATGACGGGCAAGATTTCTTACAACGATTTCCTTCGAGCACATTTAGAATAAGCGTGCACGATGTTACAAGGTTGAGACCTCAAGAGAGGTTCTCTAGAAGCGGATCTACCATCTGCATTACCTTACTTTAATCAAGGGATTTCACGTAATGATTTCTCTTTGCTATTCCAAATCGTTGTATTTGTCGAAGTCTTAAATAATAAAATTGTAAAGATTGATTTGATGTGATCGATCACTGTAAAGCGACATGTAAATCGCTTTGATGTATTTGTTTATTAAAAAAAATGAAACGAATGAAAGGAAAGATGTGTTTGATGTAGCTCACTTGGCTCCTGGCTCTCATGACAAATTCCCTGGAGCTTGAGCCCAGCCCCTGTGGTCATCATTATATTTTGAACGTCACATTAATCAGTACGGTGGTTAAATCTCTATCATACAGATAGCTAGTGATAACTGTGATAACTAGTTTTGTTCAGAGAAGTGTCATCCATATGTTCATGTCTATAAGCTTAAAGGACAAGTCTTGGACCCCCTGCTTTCTGTCAGATACCTTGGTACATATTAAAACCATCTCCAACAAAGCTAACAAAACTCTTGGCTTTCTAAAGCGGAACTTTATGTAATAATATCACATTGCCCACCCACGACTAAGGAAACCGCATACAAGGCCCTAGTGCGACCAACTCTGGAATACTGTTCATCTGTGTGGGATCCATATGCAGCTAAAAACACAAACACGGTTGAGATGGTCCAAAGGAGAGCTACACGCTGGGCTCTAAATCGCTTCGACAGCAAAGATAGTGTAACCGAAATGCTTTCAACCCTGAAATGGAAGACACTAGAAAGTAGGCGAACCATAGCACGCCTATCTATGCTGTATAAAATGCAACACAGGCTAGTCTCTCACAAAGACGCCAATCTACAATCTGCTGGCAATTCGTAGTCAACTCGTCCCATAGAGTACTCTTACACACAGCCGCAGCCATTAGGGATTACTACAAGCATTCCTTCTACACAAGGACAATTACAGAATGGAACAAACTCCCAAGGGATATAGCATTGTCCAATTCGCTGGCTGCTTTTAAAAATGCAATTTCAAACATTTATTGACACTTTTATTACTTTGCGCTCATAAGTGCCACTTTTGTCACTTTCGTTTTCCTTTGTTTGTTGGTTTGTTGGTTTTTTTTTTTCTAGAGCGGTCTAAAATGCTCAATATTGAGTGAAAGACCTAAATGGTGAACAAATAAATAAATTTCAGTGGTGCGCTTGGGCAGAAAAAGGAAAGGAGGACAGTTTCGTATCTAAGAAATGAAGCGGTCAGAAGGGGACAAGAAGAAGATGATGATGGTGATGAAGGTGATAGCGATGAACAAGAAGAAGAAGTAACACCAACGAACAAGAAGAACAACGGTTAAAGCAACAACAAAACAAGACGAAGAACAAAACAAGTACAACAGCAGGAAGAACAAGAAGTAGGTGAAGATGGGGAACTGAAGAGCGAGAACATGAAGCAGTGATAATGATGATGATGATGGTGAAGAAGAAGAGGAAGAAAAATAAGATGAAGGAAGAACATGAGCAAGAAAAAGAAAGAAGAAGAGCAACAACGACAAGAAGAAGAAGCAAGAATGAGGAAAGGAAGAACAAAAAAAATAACGAGAAGGACAAGAACAAGGAAAAGAATACAACGAGAACGAAACAAGAACATCAAGAAGAAAGCAACAAAAAGGAGAAGTAGATGAAGATGACGAAGAACAAGAGCAGGAAAAAGATGATGAAGCAGAAGAACAAGAACAATAACAACAATAAAACAATAACAAAAACAGCAAGAACAAAAAGAAAGTCAAAGAACAAAACAAAAACAACTACGAGGAGGACAAAACGAGAAGAAAAAGAATAAAACAAGAACAAGAGGAACAAAAAAAAACAAGAACATCAAGAAGTAGATGAAGCTGAAAGAGCAAGGTCAAAAGCGAGAGGATGACGATGATAAAGGACAAGAACAAGAATAAATTAAGAACAACAGCAAGAAGAAGAACAAAACAACAACACCAACAAGAAAAACAACAAGAAGAGCAGGAACAACATTTTAATGTAGAATAACATTTTAGAATATACTAGGGTCAAGGATACCTGTATAATAGCTTATTGAGCTAAGCGTAAACTCCACATTACATAAAGCACTTAGCCTATGTTTATCTTATCTTAAGATGGTAAATCAATATATAGCCTAAATAATACGGTCCAGAGAATACTCCCATGAGGCACGCCACTTTGGTTAGGGGATTTGACAATGCAATGCTGACCGCCTGGGTTCTATTGTGCAAATAATTTGAAAACCAATTTAGAGAGTTTCGTTTTATGCCACATCTCTCTGACTTTTCGATAAGTGCCTCATTTGACACAGTATCGAAGGACTTTCTTAGGTCGATAAACACAGCTCCCAAAAACTTTATTAGGGTCAATGCCTCGACGGAATCGCAAAAGAACATTACCGCGGTGAGTGTGGAGTGGTGCTGCCTGAAACCAACTGAAAGGGACTTAATAAATCGCTGTGCTTTAGATAGTGTTGAACGTGACGTTCACCACCTCAGAAATTCTGGATACAACTGGAAGTATTAATCGGTCGATAGGTATCCATGATTGCCTGTCCACCACACTTGTACAACGGCACCACCTTTGCTTTCTTCCACTATCAGACGCTTAGCCAGTCGACAAAGAGAAATAGACTATGTGCGTAACCGAGGAAACTTTAACGCTGGCACCGTCGTTTCATTTCAAAAGACTAGCTGGTGTGTTGTCCAGACCGGTGGAGCCACCGACCTTTTAACTGACAAGAACGCTCTTAATATCGGTGTTAAGTCTCGCTTGCTTAGAGATTAGATACGAAATGAGGAGGCGATTAACTCTAGACGCAACAGGATTTACTCATTGACGGTTTTTCATTTCCTACTTTATCGACGGTCGAGTATTCTTCAGGACATTTACTTTTTATATCGTATTCGACGAATTTTTTCTGAATTGGTTTAGTAGGCGTGTTAGCGGCGACTGGAGATACGTCTGCGGTCGCAGGCTATACGCCTGTATAATTACACGAAAATTCAAGAGCCTCGACTCGAGAGGAATGACATCGTTATGAGAACATGGGACGTCCTTTCAATCATCGCAGAAAATAAACCGCATGCTCCTCAAAAGACTCATTTGCAACAATAAAAGTTTACAACATTCGACCAGCTAGCCTTTGCTAATTAAGATTCTTCTTTTCTTTTTTTTCGACCACTGAAGTGTTCACGTGTTCCAATGTTATCAACTTTCTCAAGCGATAGAATTTCGTAGACCGACCCGTTCCGGAAAAGCTCCAAATCTCATTTATTAATCTTTCCTAAGCTTTCTTCTCAAAACATGCGTGGCTTCGGTCGCGCAACGGTTCTTATTCCCAGTTTCCACGGTCTCCGCTAGGAACGCCTGGCACCCCAACGCCCTTTTGTGTCCTAAATACGAGGAAAAACGGCTTGCAGATTATGAGTCTTGCTGCTTACGCAAGCGAGACTAAAAAGCGCGCGAACGCTAACTATTCTGCGTGAAAGACGTTCGGAAGGGAAGGTAAAGGGGGAATTCGGGCGCCCAAAAACTCAAGGGGCGTGTTAGTATGCCCGAATGCTCCTTTCCCCGCCTCTTCCTCTTCGAACGCCTGCCACGTAAGGCCTCACAAGCTACGTTTTTGGCGCGACTACAAAAGCTCAGTTGTACAATGAGGTGCAATCCATTTTCTAACAATATTTTTAGAGCTACACTGATCGATTCGTGCAAACTCGCTTCAATACTTACAAGAACGCGAAATTGTAAAACGTGTTTCGAAAAACTACTTGCTAACTACATATTGTGCAGTTATTCTGTGTCACTTTCGAAGAACAACTTGACATTGTTAAGCTTAAAACCTCACAACGTCAAACGTCAGCCTGAAACGTAAATGAAAACGCTGTTAAGGATCCACTGTGATACAGGCACTGATAATAGCGTAAAACGTTTAACATTCTGCTTGGCATGACATTTTTTTTAAAATGAGTGTACATGGTTCAGATCTTGAAGTAGTGTTATGCTGAATAAACTTGTGATGGGTAAATTTGTCTAAAAAATATGAAGACCTCCTTGTTTTTCTGGCATGCTAAAATGGTACAGCGTAAAATTCTCGCTTTTATCCGCCTTTTGGCGTTAGTAGTATAGTTGGAACCGTTTACTTCCATGTAGGCGTCGGTTTGCTGTGCGCATTGTACAATGTTGCAAGGAATAATCTACTTGAGGACGATTTTTGATCTAAAATTAATAATAGCAAAGTAATCAGAAATGTTTTTGTAAACGAGTCAACCAAGACAAAATCGAATTCACGGTTCAATTCAAACTCAATCAAACAGGTACGCAAACACACATCTGATATGGAGTTACAATTCGACTCGAAATTGAAGTAGGATTCAAACTGAAACACAAACTTGAACTGGGACTGGAAGGTCAAGCCCGGAAAATACAATTGAGACTTGGAGTAATCAATTTAATCGCTATCTCTAACATACCATTCGGTTATTTTGACCAACATCCATTTTTTTTTAATGACATGAAATGATGCATTTTACGGAGAAGACTGTACGACGGATTAACGTACTTTCAGGTTGAAATGTTTAAATGAAAATAAAGAAAACTGCCTTAAGTTAAATGCGAAATGAAGCAGATTCCTTACCTAAAGGAATGTACTTATTTATGCGTTGCTTCCTGCGCCAAACTCTTAGTGGCAAAAGATATGAAGATCTCTGTTTGCGTCTCTTGATGGCATTTAGGTTCCTTGAGGTCGACCTCGTGACAATGGCAATTCTCAATCAACACACTGTTTTCCAGTCCTTGAAAACGCACCTCAGCATTACCATTAGTTTTTGCTGTGCTGAGAACTTCCTGCAGATCTACATCTTCGTCATGCAGCTCATCACATGGAACGCTCGTTTCAGTCAAATGATCCAGGTGCATTTCTCCACCCAGATCAGAAAGAGGAAGAAGCATTGCCAGGCAACAAGAAATGGACAGACGGGGATCTCTGATCCACGTTTTAAGGTACTGAAACACGTGTACGGCATATTGAACTTAAAGAAATAAAAGAAAAAAAGATACTTCTGATTGTAGCAACTTTGAATTGTCAAGTGTGTGATTTTACAGTAATTAAATTTGCACTCTCTACGTAGAGAACATGAAAAATGATGAAATCTAATATCTTGGATATTACCTGGTAATCAAGAAACGTTCTTTGTCAGTGATTTTTCAAAATACAATGATTCAAAAAGAAACGTAGCTCAAAAAGCGATTGAGGATGCGTTAAAAAATTTTTACAACTCTTCAAAAGATTTTTTTAGAGATTCTATTGAAAAAAATTGTTTGAACTCACCACCAACAAGGCCGATTACCAAGGTATTTGCTCCCACTACAAGGATCTTGAATAAAACGGTATCCATATGCGAATCTACCGAGGCTGAAATGTTCTCTGCTGGTATTCTACTCACAGCTCCAATACCCAGGTTGAGACAAGTAACAGCAAGGGACGTCACCATCAGTATGTTTTCTGTAGAGTCTTGAATGGGACTCGTCCATGCAAATAGTACTCCATACATGCCCGCGACAACCCATGTTAAGCCGATGTAGGATCTGGTCTGTTTTCCAACGACAATCATGACCGACGTAATAATAACTTTGCGAGACATTTCAACAATTTCCCAATACCAATTTCGAGGTTTGTAGTTTTCAAACAGAAAACTGAGTCCTGTTACGATTTCGTTCTTTGGTCTTCTTGAATCCAGGGTTGTTTTACTGTCTCTGGTGGCAAATATGATCGTTTTCAGTCTCCAAAGGGCGATGAATGAAAAGGTAGGGAGACAAAGCACGTAGACAGTAGCAATGTACGCTACAATAACCAAATGGTTGTACCGCGGCTCATGGCATTTCACGCTGTAATCTGTTTTTAAGTAATTGGAACATTGCTCTTCTTTTTCGTTCAAGCAAATCTTCTGGCAGGCAAGTGGAAACACGCTGGCTGTCTTAACACAAGTGCTTAGGTACGTTACGTACAAAAAGAAAAATAGATTCCTGTAAGCGAACTGCTTCGTCTCGGAAATTGCGTCGGCCTTCTCTTGTTCGCTTAGGATTTGCTTTCTTGCGATGACTGCCTTGCGCAGCCCGTAGCCAACACCGCAGAAACAGATAACTAAGGCATTTATTGTCATAATTGCAATTAAATTGGCAAATGCGTCAACTTGTAGACCATGAAAAAGACAATGTATAGGCGCAACTTGAAGGATATTCAACTGCAGTATTTCAGAATATTTGGCAACAGCTTGCAGGGAATCTGGCCATTCTATAAAGGAGAACGCTTCCAAAAGACCATAGGTCACTTGATAAAAGCCTATAATGATCTTGAGTTTGGATAAAAGTTTGTCAATAACAGCAAGCCCCTTGGCCTTCTTTCGGTTCGATTTGCTCGTCCAGAACGACACAATTAAAATCGCTACCAAAACGACTGCAATGACTAAAAACTGTCCTAATAACCACGTCTTTGATGAGCATCTTTCACATGTTTGTAATTCCATGTAGTATCCCATAGTGCATACTCCACATAATGGACCTTCATATCCAATCTCACACGGAGATTCTAAACCACCTTTGCAAGATTCTTGCTTTGGGCATTTATGTGGTGTGGGCATTGGATAGGGGTACCGAGTGGAGAAAGTATCTGAAGCTGGCAAAGACGAAGATAGATAGTGCGAAAAGTTTCTGTACCGATTCTTATATATCTCACTTTGCCATTCCCACCAGTAACCAGGTTTTAAAGTGGCATAATCATCTTTGCACTCGAGTCCTCCGTGCAAGTCACACTTGTGACACTTTTCTAACATATGGGTGCGGTGGAATCCATGCAAACATTTGCAAGCGCGATATCCAGCAAAGTCGTCTGTGTTTGTACCTGATCAGATGTGAAATAAGATTCGAGAGTATTAAGACAATTTGTAAAACAGACTCAAGATTTTTCCTACTTCCTTTCGCCTGGTCAACGACTATTTTAAAAGTCTCCGCATGATCCCGCCATCCACACTAATAACAGGCTTTGCATTGCAAAGTCTGTCATTTAAAATTAGATAGCGTTTTCTTATAACTTGCGATCGTATTAGTGTAGAAGTAAGGTCAAAAGGCATTAAAATATATTCAAAGCACCTCATGATTTTATTGCGGGCGACAAGAGGAGCCCGCAATCCTAATCTACAGGTTGTTATTACGCATGCGTCGCATGTATGTAGCATTCGTTTGGACTTCCACTAAGTATGAATGGAATGGACAGAACCCGATTTGATCCCGCGCGTTTGCACCGTCTATCACTCGTAATCTGATCACGCTTGTTTTGACTATCTCTCACTTGAAACTTACGCAGAGCACAGCTATGGACCTTCGATCGTTGTCGCCCGCACTCTGTAACCTTTGGTTTTTGCTAATTGTAAGATGATAAGCGAATTACCTTGAGGACAAGCCTTGCAGTCTTCAGCTCTTTTGCCTGGCGCCTTCTCGAGCGAAACAAAGGAACCATTAGGACATTTTTTACAACTTGTTGCGACGTACCCAACTTTGTCGGAATAAAATCCTCCTAAAACGACAATAAGGGATGAAAAAATTACCTTCTGACCACAATGGATCTCGTGGTACTTGCAGCTTCACTCAAAAATTCTGATTAATTGAGTGGGTGCTCATGTGTCAATAGGCCATTTTACAGTTGTGTGGTTAGTGCCCTGACCTTTGAATTGAAGCGAGGCTGGAAGTGGTCTTGTTAAGATACAAGCTGTCTTGCTTTTCATGTACAAATCGTGTTATTCTAATATTAACAAAAACTTGAGCAACATCATATACATGTGAAGATCAAAAAGGTTTGCAACAAAGCAAGATCACCTCCAGCCTTGCCTCCTTTTCAAAGGCCGGGGAATGAACATGAACCGAGTCAAATTTAGAAGGATATTGCATGGAGTCATCAGAGTATAACTGGGCTAATATCTCAGAGACAATTTGCCCGGAAATGCTAGTTTTTGGCAAGTAGGCCTTTTGGATGCTGTTCGTTCAGAATATTCCGACAAATTTTACAAATTTAATCTTTCATGATGTCACACTTTAGGTTTCTATTGGGATCCTTTTACTACCTGCAGGACATTTTATACATCCTTGTTCGCCTCTTGAAGAAGAGTTAAAGAATGTTCCCTCTGGACAGGGAAGTAACTTGTAAAAATCGGTGCGGTTTTCAGGATGACGTGCAAATCCTGATGCCAGGAGAGTATAAACGTAGGCTAACGCTTCTCTTTTATATGCTGGCGCATAGACAATGATGGCTTCGGTTTCAGCATTGTGGGGACTTCTAAAAAATTAAACAAGCACAAATGACTATCATTGCTGTTCTGCTTTCAACGTTTCGGTAATTCCTTGAAAGAATAAAGGATCATGAGAAGAATACATTAATTTCAGTTAATGCAAACTTAACTTTAGTAATGCTGCAGGCGGGCAGTTTTCAATGTCCAGAAGAGTAACTGACTCTCTATTACCCAAACTCTTTTATTACAGATACAGAGGGATATAGGGATATGGTGCTCCAGATAAAAAAAATTAAAAAGGAAAAATTTTCTGTATTTCAAATCTCAAAGGATGCCTTAGCCTTTCGACGTCTGGCTCGACATTAGTTAATCAGTTCGTCTGAATGAGTTTAATCGTCCAACACTTTCCAATCTATCCGTCTGTTTCAGACAGATAGAACGTCTGAAGATCGTCTGCAGGACAAACGTACATCTTCGAATGTGATGATCTATACTAATGAACTAAAAATTTGTATGATAGTATAACTATATTTAGCCTCTTTCGGGAGAAAATTTGTTATAAAAATTGCCGCGTTTTTGTTCTGATTGGCTCGACGCGTCCTAAATTCGACGACTGAGTCACTTATGTTCGTCTGAATGAGTTTGGATCTTCTAACACGTTCTATCCTTCTGAAGTCTGAAGAACGTCTCCGGGACAAACATCGATCGTCGATGAATTAAAAATTTGTATGATAATGTATATTTAGCTTCCTTCGGGAGAAAATGTATTAAACTTGCTTTTTGGTCTGGTTCAGTTGATTGGTTCGGCGCGTCCGACGTTCGACGTTCGACGTTCGACGTCTGAGCCCAAATTGGAGTTTGGCTCGTCTCATGAAAAGGTTCGTAGTTTGGCCTAGGCCTGAGACACTAGCACAGCTAGCTACAGCTATTTTGTAATTACAAAATGTCAACTGTATTGGCATCGGCAAACATCATCTACATTTGGTCAACGCTAGATGGTTATCAAGAATTAGAAGGGAATCTAAGCGAATTAGAAAAGGAATAATGTTTTGAATGAATAATAATATACTTACATATATATGGTGCACCTCTGTTGATTGGCGTAATATCTTAGTGTTCTAAGCACTCTGTTGTCTATCACCCTGGGAAAAAACATATATAAATATATTATATTATCATTTCTGTGTTAGCATAACTCCATTTCACCCAAAAAATGCCTAGTTACCACATTTCTTTAAAAAAGGAATTTACTAAATTTTCCAATTAGATTGGTGCCATTCAATGTTCGTTATATGTTTGCCAATTCCTGCTCTCTGTTATTTCAAATAGACTGAATGACCCTGGCATTTTGCAACCAAATTCATATATGTTGATACAAGTAAAAGGGCCACATTGAGTCACTATAAAACGTAAACGAGATTAAGAGAATTGGTTTGGATATGCCAGATCCAGTTATCAACGAATTATCATAAACGTTGGCAAACGTGTTTTTTTTCCCAAGAGTTATGGTATGAAAGTAGGTATCGACCTTTCTGAAACACTCAAAATATATTTTTAATAGGGGTCTAAACGTCCTGAATCGCTTCCAAGAGTTTGGATTTCCTAAACAAACACTCTTTCAAGTGATTACTATACGCAGAATAAACTGTTCTGAATATCTATGAAACATGATACGTCACAGCTGAGAATAAAACCCATTCAAGCCGATGAAGGATGCAAGACTCAAGATCTTCACTTCCGTCCGCAGCAAATATCTGTAATGTAATTGCATGAGCAAATGTAGGCCTTTAAAAAATGACATGAATACAGAATCGATACAGAACTTTTATTTTATCACCGTTGCAGAAAAATACGTCTTCTTCTTACTTCTACTTTAAAAATAGCAAACTTTATCTCAGCTTTTGCTAGTCTAACAGCAAACCATCTTAATGAAGAATGTATCAAAAAGGTTAGGAACGTACTCATCTTTGTATAAAATGTACGCTGAGTTTTGCTTAATACAGTGGGAGCTCTCGTAGCGACCACCTCGGAAATTCGAAAAAGTGGTCGCAACTAGAAATGGTCATTTTGACCTTAGTGCCTTAGTGCTATACATATCTAATATATACTGAAGTGTACAAGATCTTTATCAACGAACGATTGGCGCAATGTGCAGTTTTATTAAAGTGTTGATTTATATGAATAAGACTGAGTGGTGAGCTTAAAAACAAAGGAAAGTCCAGTTGGTCAATCCCAAAAGTGGTCGCTGTCGCTTGCGAAAGCAATTCATTACAAAGTTTGAGTCATAGTTCAAATCAGGGGTTTCACGAAGGCGGTCGTAACTATAGCTGGTCGCTTACGAGAGGGTTCGCAAGAACTGCTTTGATTGTATTGCATTACATGTTTTGCTTTCAGCTCGGGGAGGGGCGGGTCGAGTAGGAAACCCCCAATCAGGTCAGTTTAACAACAATTAAGGTAGTCAGAGTTCATTTTAAACTTACATCGTTAAGTTGTTATTACCAAGCCTGAAGGCCTCTTGTTCGATCATCCTTATCGGATTATCTGAAAGCAAACTGATCCGAGAACAGTGAAAAAAAAAATTATTCGGAATATGGAAGGGCTTTGTGACGGACAAAAACAACAATAACAATAAAGTTTCAGTCAGGGCAGGTCAAGAGTACCCTCCAAGATTGCATTAATGAATTTATTATTCCAAGGTTGAATCAGCTGGTAGTTGTAGATGTCAGTTTCATCTCTGTACTCCTGCATACATAATGAGCAGTGAACTCACACTGGAGAGGATTCATTTTTCAAATAATCGATATCATTAATGCAGTCTTGGGGGGTACGCTTGATCTGCCTTGACTGTAAGAATAATTATTCAAATGGATGAGGGAAGCCGTCATACTAGTACTTTTGTAATCAGAAAAATTGAAAGTGGATAAATAGCTTATTTTTTAACCCAAGGAAATATTGAATGTATGCGTTAGCTAAGAGTGATTGGAGGCATGGGACTGACTTCGTATACTTACACTATTTGGAGATCAGTCAAATTGAAGAAAGTTCGATATGGGATGCTGTTCAGTTGGTTAAAACTAAGAAATCTGAAAAGTTTAAACGAAATCCACAAACTGATAATTCTCTACACAATGAAAAACTAGGTGGCATTTAGGCGGGGAACGTTGCTGTTGACATTTCGGCTTTTTGTATGTGTTTGTTTTTGTACTTTGGAGATAAAATAAATAAGCTGAGGTCTAGGTCCAGAAATGCACAAAACCCCGACCTTGGGTACTTCAATTTGAAACAATTTGTATTTTGCATATGACTTTATGTTTGACAGAATTGCTTGCGTTAAGTTGAGGATTAGAGCTACAGGAAGCTTCGGGCGGTTCATAGTAAAGAGCATGAACCTCATTAACGTGTATTCATGATTCTAATTCGCAGTGAATCGTCGCGACTGGTGACAGCATCTTGCTATCTTGTTGCAAGTCTTCTCTGTTAGGGGCCTCTTTATGTCGCAGTGAGGCTGCGGAGAGGGAAAAAAACAACGCGCGCCGGGTACGATGGGAAGGGAAAAGATAGCGGGAGTAACTGCGGAGGAGAGATTTGCAAGTCTGGTAATGCCGCCGACAATGGGCTGTCTGGTTGTCTGCTTTGGAAGGTTTTAATTTTCAAGCATTCCGAACGAACCAGGAGGTGAAACGCGGTCGCTTCTGTTCAGCGGTCAATGATTATAAAAAACAAACAAACTAACAAACCAAAACAAAAATAAACAAGGGACACGATCTTGACAAATGAATTCACTTGGATCACAGACCAAGATTTTTGGGTGAATTACTAAGCACAATATTTGATTTGAAGAAGAACGATCGATTTCCGTATTTGCTTTACACGAACCAAACTCTTTTACTCCCTTTGGCACTATAAATAGGATATATGAATACTTACAGGTATTGAAATTTGGTTGAGGTGACAAAAGTCTTGTTGGAAATCGAGGCGATCATGTTATTCTGCAGAAATCTATAAAAATATTAAATTGCTTAACATAATTGAACTTAGATATGCCATCAAATATAACTTTGAGATTAAAGAATCCTCTTATACTAGCAAAAGCTTAGGACAACTAATTTTCCCGAGATACTCACAAGTACTCTACATCATTTAGCATGAAGTCCTCAGGTAAATTTTGGATTTTGTTGTAAGAAAGGTCTCTTGTGATGAAAGAATAAGAAGAAATACTTAAGTACATCGCCTTGGGGTGGAAAGGTTGTTTCTGAACTAGACACATTAAACAGAAAAGTCGGTAGACACAAAAAAATTGATGAACAAAGAAACATGAAACAAGAATTGTGAAAATCCAATCACTGATAGTTTTAAGTACGAGCCATGACGTCCTAAAGGTGTATAGCGATGATAAACTTCAGAGGCGAATCTAGAAAATTCAGAAAGTTGTGTCTGGAACACTTGCCAGCTACATGTATAGATACTATTTATTCTACTGTGATTTCTTAAAAAGTAATAGAAAATATCACAGAAAAAGAGCGGGCCACGGTCCCCTCGACCTCACCCCTAAATCCACCCATGATACTTGTATTTGTTTCTTTGTAAACAATTTTCACTACAAACCCAGAAAAAGCACAAACATGGCTCAATAATCGATACTCTTTAGCAAACCGTAAGATAAACATCCAATCTGTCGCTTATTCTACTCTGCAGTTAGGAAACCTGTATTATAATAGACTACGAGTAGTACTGCCTTATTCTTCATTAGGGGAAATAGATCAAGCGAAATAAAGTTTTAAGCGCGCGTAGAAAATGGCACCTGCGAGGAAGATCACACACGAGGGAAGTGAGAAGCCCCTCAGTTTCTTTCCATTCTACGCGTCTCGCCTCTCCTCGCACGCAGCGATTCTCACTCACGTTCGAGTATTTCACTCGTTCAGTTCAACTATCCCTGAGAAAATGAGGGACCACTCGTAGTCCATTATCATAAATGAAAGCCGGAAAGAAATCGTCATTACCATTTTTTTCTAAAAACAAGCCAGAAAACAATTTATTTATCACTGATATATTGCAAAATTAAAAGTTCAAACATACAGATAACTTAAAGATTTAAGACTGGCAAATTCCTTCTTGGTGAGGTTTTGAATGTTGTTTGAACTGAGGTCGCTGAAAGAGGACAGTGGAAATACGAAGATCAGTCCATGCAAAAGCAACAAAACTATATTTTTGGAGGTTGTCAGTAAAACACCGGGTCGGGATCTATCTTTTTTTCTTAAAGAATGGCTGTTTTAGGGTTAAGGTTAGGGTTAGTGTCATCTCTAACCCTAACCCAAACCCTAAAACAACACTATTTAAAAAGAGATAGACCCTGACCATGAACCCGGCCCAGGCCCCGACCCCGACCCCGCGTTTTACTGACACCCATTTTTTTGCCATGAATTGTATCACGTTTTGCTGTATTAATAAAGATAAAGTGCTTACAGTTCAGAACAGATGTTTCAGAAGTAATAACCTCGGATTCAGTGAGAATCGAGCGCTGATTATTTATTTATTTATTTATTTACTTACTTCATTAACTGGTTTATTCAGATGGTTACAATTTCATTTTCTCACTGACCACAAATAGCAAAGGCTAGTCTACAGTAGGTGGGCAGTGTAAGATGAATATAAATATAAATATATATATATATATATATATATCCATATCAACATAACATTTCATCCGGCCCAACAACATTTACATGTTGATGTCCGAAAATAGTTCAGTTGAAATTCCCAATGCGTGGATGCCAGCGGTAGGGAAACAAAGGGAAACACGACTGGAAAATAGTAGGTAAATTGGAGGATTTCTCTGTTGAGCACTAACAGTGAGGATTGAATACATCAATAAACGCCAACCACTGTGATAAAAAAGGGCACTGAGCATTGCTAGAAGAAGATTCGCAGTAAGGATTCAAAACCTTGCGACCTACGTTACTTTATTCAGACTAAGCGTCAACTTACAGAAGAAACATTTCTTCGTAAGTGAAAAACTTGGAGGGTAATCTTTTTAGTCCATTCGACGAAATATCACTACAGAAATCAAAAGGCATACATCATTAACTAAGTAAATTAATTAGTAAAAACTTATACACCCTGCAGAATGAATCAGCTACACAGTAAGCAATGCTGGTATAACTTCATGTGCATCCAATATTGCTGCATCTAATTACTATATGTCTAGCCGCCGATTTTTAGTAAACGAACGTAAAGGAATTTGCCCTCATTTTTAGTGAAAAGGCGTCAAAAGGCAGGTTTCTTAAGCCCGAGAGGCTCCAAAATCACGGTAACGGAGAAAAAAGCAAAGGAGAAAAAGAAAGAGTGAGGAGAAGGAAAGGAGGAGTAAAGAAAAAAGCAATTGCTGCGCTCTTATTTTTTATAATGGCTACTTTGGAGATAGTTTTTGCCTGAAAAAAAGCTGTTGGACATAACAGGTCCATTTGGCGGTAATGTTTTCAAAACTCCGGCTAGATATAAAACATGTTAAAATCTAAAGTTAAGAAAATACACTTCTAGAATTTAGAACCTATATTAGATTCGAGTTAAAATGACATTATGATAATAAAATGGATATGCAGTTTAGTCAACCAGTAAAGCCGTTCGACCGAACACTGATGGTCAATTTTGTCTGCTTTAAAAAGGAAAGTACATAAATCTTGGACTTAAATGTGTTTAAGTTATCTATTGATCTTTGCCTTTTCGGTAAAAGGTTCCAGTCATTGGTAGTGGAATATTGAAAAGGTTTTGACCGATTGTGGATTTCGTGCGAACAAGATTTAAAAAATACAGTAACTCGTCCCCTAAGGATCTTTCAGAATGTAAACTATGACAAGAAGGAGATACGAGATAAGATGCTCGGGACAGTTATGATCATGTACAATCTTGAAGACCAGTTGAAAACGTAGGAAGTTCCTGCGACTCTTTAGCGAGAGTAGACCACCCTTTTTGTGCCTCTGTTTTGAGCACTTTTTTCGATCTGCTTCGCAGTGCGCAGAGCTTGATTCTGAAATCTTTCAAGCTTTTCGGACATAACCTTGGGATAATCAAGCCAAACAATTGAACCATAGTACAGAACTGGCAGTATAGTTTGCTTAAAACTTTCAATAGCACATCTCTGGGTACAAAACGAGATAGCCTTTTCACACAAAGCTGATTGTTTCATGTCAGTGCACTAAACTCCAAGGTACTTTCAACATCTACCTCATTGCTGGGGAGATAAAATAACGAAGGACTGAATGTCTTAAAAATTACGTTTTTTACATAAGTTTTGTTTATTTTTCATTTTTCATTTTTTCCTTAACCTACAATCTTAAAAGATCATTTTAATAAACTTCTCAACGTACAGCGTCGTTAGTTTTGTGAGATTTGAGAAGACGTCTGTTTTAATATCTCTGATATCGTTTGCAGACATATTTCTGTGAATGAAAAAAAATATATGTGATAGTCAATGAATGTTACCAGAAACCCATTCACACCTCCCCATCCCGTAACCGCCTACGTGACAGTCAAGTCACTTGTACCGCTTGTGACGTCAACAGTTGTGAAGATCAAAGACAAGTTTGAAATCTAACTTGTGCAGCGGAAAGGGAACTTTCAAACCATACACCCGAATGAGCACGTTTCATTTAAACACTTCAGATAAACGCCAAAAAAAAAAAAATTAAGTTTGACCCAAAAATTTCAATGAAGATCTAGTGCAATTATTAATCTCCAGTTCCTTCCAACATATCCTAAGATCCAAAAAGTTTTTCTGAAACATTTTCCCACCGAAATGACGCTAGCGTGGTAAATGCCCAGCGAAAGAAAAATAAAAGGGGGCAAGAAAAAGGAAAGAAAAGGGTAGTAGATAGAGAAAGCGAAAGAAAAAGGTCGAGCGGGACTGTCTCAAAATTTTGCCTTCCGCGCATGCTCGGACTTCGAAAGCTGATATCTTGCATCAGGAACAGAACAAGTCGTAGTGCTAAACTTGCAAACTGTGTTTTGACTCTTTTTGGCCAAACAGAGACCATATAAAACGGTTCGAATAGCTTTAAAAGGCGTTTTTCGGCAAACAGTTCAGGAACTGAGGGAATGAGTTAACCTTGAGCCTATATTTATTCATCACAACTCACACGGTGCTATCATAGATTATTTTTTATTTGTAAGGCTACTTATAATAACTTTCAGTGGGCAAATTTATAACTGCTTTAACCGTTCAGGCAACTTGCTAAAAGTGTATAAAGTCAAAATTCGTCAAAATGACCACATTTTGCATTGCAAATATGCATAAAAGCAAATGGTTTCATTTAAATAGGCACACCACAAAATTTCGTTCACAGTCGACTCGAAAGTTAAAACTACAAACTAAATAAAAGGTGATGTGAAAGTACTGCCCGAGGGCCTGGTTTCATGTGAATGGTCACACCTCAGGAGTTCGTTCACAGAATTGAAACTGATAGCCACCTTTTTTTAACTCTAACACTAGAGGAGTTATTTAATGCAAAATGAAGACAGATATCTCACTGCTACTTACAGAACTCTGAGTTCAGTCAGTGCGTTAAAAACTCGATCGGCTAAGACTTTGATAAAGTTAGAAGAAAACTCCCTGTCGAGTAAAAAGGAAAGTTAAAATGAAGTCGAAGATTTCTTTCCCGTTTTACTTGGGTATAAGTAAAGTAGTGCCTATGATAAATAAATACCGGCGAGAAAATGCTATAACTGATAAATGATCGCGGACAAGCCATAGAGACAGAATCTTAATTGATGAAAAGCATTAAAGCTCTGAAATGTCCAGATATAACCTCGAAGATAATAACTTTTCGAAGTAGTGTTACGAATGTATATGCGAATCAGAACTGTGGAGGTTCCATGTTCGGATGGGGTCTATTACCCTTGTCAATGAACAATTCATGACAGCGTGGTTGATTCAATAGACTGTTCGTAGTCCCTTATTATCGAGCGATTACCATTAAGGTAGAGGGGGTGGGGGGGGGGGGGGTCCAGGTTTATGGCCCTCGGGGGAGGGAGGAAAGAATTTGTGATATTCATCACCAGGTTTGACTCGGTACATTTGAAGCCAAGATGTTCGCCCGTGAGCGTAAGCGGTCGATCACGACCATCTTACGGAAAAATTATGAAGGTATGGAGGAGTGACTTGTACTAGGCATGTCGAGACCTGTGCCAAATTTTTACGCATTTCTTTAAAATTGATAGAATTTTTTCGTCTAGATTTTTATTGTATCAGTGGTGATCCTTATTTCATATGCTGTATGCCATGTATTGTGCCATCTAGCCGACTGCTGCAACAATTTTTATTTTGTCAGAAAATAATGCCATCCTCATCCAGTTATTACAAGTAAGTAAAGACAAGTTCGTACTTACAATTGTCTCAGGTTTGAGGTCGTATCAAAAATGCGATCGGGTAGAATCGTCATCAGGTTTGAAGACAAATCCCTAAGAGAAAGTTTTACACAACAACTAAAGAGCAAACAAGCATTTGGTGGATATATATTCTGGCTTTCTGTAAAATTAATACGATTTTGTGAAACAATCATTTCTAGGAGGCGAGGAGGCATAGGATTATGGTGTCTAAAGGAGCAGCTAATTAAGGTTATAGGCCATCCCCGGTCTCAAAGAATATAAAGAAGAATTCAGTGGCGCAAAACAGTTGTTTGTCAGCTACTGTCATGAGGCCAAAAAAACGTGCATACGCTTCATCCAAGGAAGTGGTTTAAAACAAAAAACTATAAAAAGGAAAAACTACCACCAAACTGATCAAAGAACTTATACTATTAAATTTTCACAAAATTACTGCTAGCCAACACTAGCCGAAAATTGTGGGAATTTCACAGGACTGATTAATTTAAACATCGTTCGCGTAATGCAAATAACCATTGCTTTTTGTTAGTTACAGGAATTGGTTGCATGTTTTAGAATAGTCTATTTTTTTTAGGGGTCAAATATGTAACCTAAATCACACCCGGAATGGTGTCTTTCAGGAATTTAAAGAAGCTGTGTGACAAAATTTATCAAAAGTCAAACAGTAAGAACTGTCACCAAACTGAGTGAAACATAAAATTAACTGATTTAATATAACACAGTAAATACAAAAAGAGGCACGGATGGACAGAACTTAAAAAAATTTCACTTTTATTGTTTGTAATGTTTGATATAATGCATCGGGAGATATCTTCCTTTGACACGAAGATCAGATATTGTCATTCACAAGTAATTTCTCAAGGTCCGTAGCGAAAAAGAACGTTTAATTAACATTATTGACAAAATGAGAAAGATAGCCGTAACACAGCCCCTTAAAATCTAATTTTCCGATGAGAACCCCCTTAGTTTTTCATACGGGAGTGTTCCGAGTATTTATGTTTCAGTTATATAATACTGTGGTGGTCCAACAACATTGTCGTCTTTGTTATTTAGGGCAGGCAGATGAAAATGAAGCACACTTACAAGTAAAAGAGTTCAGTTTGCGTGGCAAATATTCCTTCAGGAAGAAACTTGATTCTATTTGAATTTAACTTCCTGTAAATAAAGGGATATTCCTCTGAGTAAAAAGAATCAATGTCATGTTATACTACATTTTATATATGTTGTGGTTCAGTTTTATCCTTGGTTTAATTTTTTCCCATTGTTTCAGAAACATTATCATACATTACGATAGCCAAAAACAAAGGAAAATAAAATTGAAACCAAGAATAAAATTAAACCACAACATATAGGACTATGTTTAAGCTCCAAGTATTACAAATATTATTGATTGATTATTATTATCTTTATTCATTTCTTTAAATGCATATTGAATACATGAGATTAATTTCATTGAATACATAAGATTGATTTCATTTAATAAAACAAGAGAAGATATATAACGGAGGGAACGGGTCTAAAAAAAACTCTAGACGAATTACACAAGGAAAAGTGCATGCATGGGGGATGCCCTTTCCTCTTCTTTATCCTCTCATGACTAAAGAGCTTAGAATAGAAATTAGTCATACTGCTAAATTGTATTTCAAACTAAGCCTATTTTAAATCTTTCATTGTTTATTTTTTATCACTTTACTTTGATGTACAAGATTTCAACCGCGTAGGAGACTGCATGCCGCATGATTTACTTACAGAGAATACAACTCAGTCAGATTAGAAAAGAGAGACTCTTGTAAAATGGAAATCTTATTTGACTTCAGGTACCTGTGTAAAAGGTATAAGATGAATCGTTGGGTTAATCATACGTTCGTTAGTTTTGGTAGAATTGCAACTCTTTTTTTGAGCTACGCAAAGAACGACTCACAATAATTATTACTACTAACGAAGCTTCGCGCGCGTGCGTTACTCCTTTTCAGTTGACAAATTTAAGAACAGGGTATCCACTTACCAGTATCATATGACCATATCGTGGGCTCAAGACCCTGGTGACGATGGAGGGGGACCCGAGGCAACCTGTCTTTTGTGAGATAGCTCTAGTGATATGGGATGTTCATATTAAGGTCAATTGACAGCTTTCTGCTCTTATTGTTCAATAATTAGTGCGCAATAATAAAAGATCTATTGTTGTTTTACTTCACTTACAAGTAAGAAAGGTCTTTTAAGGTGGCAAAAACTCTTAGTGGTAGAGTTGTTAAATCGTTTGAAGATAAATCTCTGTGGAAACATAATACGTTGTGAACTTTGAGTTATTATTGGAATCCATATCAAGACATTTGGTATTTTAAGGAAAAATGCCAAGACGTTATCTTTTCCATTGCTCTAGTGGTAACCATTTTTGTGTAGTCCCTTTTCTTCCTCGTCACTGACGACGTTATTCGTTTTCTTCGTCGTCGTGAAAATGGGAAGCGAAGGAAACAAATTAATTTTCCAAGCATTCTGCTTCCTGGGACAGAATGTTTGGAATATTTTCGACTAATTCCTGGGGATTGGAATAGCAGAAATAGCGGGTGAATCGAATGGATATTGGAGAGTCTTCCATGTATTCCTTCTGGTTCCAGAAGAGGAAAAATAGATACCGTACATATCTGCAGGTTTGATTTATCTACGGGAACACTGCAGGCAAATATTAAAATTTACAAAAACACAGAATAGGATCCAGTGCAGATAAAGAATGACCAAAATGAGAATATGTTTCCCACTTACAAGTAACTAAGAGAGGGATTTCCAGCAAATACGTCTTCGCGTAGTGAGTTAATGGAGTTCGAAGATAAATACCTGTGGAAACCTACCATTAATGAACTGAAAATATTTCTTCATGATTATAGTATTGATTAAACCTACGTAAAGCCAGCTTATGGGGTGGTTGTTCTTTTAAAGAGGAAAAAAGGGTCAGTTTGTTTTTCCTACTATTTCGAGGCGATTTTCCAATATTTACGCAGTGATTGTTGGCGTAACTGATGCCAAAACTTTATCTCCGAGGTATGTTTTTTCGTAAATTGCGCGCATTAAATTGCAAAAAAAATTCATGTTCAAGCGTTCGATTTGAATCGCCACTTGTTCTTTTAATGGTTCTTAAAATATCATCACTGAAAACCACCAGTGAAAGTGTGATGTACGAAGAGGAAAATGAGCTACGTTAATGACTGAACTGGTCTTTTTTTCTCGTTATTTGAGCTGCAAGTCGAAAGGAAAAAAAATTGTACTTACAGAGTGTACAGATCTCTTTGAGAGGCAAACATTCCGTCTGGCAAAGATGTAATGAAGTTTTGAGACAGATCCCTGCAGAGAAGATTTTAAAGGCACCATCACAAACAAAAACACATTCGCATCCTTTATTAACACGGATGAATTTAGGTTTCTGGGAAACTGCCCACCTACCCCTCCACTAAGCCAACATTAACACTTACTTCTCACTTAGGGCAAAATGATGGCTTAGGGGAGGGGTAGGTGGGCAGTTTCCCAGAAACCTAAACTGATCCATAAACGTTATAGGACTGGCCGCATTGGAAAGGTTACAAGGACATCTATTTGAGTTGCTTTGGAAGGTTAGGTGTGTTGTGTGTCTTCCACGCACGCATTCAAGGCTTCTTCACGCGTCTCTCACCGCCCCATCCCCCCCTCCCCCGCACGAAAGGCACTTTACGAAGCCCTAAGAGAACGTCTGCATGGGAGGGTAGAAACGTCAGGTCTTTCATGTTCTGTTTGGTACTTTAGCATTGACCTGAGCATGGACCTTAGCATATAGGGCTCAAGACTACCTCCGATTCCTTTTCTTAAGAAAACTAGAGATACCAAATAGAAATATTATAGGACAAGCTGGCCGTCGAGAACAACCACTTTTGCCCTAATGCCCTGTAAAATGCTGAACAATTTGTTTCTTTATTTGACGTTTGTTGATGGGAATCCAGTCTGGATAGTAGTGGAATATCTACCTTTGCAATGATCATTATGAAATTATCTTCATTTTCAGATGCAACACCGCAGGGATAACATCTAACATTAAAACGAGCCGAATGTATCATTACCAAGCCTACTTACAGAAATGTCAGCTTTTCTTGTTTCGCAAACAGTCTTTTGGGGAGAAATGTTATGACATTGTCGCGTAGGAACCTGTTAAGTAAAGTAAACCGCCGCCAGGTTAGCTCAATTGGATAAGCGCCGGTCTGCCGAGCGGGAGGCTGCTGATTTAAATCCGAATTCAAACCCCGGCTGGACCAACAAGCAGGGTAATTAAAAAAATGAGGAGAAAGTGCTGCCTTTGTAAACACTTCTGCAAAAGGGCAGACTTTCTAGTCTTCTCGATAAACAAAAGGCCCGGTCCCACAACACCTTTGCACTTATAAATCCTGTGGGACGTTAAAGAACCCACACACACTGTTCGTAAACAGTAGGAGGCGTAGTACCCCAGTGTGGTGGTCTATCTCTCATAGGGGAAGGATGGTTATACGGCCAGCAGATATACGCGCCTTTTCCGTGCAAATATGATGAAGCGTGTTACAATGCTCTAAATGTTGAAAAAAAGCTCAAATGTACATATAGTATAAATTAAAGCTAAAAGGTAAATAAGCTTAAAATTTAAATAAAACACTAGATACACAATAGGTTAAAAACTTTCCAAATCAAGCAAGCAAGCAAGTCTAAAAAGATGCGTTTTAAGTAAAGATTTGAAACGTTCAAAATTGTCCTCACTACGAATGTGAAGAGGCAGGTCGTTCCATAAGTTAAACTAGGTATGTGAAAGGGGTGTCATTTGTCAATAGAAGGTATATGATAGGGGCATCTATCATAGGGTGGAGACTCCTCCTACAAAACTTTGTTTTGTAAGCCCCCCCCTCACGGGGGGGGGACCCATTATCGGGTTGAACTACGACTTCCTTTAAATTATTTGGATAAAAAGTCGATGTACATAGGACTGTATAAGACTCCAAACAAAGTATTTTCTTGTCTTTATCCGTGATAAACAATTAGGGCCTAAAAGCAATTCAATTCAAACAAGTAAGTGGAATACTGATTTAAAAATTTTACCTACAACATCTACACATATGTTAATTCAAGAACTTTACTTCAAACAAAGTACAGTCGAACCTCTTGTAAGCGAACACCCAAATTGGGAAGAATTCATGGTCGCTTAAGAGAGGCGGCCGTTTACAAGAATCCAAGAAGAGGTCTGGACATATCTAATTGATGGTACATAATTCCTTGAATTCAATATCTAGGTTACGATGTGCGTAGTTCTATGATGTTATTAAAATTTCTTTGTCTATTTTAAGTACAGAGTGCGTAGAGTGAACATAAAGATCAGACAATGCTTGAAGTGTTCGCTCACAAGAAGTTAAAAGACAATGGAAAATCATTAAACCTTCAGCCCCGAAAAGTGGTCGCGGTCGCTTAAAGGAGGTGGTCGTTTACTAGAGGTTCCAACTGTAAGGCTTTGACTGGGAAAATTTTGTTTTTTTGGATACGTGTCGCTTATAGGAGATGGTCACTTAGGAGAAGTGGTAGCTTATGGATTTTCGACTGCATTGAAGAATTAGGATGCAGAATTTCTGGACATGCGACCAAACCTGGATTTCTGATTCACGCATCTTTGTATAATCAGAAAAAAAAATCTTGTATTCAAATGTTTGAATCCGGAAAGTTCTCCTCTATTGTAAATAAGACGTTATTACTTACAGCCTTTCCAGACTTCACAAGTTGACAAACACCTCTTCATCTAGAGATTTTATACCGTTTGAAAACAAAAGCCTAATAACGCAACATTCCAAAATCAAATCTAGTAATTAAAATACCCTAATTTTTTTTAGCAAAGTTTTGAACATTCTTCCGTCATTTCAAAGGTCTATATTTACGTGCCTGTGTATAGAATGAAAAATTGTTGTGTACAGTTTGCTTTTTTACAATGACATTTAAAGCTTTTAACGTCAATTTCGATTAATATTTCTAAGAAAATCGTCTGAAAAAGTCTCTTGGAAAGCAGGCTATATAGTAAACACAAATTCAAAGAAGCTAGTCTGTAAAGTTGTAGCATTATTCTAATCTTTTCATGTGATATCTCTAACTTGCCTTTTAGTATGTTATCTTAATTTAAGTCCTCATGAGGTACCGTGGGTAAATAGAGTTATTGATTGATTGACATTATGTACAGAATTTTCATCATGTTCGGTTTGTACTACCGTTACTTCTCATTAAACATTTATTTACAGTTTTTTTAAGTTTTTCAGCGTAGCGAAGATTCCGTGAGGCAGTAAAGTAATATTGTTCACCGACAAATCTCTGAGGAAGTAAAGAAGAGCGAAAAATGGTCAATTTACCACTGTAAAAATTGAAAAGCTTATATTTCGAGTTCTTTATCCCTTTCGTTAAATTGAATCAAGAGATTGTGGGTTATATGTGGTTTTTATATTGTATGGTAATACATCGCTATTAGTGGAGCGTTGACACTTAGTTAAACATAAGCTCTATGCCACTGCATGAACCCACCTCTGTCATGTTTACATGTTGAAGTCTCTTCCCATTCCCGTCCGCCATCGCGCCTGAGCGCATGCGCATGGACAAATGTACAGTGAGAAACGATATGATTGGCGAAA